>NW_006921724.1:2391977-2403944 GCF_000298275.1 Orycteropus afer afer
AAGGCTCAGGGGTCCAAGATTATCTTCTGTGTCTGTGTCAATTGGTTTCCCTTTTCTTTGTTGAAGAGGGTCTGTGTAGTCCTTCTGCCTAGTCTGCCATCTTGCTGGAGCTCCCCTTATGCTCATTATTCTAGATCACCCTTAAGAAGGACTTCATTCTATTCCATCACGTTCCATAATTAAATAAATTAATCTTTCATTAATGAAAATTTTGGTTGTTTACAATTTTTCATTATTATAAACAATTTTGGAGTGAAAGATCTTGCATCACATACCTCTCAGTGCACTTGTCCAATGATAGCTTTAAGATTAACTTCCCAAAAGGTGATTGCAGAAGCAAAATTTGATTCATAAGGCCAATCAGCTTTAAAATTTTAAAGATAGATAATGAGATGGTGATGGTTGTACAACATATGATCACATTGAATGTCACTGACTTGACATGGGAATGCTGAAAGGGCAAATGTTTTGTTATATATATATTTACCACAAAAAAGTATGTAATTTTTAGCATATATATTTATATATGTAAATATATAAATATGTACTTTATATATGTAACTATGTAATTTTGTTACACATATATTTACCACCAAAAAATGTATCTATAATTAAAGGAAAAGATTATGATAATGTGCTTGTCAATTAACAAACAATTAAAAGCACCACTTTTCCCCACCCTCATCCTCTCCTCCTGATAGTGTCAAACTTTAGAATCCTGGTCCATTTAATAGGCTAAGGGAGATGACAGTGATGATTTCATTGGCATTTATTTTATAACTTCTATAATTGCCCTTGTTTTCACATGTCTATTAACCATTTGTGTTTCTTCTCTGGCACTGATCTATTTGTATCTTTAGCCAGTTTTTCTGTTGGTGAGTTTGCCTTGTTCATTTTTAAGAGCTTGTCTTAAAAGTTTGTGGGGTTCTTTTGATCAATGACATTTGCTTATGAAACTGATAAAATTACCAAACAAACAAACCCACTGCCATCGAGTAGATTCCAACCAAGCACTGGAATTTAAATGATCTTTGGAGTACCTGAGTGGTGCAAATTGATTGTGCATGGCTATAAACTAAAAAGTAAGTGGTTCATCTCCACCAGGGGCATTGTAGAAGACCTGGCAATCTGATTTTGTAAAGAGTACAGCCAGGAAAACCATGCAGAGCTCAGTTCTGTTCTGTAACACATGGGGATGCCACAAGTTGGAATGGACTTGATGGTAACTGGTTTGTTTTTTTGGGGGGATAGAAGGGAGTTTAGGGATGCTTTCTCTCTACCTCAGACTTGTCAGAAAGCAATAAAGTTGAGGTCAGTGTCATGGATAATACAGGGAGGCTCACCTGGGGAAGGCTGATTATGCAACCAAAGGGGAGACGCAGGGAAACTAGCCAGGAGACATAACAGTGATAAAACATTTTGAAAATAGAAAGGTGTCTCAAAAGGATAAATCTCAGCACTGCTGATTTGGCAAGATGATTAAATAGCAGGGCTATTTATATTGCTTAGGTAGAGACAAGGGAAATCAATTGTTTCATACTTTAGAAGAACTGAGTTCTGAAGGAATTTGGTCAGTGTAGGGTCCCTCCTTTTGAAATTGGAAACAATGTAAAATTACTTTATGAATTACACATAAAAAATACTTTGACTGTAAAACTTTCTGAGGAAGGTATATCGTGCACTGTCACCCTAGCATTTGAAGGATTTTCCTGACTATAAATATGCCCTCAGCCCCATCACCAATGGTAGTGGTGCTGGTGATTCATACCCGGTGCTCTTCAAAGAGCTGAGTGTTTTACAATGTAAGGCATTATTTAGTTTCAGAGAGTCTTTATTTTCTATCAAATGGTTAGTTGAAAAGACTGTATTTGTTTCCTAGTGCTGCTGTAACAGAAATACAACAAGGTGACTTTAAAGAACAGAAATTTATTTTCTTGAAGTTCACGAGGCTGAGAGTCTGAATTCAGGATACCAGCTCTATGAGAGCTCTCTTGTGGGAGAACATCCCTGTCTCAGCTTCTATAGCCCCAGCATTCCTCAGTTCCTTGGAGCTCTCCAAATGGCATCTCTCTGTCCCCTGTTTGTGCTTGTCTTTGTTCCTAACCTGCTCTTTTTATATCTCAAAAGTGGTTAGGTTTAAGACATACCCTACACTAAAGCCTCATTAACACAACAAAGGAAACTCTGTTTCCAAATAGGATCATATCCATAAGTACAGGGGTCAGGACTCCAACGAACACATAGGAAGACATGTGTCCATCTACCCTGGCATGAGAGTGGGAATTGAACCAAAGGATTACCTTACTCTGCCATTAAGGAAATAGATGTGACAGTTGGTGAAGAGCTGGCATCATGGGATGTAATCACCAAACCAAGTCTTAACCAGCTCCAGTAGTGATGGACCCAGGGCTGAATCTCCATCATAGGTTTTGAGGTGTTGGTCCTCCAGGTGAAGTCATGGAAAGTTGGCACTACAGGATGATCATCTAACCCCATCCACTTTGTCTTAGACAAAGTAGATTTATAAAACAGTCCCAGAAGCTTAAGTAACACAATTGGTAAGTTTGGGTTCTGTTCCCCATCAGTGTGCAGCATGGATGGATAGTGAAAGTGAAAGAACATGGAAGGGGCTTTGGGTTCCGAACTAGCCAAAGGCTTATAATGGGCAGGGGCAGTGAGAACAGGGGTCTCTGGAGGAGACCAGAGAATGCACCTGACCCAAGCCATGGTATTTTCAATAGCTTCATATGCATGTGGGAACTGGACAATGAATAAGGAAGATCACAGAAGAATTGACGTTCAAATTGTGGTGTTGGTGAAAAATATTGAAAATACCTTGAATTTCCAGAAGAACAAACAAATCTGTCAAAAAAGTACAGTTGGAATGTTCCTTAGAAGCAAGAAAGACCAGCCTTTGTCTCATGCACCTTGGTCATGTTGTCAGGAGGGACCAGATTCTGGAGAAGTATATCATGCTTGGGAAAGTAGAGGGTAATGAAAAAGGGGAAGACCTCAATGAGATAGATTGACACAGTGGCTGCAACAATGCATTCACGCATAACAAGTTTTGTGAGGATGACACATGACAAGGTAGTGTTTTGTTCTGTTGTACATAGAGTTGCTATAGGTTGGAGCCAACTTAATGACATGTAACAACAACACAACATATTTGTGGATGTAATATAATGTAACATCTTTACTTTACATCTAATGTAAGGAAATATGATTGACTTTCATAATGTAATCTGATGTAATGCAATCAATCATTTTCAATTATATCAGTATAAGGTAGGTCTTAAATCTAATCACTTCTGAGTTATAAAGAGAGCAGTATAAGCCCAGACACAGACATATACACAGGAGGAAGACAGAGGCTATATGAATGCAGAGGCAGATGAATCTAAAAGCCCAGAACTCCAAGGACTGCCAGCAGCTACTAGAAGTTGAAATAGACAAAGAACAAACCCATATTTATTGCAGCACTATTTACAATAGCCAAAAGATGGACACAACCTAGGTGTCCATCAACTGAGGAATGGATAACCAAACTATGGTACACACACACAATGGAATACTATGCAACGCTAAAGAATAATGTAGAATCTGCAAAACACTGCATGTTGTTGTTGTTGTTATGTGCCGTCGAGTCAGCCACGACTCATAGCGACCCCTCCTTGGGTTTCCGAGGCATTGTCACTACGGAAGTAGGACTGCCCAACCTTCCTTCCGAGGAGTGGCTGGTGGGTTTGAACTGTCAGCCTTCTGGTTAGCAGGCAAGTGACTTAGCCACTATGCTACCAGAGCTCCCAAAACACTGCATAACGTGGATGAACTTGGAGGACATTATGCTAAGTGAAATAAGTCAATCATATAAGGACAAATATTGTATTAGTCCATTATTGTAAAAGTCAAGGAAAGGTTTATCTATAGAAGGAAATTTTCTTTGTTGGTTACCAGGGGTGGGAGGGGAGGGAATTCTGTTAGATAGATAGAGATAAGTATTGATTTGGGTGAAGAGAAGGGCAATGTACCACATGTGAGTGACCAATATGGTGGCATTGAGGAAGAGAAAGACAGAGAGAGGTACATGGGAGGTATAGACAACAAAGATGAACCCTTTTGCACATACAGTACTGCGTTGTCAGTGAAGGCAAACATGGGTATATGGATGACTAGATGGGTGGACAGGCTGAACTATTAGGTATGTCTATGAAGTTAGGAGTGTATCCAAGAACATGTGTAGGGTTGGCAGACCCACACCTGTGGTTTCCAGCCAAACAAAAGACGGGCATATGAGTTGAACATTTACCTGAGGTAAATACACTTCTTGGAGAGAACAATCATGGGAGAAAGAAGGGCTGCTTATGCACAGGGAGACAGCTCAGGGGGCAGGAGTGCATTGGACACAGGGAAGAGGTAACTATGGGGAGGAAGTGGGAAGGGAGCTGTTGCATTGTGGTAAATTGTGGTCAATGTCATTAGACAAAGTGTATGTGAACTGCTGTATGGAAAGTGAATTTGCTCTGTAAATTTCCACCCAAATCACAATAAAAAAATAAATTAAAAAGAAAGAAAGAAAGAAATAGACAAAGAAGTTTTTCTCCCTAGAGCCACATCCTGAATTTGGACTTCCGGCCTCCTGAACTGTGATAAAATAAGTTTATGTTCTTTAAAGCTACCCATTTGTAGTGTTTCTGTTATAGCAGCTATAGGAGACTAAGATACTAGCCCTCTTCAGAGCATCCTCATCGGCCCTTTGTTCTGTGTGAGGTACTATTGTGGATGCTACAAAGACCAAGGGTGGATGTGTTTCAGGTTTCAGGAGCACAGGCTTAGGGTCATGATTTTCAACTCTACAGTTCCTAGCAGGAAAGAGGGGTTACAGCAAGAGCTTATATGCACTGAGCATCATCTGTAGATAAAATAATTATTCACTCCCTATGTATGTGATTGTTATTCCATGTGAATGTGTGCTGTGATGATGAACAAAGTACATAGTTAACAAGCAAATTTATTTAAACATTTTATTGTTTAATATTTTCTCAACTCACCTTTCTCTTATGGGATTCTGTGAACTGTTTGAGGTTATAAAGTTGTCCTGATACTGGAAGAGGTTAAGCATTGACCTAGAAGGCCTGGACCATCACTGGGAAGGGTCATGCTGGTTGGCTGAAGGAGTAGGCACCTCTGTGGCTATTGAGTGAAATCTTCTTACAATGGATATCTTAATGATGGGGGAAGGGACACAGAACGGTACTACCCAAGCTGTGGTTGAAGAGGGGGAAGCACAGTGTGTGTGAGGGTCAGCGCAGTTGGCCTCATGCTTCCTTGGAGTAGCTGGTGGGGCTATCTCTTTCTGCTTGGCACCTGTGGTCTTGTCTCCCAAGAAGCACCCATCACCCAGACCTAACTCACACCATTGTGCTCACACCATTGTCTCTGACCCTGGCTACTGGCCACATATGTTTGTACATGGTGCCCCCTTTTTGTGGTTCCCTTTTGCCATCCTTTCTGATCCTTGATGTTAAGATCTCCGAAGCCTGGATTGTTCAGATTCTAATTCTGTTACATTTTATCTGTGTAGCTTTGGGCAAGTTACTTCACCTCTCCATGCCTCCATTTTTTCATCTGAGAATCAATTAGCACCAACTTCATAGAACTGTCAAAATTAAATATGTTAATGGATGTAATGGACTTAGAATAAAAATAGGTCAATACTACAGCATGGAGACTAAGCAAATTTTGAATCCTGGCTCTATTCCTTTCTAGCTGTGTGACCTTGAGCAAGTTTCTTAACGTCTCTGTTCTTCAGTCTCTTCAACCACAGCATGAGGACAACAAATGGCACCCACCCCAAAGGGTGGTTGTGAGGAATTAATGAAAAAATAAAGGGCTTAGAAAAACCTCTGACACATGCTAGTGCTATATAAATATTGGCTTAATTTTGTTTTACAGATGAGGAAATAGATTTAGATAGGTTAATAATGTTCCTGAATTTACACAGAAGTCACACAGCTAGTAAACGGTGGTGCTCAGACTTGATTACAAGTATTGGAGCTCAAAATACCAGATTCTCAAAGAAAAAAGAGAAGACTCCTCCACTTCTCCAAAGTATTTCCTTTGTGGCAGGAGTCCATGGGAGTTTTCACCACAGGTATGTCCTATGCCTTTTCAAAAATACTTTTAGGCCGAAACTAGTTGCTGTCCAGTCGACCCTATGTGTGTCAATAGAACTGTGCTCCATAAGGTTGTCAGTGGCTGATTTTTTGGGATGTAGATGGCCAGGCTTTTGTTCTGAGTTATCTCTGGGTGGATTTGAACTTACAACCTTTCGGTTAGCAGGGGAGTGCATTAAACAGTTGTACCAGCCAGGTACACAGCCTTTATCAAATCAGCAGACAATAGAGTCCTTACCCAGCTTCAGAAATAATGGGGCAGGATCACTGCTGCTGCTGCTGTTGGTTTGGTCTGCTTCAGTTTGCTAATGCACATTGATAGTTACATGGGAAGAGATTCTGTGGTGTCCTTGGCTCAATTGAGAGGGTTTTGGCTTTCACCTCCACCTCAGGCCAGGCATTTCCTCTGGCAGAGAACTGTCTTGGCTGCTCAGCTACAGCAGTCTTTTTAGAAGGCTTATCTGCCTGTGCCCACAACACAGACAAAAATGGTATTCTTTTTTCACTCAGCTAAACACATAGTTCCCAGGATACAGATGATTAAAAAAAAAAAAAAAATTCTGTCTCTCCTGAATCACTCTTCAATTCTCTCTTTATTCCTCAAACCCCAGTAACCTCTTTCAATTACCTTACATTTCTCGCTATTTATAGCCACTTTGTCCAACCGAAAAGTGTGTGTGTGTGTGTGTGTGTGTACACGAGGCACATTGGAGCAGTATTTCCTTTTTGTAGGGAATACCGGCAAAGCTGCAAAACATCTCCATGGAAACCAGCCTCTCCATCCATCAGGCCTCTCCGGTGTGGAATTCATAATCAGTAGGGCAGGGACTAACGAGGCAATTCAGTAGAACGCACAACATGCTATTTCAGAGTAAAATGACCCTTCCTTGGGATTCCTAAATAGCTAGGGGCATCATTATGAGAATCTTGTATTTTTATTCTGTGAATGCTCTCGAGCTTTGATTGCCAGGCAGCGTTTGATGGGTTTCTCCTTCCCCATTCAACCAAGTATCGTTCTCTATTGTTGTTGTTGTTAATTGCCATTGAGTTGGCCCCCAATTTATGGTGACCCCACATATAACAGAATGAGATGCTGCCCCATCCTGCACTTGATTGGTCACAGATGGGACCATTGTGATCCATAAGGTTTCCACTGGCTGGTTTTTAGAAGGAGATTGCCAGGCCTTTCTTCCTAGTCCATCTTAGTCTGGAAGCTCCACCCAAACCTGTTCAGCATCATAACAACATGCAAGCCTCCATTGACGGAAGAGTGGTGGCTGTGCATGAGGTGCATTGGCCAGAAATTGAACTCAGGTCTCCTACATGGAAAGTGAAATTCTGGGGTCACAGGGAAGAGGTAACTACTGGAAAGAAGTGGGAAGAGAGCTGTTACATTTTGGGGAATTGCAGTCAATATCATGAAACAAAATGTGTATGAACTGCTGTAAGGAAAATAAATTTGCTCTGTAAACTTTCACCCAAATCACAATAAAAATAAAAAAAAAAAAGTGAAATTCCGTCACTGAACTACCAATGTAACTTACAATATAGACAGTTTGTCATGATAATTTCTCCATAATGATGGGACTTCTATCCCCAATCCAATTGCCTTTTAGGTATTTTGTATTGTCATAATGTGTTTTCTCTAGTTCTTTTGTAATAATGATCTTTTCAATCCACTTGAAAAGAGAGAATTTCAAGAGAAATAATAATGACACTTTGTTTCTTTTTTTTTTTTCCCCACCTCTCCCTTACTCCTCTCCCTCCTTGACCGTTTCCATTAGACGTTGGCTGTCAAGGTTCTAAACAATATCTGCTCAGCATTTTCGGATTTCTAACAGAGGCTGAAATAATCATGAATCCTGCTATTTAAAAGGAGAGAACTGTAGGGTATTAGATTTCTTTGTTAGAAACCAAGAAATATTAACAGATGGCATAAAGCAGATAATTGGTGAGCTAAAAACAATTAAACCCATGGGTATTTTTCACAAGTACATTATTTTATCCTTCCATTAATATTAAAACTATTCCATAGGAGCTCTGGTGGTATAGTGCCTAAGGCATTTGACTGCTAACCAGAAGGCTGGTGATTCGAATTCACCAGCCACTCCTCGGAAGGAAGATTGGACAGACAGTCTACTTCCATAGAGATACCACCTTGAAAACTCAAGGAGGGGTTGGATCCGACTCAGTGGCAGTGAGTTTGTTTTTTTGGTTTATTCTTGTATGGTTATAATTTGTCATTTTAACAGTTTTCGAAATTATTTGGTTTTACCTAATCTGGATATTTGCCTTAGGTGGTTATTGTTTTTCTCTTTCTTTCTAGTTATTTTTGTCGTTCAGTTCTGGGTCTTTCTGGAAGCAAATAGTGAAAGATTCCAAATCACTTCCAATTTGATGGGCTATTGTGTTAGAAAGACTCTGAGCAAATAATATAGAATAAGATCACCTGAGAAGCAAATTGTGTTGAACTCTGTCATTTTAGCACTGAAACTAGAATATCATTGCCTCAAAAATCTAAATTTGTTTATTTGTTTGCCACTTAACACAAGTTAACTTCTGGTATGCAAAAACTGTCATTATTTATTATTATAATATTACAGCAAGAGAGTACAATTTGAGAATGCTCACAGACTGAAATTCCATTTGACAAATATGAAAGGAAATTATATACTTAAGGAAAACCAAAACAGAACAAAAACTACTCAAAACCATATTCCCTCTCAAGTAATGAATTAATTACAGCATTTATTGGGTTACACTAGCTAAGTAAAACTGTCAATGTCCTTCTTTATCTTAACACTCTAAACTTCGACCTTTTCTTGTGTATTGTTATGCTATTGTTTCTAATGTTAAAGTAAGTAAGTTAAAGCTGCTAACAGAATGCAGGTAAACTTTAAAAGTTTGTCAATGTATTTGGTTGTCCAGAAAACCAGGAGACATGAGTTAATTTATAACTATTATTTTTCTATCAGAAAAATTAACATAATGAGAGGAAGAGTGGATTAAAAATTTACCTATTGATATTTCATGTGAGTAGAACTCACATGTATTCTGCTTTGAAAAAAAAAAAAGAGCGAATGACACTATTAAGCCTGTGTCAGAATTCATAATTATGAATGAAAATAAAATTGATAGTTAAATTCTGAAGGAGCTTTTCTTACTTTTGTTCCCAAATTTCAACTGTCAGGATTGTCAGAATTTTACCTGTGTAAGAATGTGATTCACTCTTTGTCAAAGGAGAAATTAAAATATGTTTATATGTATACGTACATACATACACACGTGTATATTTGACTATGTTGTTATTGTTAGCTGCTGTTGTGTTTACTCTGACTAGTGGCAACCTCATAATAAAAGAACAAAATGTTGGCTGGTCTTATACTACCTTCATGATCATTGGTATGCTTGAGTCTTGTTGCAGCCACTGTGTATTTTGAGTCTTCTAACATAGAGGACTTCTCTTCCAGCACGATATCAGACAGTTTTTTGCTATGAGCCATAGAGTTTTCATTGGCTAATTTTTGGAAGTAGACTTCCAGTCCTTACTTCCTAGTTCATGCTAGTCTAGAGGCTCTGTTGAAAACTGTCCATCATGGGTGAGTCTGTCATTTCAGAGTGCAATGCCCCTTCATTGGAATTCCTAAGGAGGTATCATGATGTGAATCCTGTATTTTTATTCTATGAAAGCTTAAGTACTCTCATGATTTGATTGTCATGCAAGTTTTGATGGGTTTACCCTCTTCTCAGGCCCTAGGGATTGGCCTTAGGCCTAAGGCAGTCATCTGCCACACACAATACTTTTGGTTCAAGCCCACCAGAGAGCCAGGCCATCTCTTTATGGAGCCCTGGTAGCGTAGTGCCTAAGGCACTTGACTGCTAACCAGAAGGCTGGCAGTTCAAACCCCCAGCCACTCCTCGGAAGGAAGGTTGGGCAATCTACTTCTGTAGTGATACTGCCTCGGAAACCCAAGGAGGGGTCACTATGAGTCGGGTCCAACTCCATGGCACATAACAACAATAACAACCCTCTTCTCATGCCACTACATGTAGGTCTTTATTATTGTTGTTTTTAGCTGCCATTGCATCAGCTCTGAGGCATGGTGACCCCATGCTCATTAGAGTGAAACACTGCCCAGTCCTGAACCATTTCTGTGATCAATGGCTATCAAACTATTGTGATTTAAAGAGTTTTTGTTGGCTGATTTTCAGAAATAGATCTCTAGGCCTTTCTTCCCACTGTGTCTTAGTCTGGAGCTTCCACTGAAACCTGTCCACTCTAAGTGATGCTGCTGTTATTTGAAATATTGATGGCATAAGTTTCAGCATTACACCAACAAATAAGCTACCACAGTACAAAAAACTGACTACATATAGATTTGACTATACATATATTGGGAGCTCTGGTAGCATAGTGGCTAAGACATTTGCCTGCTAACTGGACGGCTGGCAGTTCAAACCCACCAGCCACTCCTCGGAATGAAGGTTGGGCAATCCTACTTCCGTAGTGATACTACCTCGGAAACCCAAGGAGGGGTCGCTATGAGTCGGGGCCGACTCGACGGCACATAACAACAACAACAACAACAATACGTATATTGTTGTTGTTAGTTGCTGTTGAGGTGATTCTGACTCATAGTTACCTTGTGGGTGCAGAGTAGAACTGCTCCATAGGATTATCAAGGCTGGTGGTGCAATGCCTAGGGCATTTGACTGCTAACCAGAAGGCTGGTGGTTCAAACAAACCAGCCACTCCTCGGAAGGAAGACTGGGCAATTTATTTCCGTACTGATACTGCCTCAGAAACCCAAGGACAGGTTGCTATGAGTGGAATCTGACTCCATGGCAGTGGGTTTCTTTTTGTTTGTGTGACCTTTTAGAAGCAGACCACCTGGCCTACCTTCTAAGGTGCCCTAGAGTAAGCTCTAACTGTCAACCTACTAGTCAGTAGTCCAATGCTTAACTGTTTGCACCTCCCATAGACTCTTTACTGTCTCTCTCTCTCTCTCTCTCTCTCTCTCTCTCTATATATATATATAAGCTCTGGAAGCATAGTGCCTTAGGCACTGGACTGCTAACCAGAAGGCTGGTGGTTCAAACCCACCAGCCACTCCTCGGAAGAAGAAGGAGCAATCTACTTCCATAATGATACTGCCTCAGAAACCCAAGGGGAGGTCACTGTGAGTCAGGTCCGACTCAATGGCACATAACAACAACAACAACAACAACAACAAATATATCTATATATATCTATATAGATAGATAGATAGATAGATAGATAGATATTTGAGAAGACAAGTAATTCACAATTTCACTCCATTTCTTCCTCAATATCAGGCACATGCTGCTTTGGGTGCATCATTGCCAAATTTGTCACTTTCCCTCTAGCATTATGTCAGATGCCTAATCTTTTATGCAGTTATTTGTTTTGATTTCTTCCAAAATACATCAAAACATCATGACATATGAGTTCTGCCCATCTTCAAAGCTGCAGCTTTAATTCTTATTTTTTTAATCCACCTGTCTCAACCCTGACTTTTATGTCAAAATTTTTCCCTCAATGTAGAAGTCCAGTATCTCTGCTTTGGGTTTACTTCTAAGTCAACCCCCCCCTCCATCTTGGGCCAATAATTTAACCAGCAATTTAGCTTAGTGTCTTCATAAACAAGAAGAGATTATCTTATATGAAACAAGTTATTAAAATGAAATGGTATGAACTGTTGAATGTAAAACAAATTTTGTTCCGTAAATTTGCACCCAAAGCACAATAAAATTAAAAAAAAAAAAAAAA
>NW_006921724.1:2404167-2446389 GCF_000298275.1 Orycteropus afer afer
TTTTTTTTTTTTTTTTTTACCAACTCTGGAAGTCTGAAATTGATCAAATATGCAGTCAAGATGAATCTATAATTACTGGTGATTGGGATGTGAAAAGGAGCTCTGGTGATGCAGTGGTTAAGTTATTTGGCTGCTAACCAAAAGGTTGGCAGTCTGAATCCACCAGCTGCTCCACAGGAGAAAGATGAAACAGTCTGCTTCCATAAACATATACAGTCTTGGGAACACTATAGGGCAATTCTACAATGTCTATAGGGTCACAATGAGTTGGAATCAACTCAGCGGCAGTGGGTTTTGGAAATGCTAAAGTTGGAAGCAAAGAGGAAGGATCAGTTGTGGGCCTTGGTGATAAAAACAATGCCAGAGATCACATGATGGAATTTTGCAAGACAAAGGAATTATTCAGTGCAAATATATATATTTTTAGCAACATAAATGGTGACTATACATGTGGACCTCACAGATACACAGGAATCAAATTGACTAAATCCATGGAAAGAGACAATGGAGAAGATCAATATCATCAGTAAGAACAAAGCCAGGGGCTACTGCAGAATAGACCATGAAGTGCTCACATGCGAGTTCAAGTTAAAGCTGAAGAAAATTAAAACAAGTCCACAAGAGCCAAAAGACAACTTAAAGTTTATCCCACCTGAATTTAGAGACCACCTCAAGAATAGATTTGACACACTGGATACTAATGACCAAAGACCAGATGAGTTGTGAGAAAACATTAAGGACATCAAACACAAAGAGAACAAAATGTCATTTAAAAGACAGGAAAAATAAATAAATAAAAGAGAAAAACAAATATCAGAGGATATTCTGAAACTTGCTTTTGAACGTAGAGTATCTAAAGCAAACAGAAGAAATGATGCAGTAAAATTGCTGAATAAAAGATTTCCAAGATTGGCTCCAAACCAAACCAAGCTCACTGCCATTGAGTCGGGTTCAACTCATAGCGACCCTTACTTGGGTTTCTGAGGTGGTATCACTACAGAAGTAGATTGCCCAACCTTCTGTCCAAGGAGTGGCTGGTAGGTAAGCAGTCAAATGCCTTAGGCACTAGCCAGAAGATGAAATAAAGTATTGTAATGAAATGTGCAAAGACCTGGAATTAGAAAACCAAAAAGGAGGAACATGCACAGCATCTCTAAGAATTGAAGGAAAAAATCAAATCTCAAGTTACAGTGGTATAGTGGTTAAGTCTGCTAACCCAAAGTTCAGCAATTCAAACCATCAGCCACTCCACAGGAGAAAGATGTGGCAGTCTGTAGCCATAAAGATTTACAACCTTGGAAACCCTATGGGGCAGTACTACTCTGTCCTATAAGGTTGCTATGAATGCAATCAACGTGACAGGAACAGGTAAGGGGAAAATATTGAACAACACAAGAAGCATCAAAAGAAGATGAAAGGAACACATAGAATTATTGTATCAAAAACAATTGATCAATAGTCAATCATTTCAGGATGTAATGAATATATGATAAAGAGCCAATGATACTGAAGGAAGAAATCGAAGATGCACTGAACGAATTGGTGAAAAACAAGTTTCCAGGAATTGACAGAACACCAATTGAAATGTTTTAACAAACGGATGCAATGCTGGAACTGTTCACTCATTTATGCCAAGAATTTGGAAGACAGCTACCTGGCCAACTGTTCTGGTTACCTGGTGCCACTCTGACAGGAATATACCACAAATGGAATGTCTTGAACAAACAGGAGTTTATTCTCTTACAGTTTTGGAGGCTTTAAGTTTGAGTTCGAAGTGCCAGGCTCTAGGGCCTGGGTGAAAGCCCCTCAATCGTGGGCTTCAGCTCTGCCTCCTGCTCCTTGCCCACTGAAGCTGGAGGCTTTTCTTCACTCAGGCAGCTGCTGGCTGCTGAGGCTGACAAGCCCAAGGTTGACAAATAAAAAGGCACAGTCCCAATGTTACCAAACAACATGGCAGGCCACTTATTCAAGTCCAGAAGAAGTCCCAAACTCGGCAGAGCAGGCTGTTGAACAATGATATGGCTACATGCAGGGTTCAAGCATGCCAAAAGGCTAGAGACTAAAAAGCTTCTCCTTATATACGGGAAGCAGACCACATCCCTAAATCAGCCACTCAGCTGCTCGAAGCAGATTTCACATGGAAATCACATCACATGGAACTCAATCACATGGAGTGATTGCCAGTCTCATCATGGGGAATAACTACCACCAGCTGCCCAGCCACTCAACCAGGCCCTAGTTGACACACAACTTTAACTACCACACCAACCAACTGGAAGAGATTCATATTTGTGCCCATTCCAAAGAAAGGTGATCCAACAGAATGCAGCAATTATCAAGCAATATCACCAATATTAAACACACAAGTAAAATTTTGCTGAAGATAATTAAAAAATTGTTGTAGCAGTACATCAACAGGGAACTGCCAGAAATTCTAGCTGAATTCAGAAGAGGATGTTAAACTAGTGGTATATCATTGCTGATGTCAGATGGATCTTGGCTGAAAGGAAATAAACCAAAAACATGTTTACCTGTGTTTATTGACTGTGGAAAGACATTAAACTGTGTGGATCATAACAAATTATGGATTACATCATGAAGAATGTGAATTCCAGAATACTTAATTGTGCTCATGAGGAACCTGTATAGACCAAGAGGCAGTCATTCAAAGAAAACAAGGGGATTCTGCATGGTCTGAAATCAGGAAAGAAATGTGTCTGGGTTGTATCCTTTCACCATACTTACTCAATCTGCATGCTGGGCAAATAATCCAAGAAACTGGACTCTATGAGGAAGAACACTGCATCAGTACTGGAGGAAGACTAATCAACAACTTGCAATATGCAGAAGACACAACCTTCCTTGCTGAAAGTGAAGAAGACTTGAAACACTTACTGATGCAGATCAAAGACTATAGCCTTCAGTACAGATTACACTTCAACACAAAGAAAATGAAAATCCTCCTAACTAGACCGATAAACAACATCATGATAAATAGAGAAAAGATTGAAGTTGTCAGGGATTTCATTTTACTTGGATCCACAATCAACACCCATGGAAGCAGCAGTCAAGAAATCAAGTGATGTACTACAGTATGCAAATCTGCTGCAAAAGACCTCTTGAAAGTGTTCAAAAGCAAAGACATTGCTTTGAAGAGACTGAGGTGTGCCTGACCAACCGCATGGTATTTTCAATTACCTAACATGCATGTGAAAGTTAGACAATGAATAAAAAAGAATGAAGAATAATTGAGGCCTTTAAATTGCAGTGGTGAAGAATATTAAATATGCCATGACTGCCAGAACAATAAACACCTCTGTCTTGGAAGCAGTATAGCCAGAATGCTACCTACAAGTGAGGATTGTGATACTTCATCTCAGTACTTTGGACAAGGTATCAGGATGGACGAGTCCCAGGGCATACTTGGTATGGCACAAAAGAGGATGACCCTCAAGGAGATGATTGACACAGTGTCTACAACAATGGGGTCAAGCATGGCAACAATTGTGAGGATGGTGCAGGACTAGGCAGTACTTCATTCTGTTGTACATAATGTTGGTATGATTTGAAAACAACTCAATTGCACCTAACAGCATCACCAAAACCAAAAACCAAACTCATTGTCATTGAGTCAGATCTGACTCATAGTGACCCCTCCTTGGGTGAAATTTAAGGATGTAATATTCCTTTAATTTTGAGGTATGCATAGTTTCAAGCAGTGTTATTCAATGTGGATATTTTAATTTAAGAAGTTCATAAATTGATGTGGCAAATAGAATTTTCTGGAAGTACTTTTTTATCAAATAGTCTGGCAGCATAAAGGTTTAACACACATAGTGATTTATTGAATTATGGAAATTTCTACTTAGTCACCAATTTTTTGAGGCAGGGAGTCTGTTCTTCATTTGCCATTGCAGAATATCATGAAATGATTTTTAATTAAGTGCCTTTCACAGGTTAATAACCTCATTCTTACTCATTTTAGCAAACTTCAATATTCAGATAATTTGCAAATATCACCATGAACAACCACTGTTGAGTACTTTTATAGAAACTCATGGAGTTTCTACATGGTGCAAATGGTTATGCATTCAATTATCAATTGAAAAGTTGGCAGTTCGAATCTACCTGGTGGCTTGTCAGAAGAAAAGTCTGGTGGTGATCTGCTTCTGAGAGGCCACAGCGTTGAAAACCCTATGGTGCACAGTCCTATTCTGAAATACATGTGGTCACCTTGAGTTGGAATCTACTTGACGACAACTGGTTTGGTGTTAGGTCCCTGGATGGCATAAGCTGTTTATGATCAGCTGCTAGCCTAGAGGTTGGCAGTTCAAGCCTACTTAATGGTACTGCAAAAAATAAACAAACAATCAAAACACCAGGTAGTCTGCTTCTGTAAAAACTACAGTCAAGAAAACCCTACGAAGCAGTTGTACTCTGTAACACATCAGGTCACTGTGAGTTGGAATGATCAGAAGGTAACAAGTTTTTTTTTTTCTTTTTTTATGTGAAGATTTGTCTACATTTTTTCTGATCCTGCTACACGAGGACATCATATGAAAAGTATTATTTTAAAAATGAAATCTTTTTATCTGCTTAAAAAACATTTATGCTTGCTGTGAAAGAGGCACATGCTGAATAATTTTTTTTTTTCTTGTCATTTTCTTATTTCTCTTAAAAATACAAAGAGGAATGATCTGGTTGGTTATATGAAGATTGTAGTCAACTGGGCTTGATTAATCAAATAGTAAATTCCATTCCACAGATAGAGTCTATGTCCTTCATTTTATCCACCAAAAGCTCAGGCACAGCAGACTACAGTAAATGTTGGATGGCAGAGTTTTGCTATCATTGTACTACATTAGAATTATAGTGTCTAACAGCTGTATCATTTTAAAGTTTCGTTAGGCGGGCATTTACCGGGAATAACCAGAGATATTCTTCTACAGCTGAGAAAATGCAAGGATTCAAAAAGAGGAGAATCAACACAAGAGCACTGTCATGCCTGTTTGTTAAATGTACATATTATTCATAACGTTTTAAATGAGACATTTCATTTATTTATTTTTTAAAAAAATTTATTGTGCTATGGGTGCAAATTTACATAGAAAACTTGTTTTATCTTCCACAGTTTATGCACATCTGATTTCACGGTCCCAATTTCCATTCCCAACCTTAAAAGCTCTCTTCCCCTTTCTCCACTGTGACCATCCCCACCCTGTGCCCTTCTCATCCATGCATTCCTATCAGACCAATTTTCCCTCTATGTGAGTGTATCTTTCTGGTGTCTCATGGCTGATTGATCCAAGGGGTGCATCTCCCTAGAGTAGGGAGGTGTATCAATATGGGGTAGGTGTTCTACTGAGAGTCCATAAAGATTGATATCCTAGGCATTAGTGAGCAGAAATGGACTGGTTTGGGCCATTTTGAACCAGACAATCATATGATATACTAAGTTAGGAATGACCAATTGAAGAGGAATGACATGACATTCATCATCACAAAGAATGTATCAAGATCTATCCTGCAGTACAATGCTGTCAGTGATAGGATAATATGCATATGCCTACGAGGAAGACCAATTAATATCACTATTATTCAAATTTATACACCAACCATCAAAGCCAAAGATGAGGAAATTGAAGATTTTTTATCAACTTCTGCAGTCTGAAATTACCTTATTGCAATCAAGATCTGTTGATTATCACTGGTAACTGGAATGCAAAAGTTGGAAACAGAAGAATCACTGGTAGTTAGAAAATATGGCCTTGGCAATAGAAAAAACACTGGAGATCACATGATAGAATTTTGCAAGACCAATGACTTATTCATTGCAAATACCTTTTTTAACAACTCAAATAGTGGCTGTACATGTGGGCTTCACCAGGCAGAGTACAGGAATCAGATTGACTACATCTTGGCAAGAGGTGATGGAGAAGCTCAGTATCATCAGCCAAAACAAGGCCAGGAGCTGATTTGTGGACCAGACCATCAATTGCTCATATGCAAGTTCAAGTTGAAGATGAAGACAATTAAAACAAGTCCATGAGAGCCAAGGTATGACCTTGATAATATCCCTCCTGAATTTAGAAACTTAAAGAATAGATGTATTGAACACCAATGACTGAAAACCAGAGGAATTGAGGGATGATATCAAGAACATTATCCATGAAGAAAGCAAAAGGTCATTAAAATGACAGGAAAGGAAGAGAAGACCAAAAATGGATGCCAGAAGAGACTCTGAAACTTGTCCTTGAGTGAAGAGTAGCTAAAGCAAATGGAAGAAATGACAAGATAAAAGAGCTGAACAGATTTCGAAGAGCAGCTCAAGAAGACAAAGTCAATTATGATAATGAAATGTGCAAAGACCTGGAGTTAGAAAACCAAAAGAGAAGAACATACTTGGCATTTCTCAAGCTGAAAGAACTGAGGAAAAAAATTTAAGCCTTGAGTTGCAATATTCGAAGATTCTATGGGCAATATATTGAATAATGTAGGAAACATCAAAAGAAGATGGAAAAGAGCTGTTGCATTGTGGGAAACTGCAGTCAATGTCATGAGACAAAGTGTATGTGAACTGCTGTATGGAAAATAAATTGGCTCTTTAAACTTTCAGACAAATAACTACAATTATTTATTTATTTATTTTAAAGAAGATGGAAGAAATATACAGAACCACTGTACCAAAAAGAATTGGTTGATGTTCATCCATTTCAGGAGGTGACATATAATCAAGAACCAATGGTACTGAAAGAAAAAGTTGAAGCTGCACTGAAGGAATTGGTGAAGAACAAGGCTCCAGGAATTGATGGGATACCCAGTGAGATGTTTCAACAAATGGGTGCCGTGCTGGAGGCACTCACCTGGCTATGCCAAGAGATTTGGAAGACAGTTATCTGGCCAACTGACTAGAAAAAATCCATATTTGTACCCATTCCAAGGAAAGGTGATCCCACAGAATTTCAAAATTATCAAACAATCTCATTAATATCAAATGCAAGTAAAATCTTATTGAAGACAATTAAAAAATAGTTGCAACATTATCTTGATAGAACTTCCAGAAGTGCAAGCTAGATTCAGCAGAGGATGTGGAACAAAAGATATCATTGCTGATGTCAGATGAATATTGGCTCAAATCAAAGAACACTAGAGAGATGTTTACTTGTGTTTTATTGTCTATGCAAAGGCATCTGATTGTATGGATCATAACAAATTGTAGATAACATTGAGAAGAATGGGAATACCAGAACCCTTAATTGTACTCATGAGGAACCTGTACATAGACCAGAAAGCTGTCATTAGAAAAGAACAAGGGGATACTGCAAGGTTTAAAATCAGGAAGGGAATGCATCAGGGTTGTATCCTTTCACCATATTTATTCAATCTGTATGCTGAACAAATAATCTGAGATGCTGGACTATATGAAGAATGTGGCATGAGGATTGGAGGAAGACTCATTAACAACCTGAGATATGCAGATGACACAACTTTGTTTGCTGAAAGTGAGTATGACTTGAAGCACTTACTGATGAAGATTGAAGATTACAGTCTGCAGTATGGATTACACCTCAATACAGAGAAAACAAAAATTCTCACAACTGGATCAATAAGCAGCATCACAATAAATGGATAAAAGGTTGAAGTTGTCGAAGACTTCAGATTATTTGGTTCTATAATCAACACCAATGGAAGCAGCAATCAAGACATCAGACAACTTATTGCATTGGGCAAGTCTGTTGCAAAAGACCTCTTTCAAGTGCTGAAAAGCAAAGATCTCATGCATGTAAGGGTTGAACAATGAATAAGGAAGATTGAAGAAGAGTTGATGCTTTTGAGTTGTGGCGTTGGTGATGACTACTGAAAGTACCGTGGACTGCTAAAATAACTAACAAATCTGTCTTGGAATAAGTGCAGTCGGAATGCTCCTTGAAAGTGAGAGTGGCCAGCTTTGTCTCACCTTCTTCGGTCATGTTGTCAAAAGGGACCATTCTCTGGGAAAGGATATCATACTTGGTAAAGTGGAGGGTCAAGAAAAAAGGGGAAGGCTCTCAACAAGATGGATTGACACAGGGGCTGCAATGATGGGCTCAGGTACAGCAAGGAATGGTGGGGCTGGCACAGGACTGGGCAGTGTTTTGTTCTGTTTTACATAAGGTTGCTATGAGTCAGAGATGACTCGATGGCACCTAACAGCAGCAGCAACAACCCTCAGGTAGCAACCAGCATTCATGGAACAACCTGGAAACTCTTGTTCTTGAAAACCCATACTCTCTCTGGTCACTAATCCTCTCTACAAAGATTCTGGGCTGTGGTTTCACTTGGGGGTCCTCTGTCTGAGGAAACTCCTTAATCCTTCTTACTCTTAAGAGGTGTATTTTAGCTGAGAGTATGCTTAGCAACAGGACATGTCTTTCTCTTTATTTTAGATGTTGGAGTCTCTGTTAGGGCTTGCTAACATAGACTAGTGAGTTGGGTTTTTCTCATAGAATCCTATAATATCCATATATTCAGTTCTGTTTTATGAGGAAATAAAACACAGTACTGGCCTTTCAGAAGTTCTGGGTGTTGCACATGGTTAAGCACTCAAATACTAACTGAAAAGGTAGCAGTTCAAACCCATTCAGAAGCTCCTTAGAAGGCTGAACTGGTGATCTACTTCTGACAGGTCATAGCCTTGAAAATCCCATAGAACAGTTATACTCAGAACACACGGGTCACCATGAGATGGAATCAACTTCATGGCAACTAACCACCACAATCACAAAAATGAATTGGCCTTATGTTCATTGAGGCACTGCTGTTCTGTCTAGGAGCCATAGAATAGAATAAAGGCATTTAAAATAAACATTTAGTTGTTTTCATTAGCTACCATTGAGTGTGATCTAATCATGGTGCCCAACAGAATGAACATTTTTCTAATCCTGCACCATTCTCATGATCTTTGCAATGTTTGAGTCCATGTTGGAGCTATTGTGACATTCCATCTCATTTAGAGGTATCCCTCTACTTTACAAAGCATGATGCCCTTTCCTAGCAATTGATGTTTCCTAATGATGTGCCCAAAGAAAACAAGATGAAGTCTTGCCATCCTCCCTTTTCAGGAGCATTCTGGTTATATTTCTTCTAAGACTGATTTGTTCATTCTTCTGGCAATCCACGAAATATTCACTATTCTTTACCAACATCACAGTTCCAATGTATCAATTCTTCTGTCTTCCTTTTTGCATGCATGAACATTTAGACTTTTTCTTACATGACTGCACAAAATAATTTAGTGGAATTGACATCAGAAAGGGGCCCTTGACACAAAGTAGTGGATATTTTTTGTCCTGGCCAATTTAGAGTCAGTATCATTTTCAGGGCAATTCAAATTCCCCATTGATAAATTCACTGGATCTCTTACAGGCCAAATCTTTTCTCTTCTTAATGATGCACCTGACACCTTTATAATTATTACAATGTCACATTTGTTAGACAATGTAATTTTGATGCAATATAGAATATAATTCTGCCATTCAACCAACATTCCCCCTTAATTTAAACAACTATACACGTGAATATACAAGTCAGCAAACAATTTCAGAACACTTAGGGGGACCATCTTCCAGTCCCAAACTATCACAAACTAGGTGGCTTAAAACAATAGAAATTTATTTTCTCATAGTTTTGGAAGTCAAGAGTCTAAAATTAGTATTAGTAGCTGTGATAGTTGGAGCTGTGTGTCAACTTGGCTGGACCACAATTCTGAGTGGTTTAAGAAGTTGTGATTTGGGTTATTCCCATGATGGGATCAGATGTATATGCTTTGAGCAGCCAATTGGTTGAAAGGGAGTTTCCCTAGGGCTGTGGCCTGCTTCCAATATATTTATGGACATCCTGGGAAAAAGAGACACTCTTCTGTGGATTGTGATCCTGCTGTGCTGCCTACAACTGTCTGTGAGCGAACAATCCACCATTCAGCCTGGTGATCTTGGATTCATCATTCATTGGAGTCAACAGCCAGTATACTGCCTGCCAACCTTGAGCTCGTCAGCCCCTGCAGCTGTGTGAGTCGGGAAAAGCCTCCAGCTTGACGTTTGATCCAAGAACTTGGGACTTGCCAGCTTCTATAAATGTGTGAGCTATTTCCCTAAGATAAATTTTTTTCTCTCTCTCTCCCTATAAGTGTTACTGGTTTTGCTTCTCTAGAAAATCCAGCCTAACACAGTAGCTTAAAGTCAAAGTGTCAGTAGGGCCACATTCCCTCCAGAGATTTTAGGGGAAAATCCATTTCTTATCTCTTCCAGCTTCTGGTGACTACCAGAGTTCCTTGGCTTGTGGCCACACAACTCCAATCTTTTCCTTAAACATCCGTGTGCCTCTCTCTTTTAAGGACACTTATGATTGGATTTAGGGCCCACCTGATAACATCCAGGATGGTCTCTCCAAGCAAGAGCTTGCAAAAACTTTTTTTCCTTATAATATTACATTTATAGGTTCCAGAAATTAAGATCTGGTATCTCCCCCAACCCCCCCTCAAAAAAACAAACTCACTGCCATCAAGTTGATTCTAATTCATAACAATCTCCATAGGGTTACCAAGACTATAAATCTTTACAGAGGCAGACTGCTTCATCTTTCTTCTGTGGAGTGGCTGGTGGCTTTGAACCAACAACTTTTGGTTACCAGTTGAATGCTTTAACCACTATACCATTTCTGGGGTGGGGGTGGGGCAGGGAGCATTACTCATGATCTCTCACTGCCTGTCAACAACAGAGCCCAGCAATCAGGAACTCCCTCAACTAGGCACTACCTGCTCTTGTCTTCATCTCACCGTAAGAGAGAGGCCTCCCTCAAATCTAAGGGGAGAATTTGGCTCTACCCTACCTCCTGAAGCCAAGATCTTTTTTTTTTTTTTTGCTGCTCATTTCATGTATCTTTAACCTCTCTTTCTGGAGGGTAGCAGATTCTTGAGAGAATATGATGAAAGCTATAGACCCTGTCTACAGAGAACTTCACACATAGATGTACAAATCAGCAAACAACTTCAGGACACTTAGGGGGATCATCATCCAGAACTATTGAGGTCTGTGAAAACAAGGAAAACCCTCAAAGAGATGTACTGACACAACAATGGTTTCACACATACTGACAAGCATGAAGATCAAACAGGACTGGGTATTCTTTTGTTCTGTTACACTTAAGGTCTTCGTGAGTGGAAGCCAACTCAAGCACAACTAACAATAACACCAGCAAGAATATCTGTGAACCTCATGTTAGAAATTTTTGCTTCTCTGCTCTTTTTTCTACTAACGTATTCAAGTCCTTCATATCTTCAACTCTATTTTTGTCTTTGGTGTACTACCATCCTATCTCCTTTCTTTGTCAGCCAACTACTGTGAATGGAGGTATCAATTTTTACCCTGCCCCCATTTCCTCATCTCATTCATGCTTGAACCCCCTTGACTACTCTCACTGAGTTCATAATGCTTGCAGAGCTAAGAGAGGAGACACCCTTTTGTCTTTGTCTTACTTGGTTTTCGTGCAGTGTTCAACAACTACTCCTTGACTCTTTTTCATAATGCACTTGTTACTCTTCTCTGTGATTTCTTTGATTCTTCCCACTCTTTTTTGTCCATTTCTGCTTCTTTGTTCATCACTTTGGATGCCAGTTTCAATACTTAGGCTAAAGGGGCTTCCATGCATCAATCTTTATTTGTAGATGTTTAATATTTATCAAGTATGTATTTATTGGTAGATATTTGGGAGCTCTGGGGGTGTAGTGCCTAAGGCATTTGACTTCTAACCAGAAGGCTAGTGGTTCAAACCCACCAGCCACTCCTCAGAAGGAAGATGGAGCAATGTACTTCCATAGTGATACTGTTTCGGAAACCCAAGGAGGGGTGCTTTGAGTCGGGTCTGACTCAATGGCACATAACAACAACAACAACAACAACAACATTTACTATTTATTGAATATTTAATTATTGGTAGATTTGTTCAATACATGTTGCATATTTATCATTTTTTATTGCCATTGCATTAGTTTTGACCTTCAGCATTTCTCTTCTGGATTTTTTATGTAATCTCTCTACTGTTCTTATTTTGGGGTGCTTCTCACTCTCTTCACAATAAAATACAAATGTTTAAGCAAAGCCACATGGTGATCTTTGAAATCTAGTCCTTTTCATGTCTACTGCCTTGCCTGTCATCATGTCTCCCCAACTCTTATGATGTGCCCTATACTTTAATCAGAAAGAGTGCGAACAAGTCCCAAAATAGAGGTTGCAAATGCACAGAGCTACTTGTACATATTACCTCCACTAACTTGCCTACTCAACCTCTACTCCTTCAAGGTCAAGCTCAGGGGTTAGCTACCCTGGGAAATCTCTGGCCCAGAATAAGTTGAGTGCCTTCCACCTTGGCCATTTTGGCAGCCTCCATCATAGAGTTTTGGATCTACATCAGAATAGTGATTTATTGACAGTCATATGGGAATGCTTTGGAATGAGTGTAGTAGTTTTCTATTGATGGTATAACAAATGACCACAAACTTAGTGGCTTAGAACAGCACAAGTTTATGGTTATGTAAGTTAGAAGGTATAATACAAGTTTCTCTGGGTTAAATTGAGATGTCAGCAGAGCTGTGTTTCTTCAGGAAACTCTAGGGAGAATTTGTTTCCTTGCCTTTTCCGGTTTCTAGAGGCTGCCCTCATTTCTTGGCTTGTGTTCCCCTCTTCTCACTCCAGTAATAGCATCACTCCAACCTCTGGTTGTCTCATCACATCTCCTTCTCCTATTCTTTTGCCTCCCTGTTCCATCATCAAACGGCCCCTGTTATTACACTGGGCTCACTCAGATAATGTAGGAAATCTCTCTATTTTAAGGTCATTATATTAGCAGCCTTAATTCTATCTGCAACTTTAATTACCCCTTACAGTGTAACATAACATGATCACAGATTCCAGGGATTAAGATGTGAACAGTGGAGACCAGGTTTTACATCCACGAGGCCTAGTGCATTCCCTAACGTGTTGTTGAAACTCAATAAACTCGGCATCAATTACTTACTTTGCTCATCTACAGCTCTAACTCAATTCTAATCTCAAGTGTTTCTTAATGTCTACTAAAAATTTCCACTTGTATACCTGATGCTTATTAAAGAGCAAACTTGTTCTTATTTGCTTGGAATATTTTCATGACTGTTACAAAAAATTTTGAAAAGTGAGGGGGGGGAAAGAAAAAAAGCCAGAGCAAGTTATGTGAAACTGAACATTTTCTCTTTTCCTTTGGCATCTTAATCTCTTGCAATTTAGGTTGGAAAAAAGCTTCACTCACTCAGTTGCCTTCTTGTTGATTCTAACTTATGGCAATTCCATGTATGTCAGGGTAGAACTGTGCCCCATTGGGTTTTCAATTATTTTTTGGAAGTAGATCCATCACCAGGCCTGTCTTCTGATGCGCTTCTGTATTTGAACCTCCAACCTTTCCGATAGTAGCTGAGCATGTTAACTGCTTGTACCACCCTAAGTTTCCACAAAAGCTTTAGACACATTTTAAACATAATTTATTAAGCTGTACTAATTTTCTTCACTAAATGAAAAATGATTCCAAAGTACAGAAAAACATTGGATTGAAGCTGGACATTTTTGTTGATATCACATAAGCTCCCTGAGCCTTAGCATCCTCCTTTAAAAATTCATACTTTAGGCCAGATTAGATAATCTTAAAGTTTTTTCTAACTCTTTTATAACCTTGCTACATGATGAGGCATGCATTTTGTTTGTTAACTACATTATTTCATTACTACTTAACCTGTGTTTCAGATTCCTACAATCTAAACAAGAAACTCTGGTAGTGTAGTGCCTAAGGCACTTGACTGCTAACCAGAAGGCTGACATTCAAACCCACCAGCCACTCCTCGGGAGGAAGATGGGGCAATCTACTTCCGTAGTGATACTGCCTCGGAAATCCAAGTCACTATGAGTTGGGTCCGACTCAACGGCACATAACGATGACAACAACACAATCTAAACATACTCCATATTAATGGAGTTGGCAAATGAAAAAGGAGGTTTATTAAAATTTGGAGTGTCCTAAATTGTCAGGAATATATAAATATCAATTATACGTTTCTCTCTTCTCCTTGTATATCATTTCCAAATAGTTATATCCAGGAACGGCCTTCACCATGTGCTTTGAAAACTTATTATTCATCATTGAATGTATTAGGGCTTTTCAAAATCTCAATGATAGGTTGTTCTAATAAGTTGAAGAGATTTAAGAGATCAAGTGAGTTTAAGAGGAAGTCATATTTTATAATATCTCTTCTATCATCTTTACCTTCAAATCCCCCTGCCATTACACTTGCCCATTTTAAACTGAAAATTCCAATACCCTCTTTATTGGTCTCTCTAAATCCAGATTCCATCACCTATCAAGTTTCTTATACTGTGATGGTCTCTGTGTTACTGTGATGCTGGAAGCTATGCCATCATATTTCAAATACCAGCAGGGTCATTGATGGTGAACAGGTTTCAGCCGAGCTTTCAGACTAAGACAGACTAGGAAGAAAGGCCTGGTGATAGGCTTTTGAAAATTGACCAATGAAAATCTTATGGATCACAGCAGAACATTATCCAACTCAATTGCTTTGGACACATCATTAGGAGCAATCAGTCTCTGGAGAAGGACATCATGTTTGGTGAAGTAGAGGGCAAATGAGGGCGAGGGAGACCCTCAGTGAGATAGATTGACACCAAACCACAACAACGGACTTGAACTTGCTGGAAATTATGAGTATGATGCAGGATCCAGCAATGTGTTGCTCTATTAGAGTCTATTAGTGGCAACTAACTACATTATCATCAAAACAACAACAACCTCCAGATTAACCACTGGTTTCTTATACTCCCTCACAGTGTATCCTATAAATTAACTACCAGATAATACTGTCTATTAAACCACATGCATTTTCCTGCTTACAGTCTTTGAGTGCCTCTGCATGGTTTTAGAGCAGCAATTCCTAAAGTAGATTGTAGGGCAAATAGCTCAGTAGGATGTTTAGAGCTGCTGTCATAAGAAAAAGGAAACTATAGTCAAATGCATATGGAGAGCAATGAGTAAAAGCAATTAAGCAAATTTCTTCACTGTGGACATCTTAAAGCCTTTATTATACTAAGAGTTTTTAGGAATTTCAAGGACAGGGAAAAGTACTTCCCAGAGTTATTTACTTACCAACACCCCTTATCAATTCAGCTTTTGAAAATTTATTCTGAGGATATCATAAGAGTAATATTCCAAGGAATATACTGTAGAAATTAGCGGTCTACAGGATAACATTCAAACCTCTTATCTGACATACAAGGCCTCACGCAATTTGAACGCACTTGCCATTATTTCAAGGTTTTCTCTTACTATTTCCCTACTTAAAATCCCCAGCTTTGGCCACTATATCCTGATCATTGCTCTCCAAACACTCCTTGTGCTCTTGCCTCCATTTTTTCTTCTGGGAGAATGATTTACTGTCCCATAAGCCTGGGACACTATTACCCCATTTTTCTTTCCTTATTAAAAACCTGTCCCTTCTCTAAGAGCTAGCATTGCTAAAGCCTTCCTGGATCCTCCAAGAAGGGTTCACTCTCCTTTCAAATCTCAGTTTAAAAGTTCAGAGATTTTGACATCAGTAACAATCAAATTCAGAATTTTGAAGATTTATTTTTGGTTTCGTAATTAGGAGATTCAAGATTATCTCTATAGTAAACTTATTGCCTTTCCAATATGGGAAGACCAGAAATGAATGACAGCAGCCTCTTGCCATTCCTCCAGGAGTGGATTGTTGTGAGTTGAACTTCACCTGATACTGTGTCTTGGTTAAAGAAAGAAAAGGTGATATTTGTAGGTCTGTTTCACTTACTGGCATTATATCATCTTTTTCCTTAGGATATCTCCTGTCTTGTTGTCCAAAATAGTGTTTAACTTTTTATGTCACCATTAAAGACGTGGCTCGTGTTTTATAACTTACTCCCCTCCCCAAACTTGCAAAGTTCATCTCAATGAATATTTACTGATTGCTTGGTTAATTATTTGTTACAGATTCACTCTTGATTTATTTAAAAAAAAGAAAAAGGTTTAGGTTCTTTTTTCGATAGAATACAAGGGGAAAAAAACTCATAAAATAATTTTGATTACTACAACTGCTGATTTACCCAGAGAAATGATTGGTTCCTTCCTTATAGTCATAGTGTGACAATCCTATTGAGTCTGATGGGAGAAAGTGGTGAGAAAACCTTCTCCTCCATGGGAGAGACTTAGAGATGTGTCTATCCCTTTTCTTTTTAGGAAAAGGAGATGAGGAACATGCACTGAAGATAGCATGCAGATTTAAAACATAAATCCAGGCTGCTTTCTTCCTCTGTTGTTGTTGTTGTTAGGTGCCATTTAGTCATTTACGACTCACAGTGACCCTATGCACAGCAGAACGAAATACTGCCTGATCTCACGCCAGCTCCATGATCCTTGCTTTCTTTGAGCCCATCATCGAAGCCACTGTGTCAATCCATCTTGTTGAAGGCCTCCCCCTCTTTCGTCGACTCTCCACCTTACCAAGCATGACATCCTTCTCCAGGGAATGGTCCCTTCTGACAACATAAACAAAGTAGGTGAGATGAAGTCTGGCCATTTTTGCTTCCAAAGAGCATTTTGGCTGCACTTCCTCCAGGAAGATCTGTTAGTTCTTTTAGCAGTCCATGGTACTTTCAGTATTCTTCGCCAGCACCACAACTCAATAGCATCAATTCTTTGGTCTTCCATATTCATTGTCCAACTCTCACATGCATATGAGGCAATTGAAAATACCATGGCTTGTGTCAGGTGCACCTTAGTCCTCAAGGAGATATCCTTGCTCCTCAGCACTTGAAACAGTTCCTTCGCAGTTGACTTTCCCAATGCTACAAGACGTCTAATGTCCTGACTGCTGCTTCCATTGGCATCGATTGTAGAACCAAGCAATGTGAATTCTTTGACAAGCTAATCTTTTCTCCATTTATCAGGATGCTGCTTTTTGGTCCAGTTGTGAGGATTTTTGTTTTCTTTATATTGAGATATAATCCATACTGCAGACTGTATTCTTTAATCTTTATCAGTAAGTGCCTCAAGGCATCCTCACTTTCAGCAAGCAAACTTGTGTCGTCAGCATATTGCACATTGTTAATGATACTTCCTCCAATTCTGATGCCATGTTTTTCTTCATATAGTCCAGCTTCTCGGATTATTTGCTCAGCATATAGATTGAATAAGTATGGTGAAAAGATACAATCCTGATGCACTCCCTTCTTGATTTTAAACCATGCAGTGCCCCCTTGTTCTGTTCTCTTGGTCAATGTACAGGTTCCTCATGAGCATAATCAAGTGTTTGGGAATTCCCTTTCTTTTCAATGTTATCCACAATTTGTCATGATACACACAATTAAAGGTCTTTGCATAGTCAATAAAACACAAGTAAACATCTTTCTGGTATTCTTTACCTTAAGCCAAGATCCATCTGACAGCAGCTATGATGTCCCTTGTTCCACGTCTTTTTCTGAATCTAGATTGCACCTCTGGAAGTTCTCTGTCGATATACTGCTGCAACCATTTTTGAATTATCTTCAGTAAGATCTTACTTGCATTGATATTAATGATATTATTCTATAATTTCCACATTGTGTGGGATCACCTTTCTTTGGTATGGGTACAAATATGGATCTCTTCCAGTCAGTTGGCCAGGTAGCTATCTTCCAAATCTCTTTGCATAACCAAGTGAGGGCCTCCAGTGGGGCATTTGTTGAAATATCTCAATGGGTATTCCGTCAATTCCTGGACCCTTGCTCTTTGCCAATTCCTTCATTGCAGCTTTGACTTCCTCTTTCAAAACCATTGCTTCTAGATCATATGCCACCTCCTGAAATGGATGAAGATTGACCAGTTCTTTTTGGTACAGTGACTCTATGTATTCTTTCCATCTTCTTTTGATGTTTCCTGCATCATTCAATATTTTGCCCATAGAAACTTTCAATATTGCAATTCAAGGCTTAATTTTTCCCTCAGCTCTGTCCGCTTGAGAAATGCTGAGCGTGTTCTTCCCTTTTTGTTTTCTAACTCCAACTCTTTGCACATTTCATTATAGTAATTGGCTTTGTCTTCTCAAGCTGCTCTTTGAAATCTTTGGTTCAGTTCTTTTATCTTGTCATTTCTTCCATTTGCTTTATCTACTCTCTGCTCAAGGGAAAGTTTCAGAGTCTCTTCTGTCATCCATTTTGGTCTTCTCTTCACTTGTCTTTTTAGTGACCTCTTGCTTTCTTCATGGATGATGCTCTTGATGTCATCCCACAATTCTTCTGGTTTTTGGTCATTGGTGTTCAATGCATCAAATCTATTCTTTAGATGGTCTCTAAATTCAGGAGGGATATATTCAAGATCATATTTTGGCTCTCATGGATTCTCATGTTTTAATTGTCTTTAACTTCAAGTTGAACTTGCATATGAGCAGTTGATGGTCTATTCCACAATCAGCTCCTGGCCTGGTTTTTGCTGGAGATATTGAGCTTTTCCATCGCCTCTTGCCAGAGATGTAGTCAATCTGATTCCCATATGTTCCATCTGGTGAAGTCCACATGTACAGCTCCTGTTTGTGTTGTTGAATAAAAGGTATTTTCAATGAATAAGTCATTGGTCTTGCCAAATTCTTCCATGCTATTTCCAGCATTTTTTCTGACACCAGGGCCAAATTTTCCAACTACCAGTGATTCTTCTTTGTTTCCAACTTTTGCATTCCACTCACCAGTGATAATTAACACATCCTGATTGCATGTTTGATCAATTTCAGGCTGTAGAAGTTGATAAAAATCTTCAATTTCCTCATCTTTGGCTTTGGTGGTTGGTGCATAAATTTGAATAATAGTAGTATTAACAGGTCTTCCTTGTAGGCGTATGGATATTATCCTATCCCTGACAGCATTGTACTTCAGGACAGATCTTGAAACATCTTTTTTGATGATGAATGCCATGCCATTCCTCTTCAATTCATCTTTTGTGGCATAGTAGATCATATGGTTGTCTGATTCAAAATGGTCAAAACCAGTCAATTTCAGCTCACTAATGCCTAGGATATCAATCTTTATGCATTCCATTTAATTTTGATAACTTCCAAATTTCCTAGATTCGTACTTCATACATTCCATGTTCCAATTATTAATGGATGTTTGCAGCTATTTCTCCTCAATTTGAGTCGTGCCACGTCAGCAAATGGAGGTCTGGAAAGTTTTACCTTATCCATATGAGTAAGGCTGGCTTTACTCTGATGAGGCAGCTCTTTTTCAGTCCTAGTTTGAGAGCTTTCTAACCTAAATGACTCATCCTCCTCCTCTGTATTGGACAATACGGACTATTCATAAAGTTGTGTGGTAATGTATCAGGCAGTGTTTCTCTGCTATTCATAAGGTTTTCCCTGGCCAATTCTTTGAGAAGTGGATGGCTTCTTCCCTTTTCCTAGTCTGTCTCAGTCTGCAAGCCACACTGATACCTGTGCACCATGTGCACCCCGCTGGGTTTGAAATACCAGTGGTACAGCCTCAAGACTCACAGCAACATGTCACCACTGTAGGACAAACCTACATAGAAGTTTGTTCCCCTTAGCTGTTTGAAACCTCTCCAAGCCCTCCTTACCTGGATAATTACTGCTGCCTCCTTGCTCTGTCCCAGTCCCCCTGGCCTTTTGCTGTCCTTTCCCCTGCTTTCCTACCTTGCCACTTGTGGGGCATGGCTTGGGTTCCCTCCTCTCTCCTGGATCCCTGAGGCTGATTCCTTGCTCTCTGCCTGTCCCCCTCACCTTTTTCTCTCCTTTCCCCTGCTTTCCTGGTTTTTTCCTCTAGATTTTCTTATTGAGGTTGTTCTTGCTGGGAATGAGTGTTGGAACAAGAGACTGCAAACGTGCATCCCTGTAGGTAAGGAACTCAGAAACTTGGAGGATAAAATAATTTTTGGAAGAGATTATTTAAGAGTCTGGGCACATTGCCCATTTAGGAAAAAAAACAAACTCACTGCTGTGGAGTCAGTTCCGACTCATAGCTACCCCTCCCTGGGTTTCTGTGGAAGTATCTCTATGGAAGTAGATTGCCCAGTCTTCCTTCCAAGGAGTGGCTGGTGGGTTTGAACTGCCAGCATTTTGGTTAGCAGCCAAGTGCCTTAGGCACTATGTCCCCAGAGCTCCCACACTGTCTATTAAACCAAACCAAACTCAGTGCCCTGGAGTCAGACCCGACTCATAGTGACCCCTCCTTGGGTTTCCCAGGTGGTATCACTACAGAAGTAGATGGCCCAACCTTCCATTATTAGACTTAATAAGATGCTGACTCCTAGCTGAGGACTAAAGCTATAATCTGAATTAAATAAATATCTACCAAACAAAATAAAACACGTAGCAATCAAGCAGGGAGTAATGTTTGGTTTGGGTATGACGTCAGGAAATCAAAAGCATAGTCTATATCTCTTAATACTGTAAGGCTGTACTGAGTGGAGCATGTATGAGTCCAGGAAGCAAACACCCTCAATATGGCCATCAGCTCCAGGAGAGATGATATGGTATTGGAAGGGAAGAGTTTGCATTGTGAGGTGAAAGGATTATCAGCATTTAGCATACGAAACTCATAGGTAGACTCTTTGGCAACGATGAAAGTTCAAGTCTATGGTGCAGTATTAATTGTCAGAACAAAGGTGCTACAGGTAATAAAAAGTGGCACTTGAGCTGCTTCTGACTCATGGTGACCCCATGTGTGTCAGAGTAGAACTGTACTCCATAGAGTTTTCAATGGCTTATTTTTCAGAAGTAGGTAACAAGACCTTTCTTCCAAGGAGGAGTTCTGGTGGTGCAGTGCTTAAAGCTTTCAGCTACTAACCAAAGTGTTGGCAGTTCAAGTCCACCAGCCACTCTGCAGAACAATGAGGCAGTCTATTTCTGTAAATAAATATTGGAAACCCTATGGGGCAGTTCTACTCTGTCCTATATAGTTGTTATGCATTGGAATGTACTCTATGACAGTGAGATTTTTTTTTTCCAAGGAACCTCTGGGTGAACTTGAACATATTAAAATCCCAAACGTGATAGAAATCACTCATCATAAATATGTTAGTACCTAATTCCGGTTATAAAATCATAAAGACATGTTGTAACACTTGGATCTTTATGAGAGCTGAATATAGTGCAAGGTGACAAAATGCAACAATATGAATATTCTTATAGTGGGCTTGCAAATAGTAAGTAAAATGAGATATGGGGGATAATAATAGTAATTTTTGTTTGTTTTGAGCACCTATTATGGGCCAACTGCTATGCTAAATGCAGTATATGCATTGTATATTAGCTTTTATATATATCAATCTACCTATTAGTGTATATATGCATAGAGATAGTTAAATACACTTATATACATAAATATACATATTAGCTTGTATACATATATTCATTAGCTTTATATACATTATCAAACCCTGCCAAGTAGTTGTCATGCTCAGTTGCAGAAACTCAGAGGAAAGGGGTTAAGTAATGGGCAATTACCCACCACCAGGCACTCAGCTAACAGCTAGGTGATTGCAGAATCCTTAGATTCCCACCCCTCATTTGCCTCTACAGACCTCACAGTGGTGCCCCTCCCTATAAAGACTCCACTCTCCAAGGTGGGAAGGGATGGTTGCTAATTGTGCAGTCACCTTTAGCATGCAGCATTGAACTGCAGAGCAACTCTCTAAGTCAATATTTAAACATCAAGATCCCCTCTCTTTTTTACACCATTGAGCCTGAAATTTAATATCTTATGAGAAAGATTAAATCAAAGCAGAAAAGTACACAAGAAATGTAGACGGTGATATTTTTACTGCTGAATATTGCACCTCTGCTTTTTCTTCTTTGGTGAAACCATGCCAGGAAGTGATTTTCTCCCTTGAGGTGCCACTGAAGACCTTCACTGGATTTTAGTCTACTCCAGCACTGGGAGCCAGGGCTTTAGCTTAGAAGCCTCTTAGAAGCCCTCCCAGCACAGAGACTAATGAATTCAGGGAGGCAGAGGGAGCCTTGGTGAGCTGTGGGCTGTCCTGGCCCACACGCTTGTCACCAGAAGAAAGAGCAGCCCCCAGACCAAGAAAGCAAATTTGAGAGGGAGGTGGGTGGGGCAAGTGGGTGAAGGCTTTATTCCCTCTTGCTGGGACTGTAACGTAAGGCAAATGGAGCCTGCATCACATAAAAAGCAAGTTCCTCCAATTAGGCATTCACATTTGACCTAGTCTAAGAAAAAGCCAGTGGGCTGCCACATGGGCTAGCCCCTTCCTCATGTCCCTGTTGCTGTGCTCTGGGGACTTAGAGCCTTTAAAATTCAGTATTCTCCACTGCCCCCTCCAACCATCTGCTGCTGCACATCTGAGTGCAGTTATCTTAGGATCAGTCCTCCCAAACATGCTCACAGGCCTCCCCTCTGGTCTAGATGTTGCCACACTTATTTTAGAGTTGCAGGTAGTGGTGGTTCAGTGGTAGAATTTTTTGCTTTCCATGTAGGAGACCTCATGGGGAGTCACCACTGTCTGTCAGGAGAGGCTTGTGTATTGCTATGATGCTAAACAGGTTTCAGTGGAACTTCCACATTAAGACGGTCCAGGAAAAAAGAAGAAAGATCTGGTGATCTACTTCCAAAAATCACCTGGTGAAAACTCTATGGATCACAAAGGTCTGATCTGTAACCAATCATGGAGATGACACAGGCTCAGGCAGCATTCTGTTCTGTTGGCCATGGAATCACCTTTAGTTGGGTTGATGGCAGCTAAAAACAGCATTTTTAACAGCTGACCATCTCTACCTATTCCCTTATCTTTCTCCTCTGAGGTTCCAGGAAAGCTTGAGACTCCAGATCCCAGCCCCACAGCCAGATCTGTGTGATCCCTGTGGAAATCTCCTCTGGCTGTTTCCCTTGCCTTGCTAGATAGAACCTGTTGCTTTCCAGAAGCCCCAGGAGGATGTCTGGCATTGATGGGAAGAGGGAGGGCAAGATGCAGTGGCAGGCTGTGGGAGTAGGAGCAGGCTGCAGCCAGGTGGCAGGTCGTGGGAGGAGGGAGTGGAAGGGTAGTGAGACTGGGTGCCAGTTTGTGGGAGGTGGGGAAGGCGAGAGGAGGATGTGTGAGGCAAGAGTTTAAAAATGCATTTGTTTACTTTTTTACTTTGGGCTGGAGCAAAGGCAAGTGGTGATGGGTGTGTGTTTCACATCTCTTGTGGGAGCGGGGCGGGACTGTAGGGGTGGCCCTGCACTTGAGATGGGTGTGGAGTGAGGCCGAGGGTTCCTGCACAACTCTGAGGCACAGGGGCACCTCCCATCTGCATGAGGAGAGGGTGGGGGGCTGGAAGCACAGCCCACTGATGAATGGTGTAGGTGTGGTGCTGACAGAGACAGAGTGGCAGAGAACTTTGCGGGCTTGGGGCCCCAGCGCATGGTGGTGGCAGCCTGGCTCTGCTGGCTGTTTCTCAGTTGCCAAGCTGGGCTGGTAGCACAGTGACTCATGCCTTCAACAGCTGCTTTGTATGTGATTACCTTCTGGGACAGGAGTAGAAAATGAGGGAGACCAAAGTCCCTGAGATCCCGAATGAGAGAGGAAGACACAAGCGAGATATGCCACTCGTAGGCTCTGCTGGTAACAGTCGTGCCCTCTGAGAGCTGGGCATATAGGGATAGGTTAAGAAGGTCCAAGGGGATTTGGCTCCCCTGGATCTGGGCTTTACACAGTCAACAGTTCAGAAAAGCAACAAGAGTGGGAAAAATTCTTTTTGAAGAAGTCACTGGGAAGATCATAAAATCTGCTCTTTTGGAAAGAATGGTACTCATGCCAGCTTCTAGGGGGAAATGGCAAGAACCAAGGTCTTCACCTCCTTGACCTGCCCACCAGCCACTTCTCCTGTCTCTATCAGTCCCATAGACTGTGATATTTCCAACTTTTCTTTGAACACTATCACACTAGGAACATTGCTGCATCTTTCTGAGCCTCAATTGTGTCATCAATAAAATAGGAAGAGCAATGTCTTGGTTGTCCTCAATGTCAGGCAGCTGTGGTGGACACTGGGGAAGGTCAGGTTGACCCTCCCATGTTAGCAAATAGAGGGTTGGGGGCTGTGGCATGGGCTGATACTGGGGATCTCTGATTGACTCACAAATCCCACTATTGCTGCAGAGGAATGAATGGCTGGGGTCTGCTTAGTTTTGTAGGTCCTGGTTTTATCTAGGGCTGTGGTTCTCAACTGGGGGTATTTTGCTTCCTGTGGCACAATTGCCAATTACTGAAGGCAGTTTAAGTTATCACAACTGAGAATGGGGAGAAGATACTACTGGCATCTAATGGGTTGAGACCTGAGATGCTGTGAACATCCTACAATGCACAGGACAGCCCTTCATTACAGAGAATTGTGAAATGTCATCATGTCAATTTTTGACTCATAGTGATCTCATGTGACGGAGTAGAACTGTCTGATAGGGTTTTCTAAGTTGTGATCTTTACAGGAGCAGATTGGTAGGTCTTTCCTTCTCAGATATCTGGGTGGGTTTGAAACACCAACCTTTTAGTTATCAACCAAGTGCTTAACTGCTGTACCACCAGGACCCCTAATGGAGAATCACCTGGCCTCAAATGTCAAAAATGCTGAGGCTAAAAGCCCTCATTGAGATCTTCCTAGGGTGGATATCAGAGATGCCAGTTTCTCATGGGCCACATCAGATCAGAGCAACATCAAGACTTTAGAAGGAAGAGAAATGAGTTGGAGAAAATGGGACTAATCCCAATTCCACTGGCACAAAGACCAGTATGCCTGATACAAGGGCCAAGCACCCTGTCCCTGACATTTCCTTCTGATTTTGCTGTCTTGCCCACCCCTGTGTGTTTCTAACCATTGTTGCTAGTTGCCATCAAGTCAATGACCTTATGTGTGGCAGAATGAAATACTGTTGAGTGCTGGACCATTGTTGCAACCACCATGTCAATCCATGTCATGGAGGTTTCCCTTGTTTTTGCTGACCCTCTACTTTACCAAGGGAGCTCTGGTAGCATAGTGCCTAAGGCACTTGACTGCTAACCAATAGGCTGTCGGTTCAAGCCAACCAGCCACTCCTCAGAAGGAAGGTTGGGCAATCTACTTCCATAGTGATACTGCCTCAGAAACCCAAGAAGGGGTTGCTATGAGTCTGTTCTAATTCAAGGGCAAATAACAACAACAACTACTTTACCAACCATGATATGATGTCCTTCTCCAGAGACTTATTTCTCCTGATGATGTGTTCAGTGAGCTGAAGTTTTGTCATCCTCACTGCTAAGGAGTATTCTGGCTGTACTTCTTTTAAGATGGACTTGTTTGTTTCTAGCAATAAAATCCTTTAAACTCCATGGAAGTTCCAGAGGTGACAAGGGAGGAATTTGCATTCTGCTTTGGAGCTGGCCATTAGGACAAAAGAGCTCAGCAGAGACCTCAGAAGCAAGAAAGCTTCCACCTAGCAGGGTGAGGAGCCCACCTGCAATGGAGACACATTAGCTGCAGGGGGTCATAGTCCATGCTGGGCCCTTCACTCCCAGAGCTAGGATCTCAGATTCTGGTTGAACATGCCATAATCTCAACCAGGAGGCAATTATTCCTGGATTTGAAAGATGTTTCCCAGTAAGGACAAGCCTGTGCCTCTAACTGAAAAAAAAAATAAAATAAAATAACAGCTTTTCAGTGAGAGAAGCACAAACAAGGAAGAGCCGTTGGCTCTTCTGCTTTGGATCACAGGAAGCTGCTGGGCCTGACAGTGGGACTGAAAGTATATATAGTGCAGGGACCAAATGTGCAATATAATCTCCTGCAGAGATCTGCATCTAGGTGATAAGGAAATACAGCAGTGCTTTGGCTGCCACCCCGAAGTGTCTCCTCTGAGCATCACTCTTGTTCCTCCCACCCCTCATCCTGCCGGAAACCCAGAAAGAGCCAGCCTTGGAGCTACATCAGGCAGAGTTCTCTATGGAGTGTGAGCCAATCAGGATGGTTAAAGGCTATCATCTCGCCCCTAGATTTATGGGGAGAGCAGGAGAACCAGGCTCTGGATTTCCAGAGCCAACTCCCAGAAGCATATGGCAGAAATGTTTGGTAAAGAAATTGCTGTCTCTGCCATTTCCTAGGATAACAAATCAAAACCTATGCTCCTGCTCAGATCATCTCCTATCAGACTCTGTGGCAGGGACCCATGGCCAGATTGCACTCTGCCACCCATCAGGAGATGCTGAGAAACACACAAGGAAGGGAGATGGGTGCTATGGATTGAATTGTGTCCCCCCAAAACATGTACTGAATGTGACCTGTGCCTGTGAATGTGACCATGTTTGGAAACAGGAGTTTTTCTTCTGTTATGTTAATAAATCTTACCAGGGTAGGGTGGGTCCTAAACCTAATCCCTTCTGAGTAGCATCTTATAATAAGATACACATGGGGAGGGGAGTGGGGGAGACACCATGTGAGGAATAATCTGTAAGGCTAGAAATACCCGGGGCTACTGACAAGGAAGGAATCGACATGGCTGAAACTCTAATTTGGACATCTAGCCTCCAGAACTGTGGAAAATATACTCCTGTTCTTTAAAATCATGTACTTGTGGCATCTGTGTTACTGCAGCACAAGGTAATTAAGACAGTGAAGGCAGACATTTTCTCTGTGTAAGAGTAATCACCTTACATAAATGATCAGGTATGTCTAGGCAAAAGAGAATATACCTATGACCATATATATAAGTTTGGCAGGTGATATTTCTATATATATATATATATATATATTTGTATGTGCTATAAGAATGTCTCTCTATATAATATAGCTAATGGGGCAAAGTTATGATAACTTCTTAGTCACAGCCAAACACCCTGATGGAGTGAGTCAATGAGTCCATAGGCTAGGGACCATGGCCATGGGGGATACGAAGCTCAACTGGCATAACATACACAAAAACAATGTTCTATATCCTGCTCTGTTGAATAGCAATTAGGGTCTTAAAAGCTTGTAAGAAGCCATTTAAGAGGCAATAAAACTTAACACACATGGAAACAATTACTCCCAGGTACTACTGGACCATGTGAACCTCAGCCTACATGACCCTGAGACCAGAAGAACTAGATGGTGCCCAGCTACCACTGTCAACCTTTCAGGAAGGGATCAAAATAAGAGATCTTGCATAAAGTGGCAGAAAAATGTGGAACAAAACTTAAAATTATATATACAAAAAAGACCAGGCTTACTGGTCTGATAGAGACTGTACAATTTCTGAGATTATGATCCTTAGTGACCTTATGGGCCTAGAATTGAACTCACTCCCCTGGTTTCCTGCATATAAGGTGAACATTTCACAAGGCAGATATACTCCTTAGAACAACCAACCATGGGGGACCAGAAAGGCAGTATTTGTATAGGGAGATAGCTCAGAGGATAGGAATGCATAGCAAAGAAGGACAGGGAAAGGGTAAACAGAGGGAGGAAGTGGGAAGAAAGCTGTTACATTATGGGGATTGCAGTCAATGTCATGAAACAAAAGGTGTATGGAATGTATGGAAAATGAATTTGCTCTTTAAACTTTCACCCAAATCACACACACACACACACACACACATACATCTCAGCAAGAAGGAGCAAATTCAGGGGGCATTATAAAGAAGGGAATCATACTTCTGTTCTCCAACTGTTCAAAGCCTTATGACCACAAGACAAACAGACCCATCTAGATTCGGACATCTACTCCCCAAGCTCTTTGGTTTGGTAGACCTGAGCTTCCTCTCTTTAGAGGTGGGTGATTCTGGACCTGCAGTGGCAATCATTCACCCTCCTGTGGACTGTTGTGGTAGTCCTCAGCATCCCTGAGATCCCTGTCCTGCCCTGCCCTTCTCCTGCTCAGTTCTGCATCATAGTTTTGTGACCATTGACATCCCCCTGCATCCTCCACTGGGAGCCCGGATGTCAATAGGAAGGGGCAAGCCAAGGTATTTTTCTCTCCAGTTTTTGGCCTCAGGAGGAATCTCTTCATCTCTTTTGTGGCTCTGATATCCACCAAACAGATTGACTGTCACTCCAGTGCTGCATTCTTCCTCTGTCCCCCTGGCCTAGAGTGGTGGCAGACTCATACCCCAGTTTGACTTCTCGGCTCTTGTGACATGTAGTTCCCTTCTTCTGTCTTCTGGTTAGCACTGACTTATATATTCCCTTTCTAAGTACAGAGCAGAATTGCAGTCTCTTCCCTTTGGAAGTCAGATGTGGCCATTACCTTGCTTTGGCTAATATAATGAGAGCAGAAGTGGCATATGTCATCTCTGGGTGGAATTTTAAGATTCAATATGCCACGTCCCTTTCCCCACCTGTCAGTGACTGTGGAAACATAGATTGGGGAGGAGGCTCTAACAGCCAAGGTCTTGGTGTGATCCTAATGTGCACCGCTGATCATTGTTGACAAGTGGTGTGAAGGAGAAATAGACATGTGGGCATGCATGCACATGAGTGTACATGTATGTGTGTGTATGCATGTGCCTGTGTGTGTACGCTAAGCCACAAAGCTATTTTTAGTTACTGCAGCATAAATTAGACTCTCATGCTGATATTCTTACACAATCCCATAATGGACTGAGTGGTGTCCTGAAAAAGATAGGTTTAAATCCTAACACTTAGTACCTGTGCATGTGACCTTTTTTGGAAACAGTCTTTGGAGCTGTTATCAGTTACATTAACACATGTCATTACACTGGAGTAGAGTGGGTCATAACCCCATCTGAGTGGTGTCCTTACAACAGAGAAGAACACAGAGGGAAGGAGTCCATGTGAAGATGGAGGAAGAGATTAGAGTGATGCTGTCATAAGCCAAAGAACATTTAGGGCTACTAGAAGCTAGGAAATAAGAAAGATTCTGCCACAGAGCATAGCCCTGCTAACACCCTGAATTTGGATTTCTGGCTCCAGAACTGTGAGACAAAGTGGTTGCTTAAGCCACCCAGCTTGTGGTAATTTGTTATGGCAGCCCTAGGAAGCTAATACCAGTTGCCATCAAGTTGATTCCAGCTCATGGTGGCCCCATGTGCATGAGAGTAGAACTGTGCTCCACAGGGTTTTCAATGGCTGCATTTTTTGGAAGTAGCTCACCAGCTCTTTCTTCTGAGCCACCTCTGGGGGGACCTGAACCTCTAACTTGTCAGTTAGCACATGAGCACATTAACCTTGGGAACTCCACCTAGGACTCCACTTATACAGATAACTTCATGATGTGTGCATGTTGGAAGTCTAGGCACATTGGCTTAGCAGTGGTAGTCTATGAGGCTTGACTCTGGGAGAGCAACACTTACCTGTGTGGGTGCTGTTAGCCTCCTGTCTCCTTCCCTGAACAACACTGCCCAGGGCTGTGGGTGCAGGGGCCTTATTTCTTTTCTTTCCACACCTTAACACAATGCCAGAGTTATAATAACCTATCTACAACAAAGAGCTCTCATGTCATAGTGCCTAAGGCATTTGACTGCTAACCAGAAGGTTGGTGGTTCAAACCCACCAGCCACTCTTCAGAAGGAAGGTTGGGTAATCTACTTCCATAGTGCTGTTGTCTCGGAAATCCAAGGAGGGGTCGCTATGAGTTGGATCCAACTCGACGGGAGTGCGTTTAGTTTTCTTTTTATAACAAAGAAGACAAATGATTAAAAACAACTCTGTTGTAATGAAGCTCATTTAATATGCAGTGATTGTAATTGGTTCTCCCTCTTCATTTCATTTGACAATAGACTTTTTCAAATCTGTACTAAGTGTGTTCCATTTCTTTAATTGTAGGAGCAATTCCTATGTTCACACAGGCAGCCAAGACCTCTGAACACCACCCAAAGCAGGTCCTTGGCTGCTGGGCAGTGAAAGGGAACACAGCCCTCTCCCCTCTCCTGGGCTAGGAAAAGACTCAATCCCTGGAGCAACTTGAATCAACCTTGTTTTATTTGAAAAGGATCATTAGTTTCTCCCCTGTAATGGATTGAGTTGTTTCCTCTCCAAAATATGTGTTGGAATTGTAACCTGTGGAAGTAATTATGTTTGGAAATAGGGTTTTCTTTGTTATGTTAATGGATTCATGTTAGGCTAGAGTGAGTCCCAAGCCTAACAACTTCTGAGTTATATAAACAGCAGAATACCAAAACCAAATCTAATGCCTTTCAGCTGATTCTGACTCATAGTGACCCTAAGAAAGAGTAGAACTACTTCATAGCGTTTCCAACTCTGTAATCTTTAGGGAAGCAGACTGTCACATTTTTCTCTTGGGGAGTAGCAGGTGGGTTTGAATTGCCCACTTTTTACTTATCAGCTGACCCCTTAACCACTGCACTACCAATCAAACCAAATCAAACTCACTGCCATCCAGTCAGTTCTGACTCACAGCAACTCCCATTGTGTTTCCAAGGTGGTAAATCTTTACAGAAGAAGATTACCTCCTCTTCCTTCTGCAGAGCGGCTGGTGGGTTTGAACAGCCAAACTTCTGGTTAGCAGTCAAATGCCTTAAGGCACTGAACCACCAGGGCTTCTACAAAGCAGAATAGACACAGACAAATAACACACAGACACAGGAGGAAGACAGACATTATCTGACCATGATGGAGACAGATGCAGCTACAAGCCCAGGAATGTCAAGGATTGTCAGCAGCTACTAGAAGCTGAAATAGACAAAGAAGGGCCTCCCCCTACAGCCATTCCCTGAACTGTGACTTCTTGCCTTCAAAACTGTGAAAAAATAAATTTCTGTTCTTTGAAGCCACTATTGGTAGCATTTCTGTTATAGCAGTAGCACTAAGTAACTAAGACTGCTCCTAACTCTTTTCTTTGCAATGCAAATGTGCTATGGTTAGATGTGGAGGTGGACCACACAGGAGGGAAGAGCTGGGACAGAAACACTTGTGAGGAAGATTGGGAGAGATAGTCTGGCTGGCAAAGGAAAAGCCTGGACCACATGTGCCCAAGAAAGGCTGGGAGAGATGGTAGCAGAGATCAACCAGATGTCACCTCCTCTCTCAAGATGGAGAGTGAGCCCTGAGGAGCTGCCTACTGCTCAGGTGACAACTACTGATGCAGTGATGCACTGAAGAAGGGCAACTGATGCGTAGAAGGAGGCGGAAGCTCCAGGGATTCCTGCAGCACAGCAGGTGTGGGTCCCTCAGGAAGGGGGTCCACAACCTGGAGAAGGTATCAGAGCCAAGTCTTTCCACCTGCCCCATCCTTACAACTACAACTTCACACGCAGCCTAGATCTTTTTTTATATTATTATTAATTGAAACCTGGGTAAAATTCTCTGTGCTAGATTTGCCACATTCCCAGGAGTTCTGGGATGTGGGGCTGATCCATCATTGGGTAATGACCCAGGAAGCCTACAGAGATTTATAGAAGGACAGCCTACAAAGGTGTTACACATAGAACATGATTCCAGGCTGTTTACACACCACTGACACCCTCCAGGAGTCCCTGGGTAGTGTAAATCGTTAATATGCAGGTAGAAGAGACCAGTTGCCCAGGTGGGGCAATAGGCAGTGATACCACCAGAGACAGCAGCCCAGATGAGGTGGTAGGTAGTGATGCAGCCTGGAATGGCAGCCCAGATGGGGTGGCAGGCAGTGACTCAGCTGAGGACAGCTTGCCCTAGTGAGGAGGCTGGGTCCTGGGGACAGCAAGGCATCATTTGGCTCAGACCACATCCAGGACTCTGATCTGGAGACACATGGATTAAAGACCAGAAATGAGAGAAATAGGAAGAGCAGTCTCTGAGTGGTCTCACTGCTTTTACATAGAGCTCTAGCTTAATAGAATTGCTCATTTTGCTTTGCTCCTTCAGCCACGCAGGTTTTTGGGTGTCTCTTGCTGGTACTAGACCTTCACTGGTAAGCTCTTACTTTTACTTCTACCAAGAAATAAAATAAAATTGCCCTTAAATAAATTTTGTTATGTCTATATTCATCTTAGGGTCCAGTACTTTTTTAAAATTATCATTTATAGAAAGAATCTATAACTCCTATGAACTCTTGGAAAATACTCTTATGAGCTTTAATAAATATATAAAGTTGCACCTTGCTGTTGTGACATTAATGTGCATCTGAGATCTCAGATGACATTGATGCCTTTATGGATCATGATACACATTATGAGGTTTTTTTTTAAAATGCTTTCATTCTAAAGTAGGACTTGGGATCTTTGGAATATATATATATAGGTAAATATAAGAGTTAGTAATTAAAAAAAATAAAAATAAAAGTTGGGGGGGAAGAGGGGCCACAACATCATTGAGGGACATTTGGGAACATTTGATTTCAACTTCTGTCCCCCTTCCATGAACCCTTCACTGAAGGCCCAAGTCCCAGACCATCACTCACCAGAAACTCAGGGATGGAAGGCAGAGCCTCCTAGTGCCTCTGATCAAGACAGGGGCACCAACCTTCATCTCCTTCCCCAGCTTCCATTCTCAATCCCTCCCACACTAAACCACCCAAAATGCATGGACCAGGAAAAACTTAGAGATAAACGTTTCACAGGCACAAAAATAAACAAAAAAGGGAGGAGGTAAAAGGAGTACTCCCTATAAGATGCTGCCAGGGTCCAAGGGAGCAGACAGGACCCTTTCTGTGGCTTTGTTGGGGAAAAGGGGTATACTGTCTGTGGCTCCAGACAATGGGGTATGCAGAATTACCCAAAGAGATTTATAGAGACTGAAAGTCTGACCCTAATGGAGACTCTGAACTCTGCCTATAAATAGGTATGTGATGATCGAACAAGGACACTGTTCCCCTCTACCTCCCACTGTGCTCTCTGTCATCAGAGGTGACATGGGCTGGCCTGATTTGTCTCAGACACTAATCTATGTGAGACAATGTTGAATGGGAGGTTATCAGTTGCCATCGAGTCATCTCTGATTCATGGAGGCCCCATGTGTGTCAAAGCAGGGTTTCCAATGGCTGACTAATCGTAAATAGATCATCACCAAGTCTTCTTTCTAAAGCACCTCTGGGTGCTCTGTTAGCAGTCAAACACATTAATGTGATGAACATCTTGGAGAGAGGTGGTCCCATGGTCCCTGGAAGCCACAGCCCTTACCTTGGGACAAGCAGAGCAGCAGTAGCAGTGAGCGGGGTTCCTGGAGAGGCCAGCCTGCTGAGAGTAACGCCGAGTCACAAGTACAGAAGGGAGATGCCTAGTACCTACTCATCCCTGTGCACCACCACACCACTAATCTAAACCAAACTCACTGCCATCAGGTGGGTTCCAACTCATAGCAACCCTACAGAACATGGTAGAACTGCCCCATAGGGAGGGATTCCAAGGCTGTAAGATCTTTAGTGAAGCAGATTGCCACATCTTTTTCCCATGGAGCCAATAGTGAGTTCGAACCACCTACTTTTTTATTGACAGCTGAGCGCTTTAACCACTGCACCACTAGGGCTCTTTGTTAGTTGGGTCATCATATACATATTTATAGGCAGGGTTCAGAGTCTCCATTGGGGTGAGGCTTTCAGTTCCATTTCAGTTAGTGGGTGAGGTAGTGATGTGCTGATCACTGGACAACCTCAAAATAACTTCCTCCAGTGTGGGTTTTCTGGTTGCCTGTTTGGAATAGGGCTTCTGGTGGTCTAAATATGAAAATATCCATTACAGAGACTCAGACAGAGATTAAAATGGCAAAGGGCAGTAGTGACAAGTTGATAGCCCTTGGAAGGCTGGAAGTCCACAGCTGGTTAATGGGCATGAGTCATTGTTAGCTACAGCTGAGTCGGTTCTGACTCATGGCAACCCCACGTACAACAGAACGAAACATTGCCTGCTCTCATGCCATCTTCATGATCTTTGATATGTTTGAACCCATTGTTGCAGTTATTGTGTAGGGCCTTCTAACCTGGAGGGTTCATCTTCCGGCAGTACATCAGACAATATTCTGTTGTGATTCATAGGGTTTTCAATGGCTAACTTTTAGAAGTAGATCAGCAGGTTTTTCTTTCTAGTCTGTCTTAGTTTGGAAGCTCCACTGAAACCTGTCTACCATGGGTGACTCTGTTGGTATTTGACATACTGGTGGCATATATTCCAGTATCATAAACAACATACAAGCCACCACAGTATGACAAACTGACACACAGGTAGAAGGGACATGAGTAGTTTGCTAATTTTTAGACCCTATTCAGCCTCTCTCTGTCAATACCTCTCCTGTTTACTCTCCCTTTTATTTGTCTTCTCTTGGCTTCTTGTGATGCTCTCTCTGTCCTCCTTAATAGCTTCTTCTCTAGGTCTCTCCCTCTCTCATATATGTACTTTCTTATAGAGATTTTTGTTGTCTTTCCATCTCTTCTTCCACATCTGTTTTTGTACCTTTCCTTTTTTTCTTTCCTTTCCCTCTTTTTTTAATCCTTTTCATGTTCCCTTCCCATTTCAGCAGTGTGGGATAAAAATATTTCAATGTAATATATTACATTTATGAAATAATAAAGTTGCTTTTAACTAAGCATTAAATAATCTGGTAACATTTTTATGTCTCATCTGTCCTTCAAAACATCTGAAGTTGATTTTGGGGCTGGGGATGGATGAACAGCATTCATCCCTTGCTCTAGAAAGAAATACTCTTCATCCCTGCTCTGGAAGAGGAAGAAATGTGCTCACTGGAGCTCCGTTGCCATGATGCTGCTTGTTCCAGTATGAGGAGATCACTATCCAGTTCTAATTAAACTGAGATGTTCTAGGGACCAGATGGTTTCTGCTTGGCAGTTTAACAAGCAAAGTGTTACTGGCTCTGGAAACCCACTCAGAGCACTGTGTCCTGGGTATCTGGGGCTCTGTTTATGTCTCTTTTCTCCTTGGCCATGGATTTGATGTTCCCTCCAACTTTATTGTGTAGTAATTGTATGTTAATGCTTTACTTAGGCCACTGACAGACTCTCCTTACATAATTATACATTTATTTTCTTGAAGATCTGTATATTTCCCATTACCTATGTAAGCGACTCAATGGCACATAACAACAACAAACAACATATGTAAGCGAATGGGAGTCCTGGGTGGCACAAATGGTCAAGTCTTTGACTATTAATTGAAAGGTCATTGGTTTGAATTCATCTAGCAGCACTTCAAAAGAAAGACCTGGTGATCTGTTTCTGAAAGGTTATGCCTTTAAAACCCTATGGAGCAGTTCTACTTTGTCACATTTGGGTCATCATGAGTTGGAACAGATTTGCTAGTGAATGTTTTTTGTTATGTAAAATAAATATGTAGTTGTATATTATATTACTCCTTGGAAGGAAGGTTGGGCAATCTACTTCCGTAGTGATACTGCCTCAGAAACCCAAGGCAGTTGGGTCTGACTCGACAGCACATAACAACAACAACAACAACAATTATATTACTCATGAATATTATATTATTGTTATTAAGAAAATGTTTATTGAGCATTGACTACACAATCAGAATTTCACAACACTTAGGAGAGTTATCGTATATTTTATATATTTAATAATGTTCTATATCTTTGCAAAGGAGCCTAACGGGACAGTGGTTATCTTATAAGTAAGCACTTATCTGCTAATCAAAAGGTTGGTGGTTCAAATCACCAGTCACTCCATGGGAGAAAGATGTGGCAGTCTGCTTCCATAAAGATCACAGCCCTGGGAACCCAATGGAACAGTTCTACTCTGTTCTATAGAGTCATCATGAGTTGGAATCAACTTGACAGCAGTGGGTTTATCTTTGTAAGGATTAATGAACTGGTATGTTGGGAGGGATTCCAAGATCTGTTTCCAAACTTTAAATTTCTTTGTGTTTGGAACATATCTGTAATTTGCTTTCTATAAAAGCAAAGCAAATTGGAAGAATGGCTGTATCCTTTCATCTACTTAAGGTTTTGGAATTCAATTTTGATGGAGTTCTTTCAAATCAATGGATTTATAGATTAAAGTCATTAGAATTATTGCAGAGGTGAAATACTCTTTTGGCAGAAACACAGGCTCTGTCTTAAAAGGAGGAAAAACAGGGACTCTAATTATGCAAAGGTCTTGGGATTCACACTTTGATTGCATTCATGTTATTAGATGATTTTTCACTAAAGGTAAACCTGAAACATAAAACCAACAAATCACCAGCCAAGTGAGTCATATGCATCTGGAATCCAATAGAGATAAAGACATTAAAATACCTTTATCAGAAATATGGACCTGAATACCTTTTCTAGTGCCCTCAATGCTTAACAATTGAGTTCAATTAGGTAAAAAATAATATTTGCTGAACTACAATATCAACTTCTACCAGAAGCCTCATTGTGAAACTGGGTTAATGTCACCATTCATGTACAAAAATTTCTAGTTGTTGTTTAATTCACCCACAAACACAAGACTCATTGCCAATGTTGCTAATTTCTAAGTCATTTATTTTCTAACATTCAGAGAATTAGTGTGTCATTTATGTTAATGACATCGCACCTAAAGATTAGCACTAAACTCATCTACTCATGTGCTATGGATTAGCACCGTTGGTGCTGTTCACGGTTCCACTCCATATTTTGATAATATAGGCCAATCAGTTTTGTGAAGTCCCTACAACCTCACTATAAGGAGTTCCCAAGTTACGAATTAGATTTGTTCCTAAGTTTGTCTTTAAGTGGGATTTGTAAGTAAATCCAAACAGGTGCACACAGTTTTTTTTAGCCTTACTTCAGTGCAGGAAAAGGCTTAAAGTCTTTTCAATCATTTAAAATGTGCACATGCAGCAAATGAAGGTGATTTTAATGAAGAATTTGTTGTAAGTAGGGGTTGGTTCAATTGTTTCAAGGTGAGGGCATATTCATATAATATTAAAGGTTAAGTACTAGTTGTCTGTAAGTTGATTGAATGTTTGTAACCCATGACTTAATGTATTTCATTTTGGCTCTTGAGAAGAGCATGTACTGTATCTTCAAGATGGTCTGACTTACAAACAATCAGTTTGGAGTTCTTCAAACCAAGTGATAATCCTTTCAACATTTTCCAGTCTACAAGACTAGAGTAAGCAAGAAGGATGGAGTAGAGAGCAGGATAAGAAGGGTATGACAATGAGACTAGAAGAGGAAATTTAAAGATGAAGTGGGTTTATTCTTTACCCAGTCCCTTTGGACCATTGTTTACTTGGTAAAAACGCAACAACACACTGTCATGGAGTCAGATCTGACTCACAGTGACCCCTCCTTGGGTTTCCGAGGCAGTATCACTACAGAAGTAGATTGTCCAACCTTCCTTCTGAGGAGTGGCTGTTGTGTTTGAACTGCCGGCTTTCTGGTTAGCAGTCAAATGCTTTAGGCACTATGCCACCAAAGCTCCCTTACATGGTAAAATTAACATGTATTAAAAGAGCTATATAAAATTAGGCAAAGGTTTTGGGTCATGACTTCAAAAAATGCAACATAAAGAATTTTTAACATCGTCTTTTCTTGGCGGGATCTTTTGGGATAATGTTCATTGACTAAGCTACAGAGTAACAGTTGTATTTTAAAAGTCCCATGCTTTGAGGAATAGTAGAAGGAGGGAGCAGGGCATAGTTATATATGGAAAAGATTAATGGTTAATTTTGCAGGTGGATTTAATAAGGCAGTCAAGACATTAATGACAATGGAGAAGTGGTTACAAGCCTCCTTGTAACCAAATATATGAACTCTACATATTTATAATGTAAATAATATATTAATATTATATAATCATATATAACATGTAATATACATAATGTAAATAATAATATAATGTAAAATTATAAAATATAAGAACAATACATATTTTCAAAGAAAAACCTTCATTGTCTGTTTATTTCATCTACACAAGGCCCTTAATATTTAAACTTCAACACAGGAAATTGCGTTTCTCTTTTGCAGGAGACTTTATTATAATGAATTCCCCTTTTCTCTCAAAAAATGCTTTGTGTGTCCTGTTTACCAAAGGAGCTTAGAGCATTTGGTACACAGATGTGTCAAAAGACACATCATTACAAGCTACTTATACCACAAGCACTTTATTTTTTAATAGTTCTGTTTGAAACTTCTAAACTACACCTGAAAGGTTTAGTAGTGATTCCCATTTTTTTTTCCTTCTCTTTAGCTCATTCCATCCATACCATATCTGCACATACAACCTCAGTTGACTTTTACTGAAAGTTAGGTTGAGATTATTGTGAGACCTGATTCCACATATAGTGCTGCATACAGAATGCATTTAGCTCCATACTTTAGGAAAAACTCCAGCACAGAATTTTAACCACACAGGTGAATTTTCCATAATGAATACATTCAGTCCTCACTTACAGACATGGGTATGTTCCAACAGGACTTGGGACCAGTTCAATCTAGTTTAAACCCCTGCTGAAAATTTGCATTTCTACCCTAGATATAATGAATCAGAATCAACATTTTAACAAGATCCCTGGGTGATTCTTACAGATCTTGTTAAAATGTAGATTCTGATTCAGTATATCTGGGGTGGAAATGCAAATTTTTAGCAGGGAGTCAAACAAAAATGAACTGGTTCAAAGCCCTGAGTCCCAAAAATTGTTCCATTTATGCAAAAATGGAGAACAACCACATTAGATCACAAAATAGAGGATGACCATATCATTACATAACTGCCAACTTATATCGTTATATAACTGCCAAACCACTGAGAATCATAGCCCAGTCCACCTGACACATAACCTTAACCATAACAGTCAGTGTTACTCTTGCCTTGCAGTTTGACACTCAATACAGCCAACTGTATGTCATTAATGCACAAAATAGTTGGAGAATAGATTTTTCACTATTGTCATAAATGCAAAATGTTGCGTAACGAGGTAGTTGATAAGTGATGAATAGATGTCATGCATATTAACACAATGCAATATGTGTTAGATAGGTATTTAACAAGGGGATGTGGTTTTTGCATGATTTGTTTTTTTTCCATCCAAAACCAAAAATAAAGAATAGATTTCACATTACTCACTCATGGACTCTGTCAACTTGGCCATTGTTGTGGTTTCTTCTTTGTGCTTTTTCTGGAAGTGAGAAGAAAAGACAATTATGTATAAAACTCATCTTAGATGTGAATTGGTAAAATGGTTGCTTACAGCTCTCTTTTTCTAGGGAAGAATTTGGTCATCAATGATTAAATGAGTTAAAAAAATCTCACATTATAGCTATATTATCAGGAAGTCACTGAAAAGAGATTGTTAGGATATTGAAAAACTTCCTGCTGCTTTTGCAAATGAATGCCTGTCACACTGATCTCAGATATATATAATTGGAAATGCACGACTAGTTTTCAAACCCTCTTTGATACTGGTTTTCTGATATCCATATACCAATCTTTTGTTCTTGATTTTCTCCTTTTAAAGTTCTTTTGCTATTTTGGGAGCTGGTATTTTTGTAGTCATTTGGTTTCCTTTCCCTAAATTCTAAATAATTTTTATACATCTTTCTTTGTCTTACTTTTTCTGTTTTTTCTGGATTTCTGGAGTCTTTTGAAAGTCATTACTTGTGATGACCTTAACTATTTTGGGCTAAAATCATTTTGTTTCAACCTGTATATGGGTTATAACCCACTGAGTTTGAGAGCTAGGCTGATACACACAAAAATTGAAACTGTCCTAATTAAAAAATGACTTTGGGACAATTAAGAATAATGATCATCTAAACTGAAAATTTTTATATCTTTGGGTTTCTTTAATATTCTTCCTAACATGTTTAGTAACTGAAGTACTGACCCTTATTATTTTGCTTTTCTGTACTCTTATTATTTTTCTAATTATTAAACTAATACATGACCATTATTTTAAAACTTCAGAAAATACTGAAAATTTTAGATCAGGTAACACAGTTCTCTTATAATGGCATCCCCAGAGAACCACTATTAGATTTTGGTGAACACATTTCTACACTGATTTTTCTCCCTGTGAACATATCCAGATATGGAAATAATGATCCAATTTTTATAAATATAAATATCTATACTTGTTGTTGTTAGCTGCCATTGAGTCACTCCCGATAATGGCAACCCCATACACAACAGGATCAGACCATTGTGATCCACAGGGTGTTCACTTGCTGATTTTTTGGAAACAGATTGATTACCAGGCCTTTTATCTTACTTTGTCTTAGTATGGAAGCTCCTCAGAAGCCTGTTTAGCATCAGAACAACATGTAAGTCACCACTGACAGATGGGTGATGGCTGTGCAGGAGGCATATTAACTGGGACTTGGACCTAGGTCACGTGCATGGAAGGTGAGAACTCTACCACTGAATCGCCACTGTCCCTAAATATCTATATTATACATACCATTTTGTAAACTAGGAGCTCTGGTAGTGTAGTGCCTAAGGCATTTGACTGTTAACCAGAAGGCTAGTGGTTCAAACCCACTAGCCACTCCTTGGAAGGAAGGTTGGGTAATCTACTTCCATAGTGATACCGCCTCAGAAACCTAAGGAGGGGTCACTATGAATTGGGACCAACTCAACACCAGTGAGGGTTTTTTTTTTTTTTTTTTTTCACTTAACATCATATCATACATATTTTTATGTCAATAAAGAATACATCATCATTTTTTAATGACCACATAACTGTCATCATAAGCATATCATAATTTCCTTAACCAAGTCCTACGTATTTACAACTTTCCATTATTTTATAAAACACTGCGATGAACATTCTTTCTTTTTTTTAATTTTTATTTTTATTTGGGTGAAAGTTTACAGAGAGAATTCATTTTCCATATAGCAGCTCACATACCCTTTGTCTCATGACGTTGGCTGCAATTTCTCACAGTGCAACAGGTCTCTTTCCACTTCCTCCCCATAGTTACCTCTTCCTTCTATCCTTCCCTCCCACGATTCCTGCACTCTGAGTTGTCTCCCTGTGCATACATAGCCCTTTTATTCTCCTATGATTGATCTCTCCGAGGAGTGTATCTACCTAATGTAAATGTTCAGTTCATAACCTGTCTTCTGTTTGGCTGGAAGCCAGGGGAATGGGTTCCATTTCAGACCTGACGGACAGCGAGGGGCCATAGTCTCAGTGGTTCCATCAGGCCCTACCAGACCAACAAACATGGTTCCTTTTTTCTTCTTCTTCTTCTTTTTTATTTTTATAAATGATTTTGAGTTTCATCCACGTTGCACTCCCACTCTGTCCAGGATCTTCTACATAGATCACTCTCTGAGTGGTTGACAGTGGTAGCCAGACACCATCTAGTTCTTTTGGTCTCATAGTTCTTTTGTTCTCTCACATAATGTCTTCCAAGTTCATCCACATTATGTGGTGTTTTGCAGATTCTAAATTACTCCTTAGGGTTGCATAGTATTCCATTGTGTGTATGTTCCATAGTTTGGTCATCCATTCTTCTGTTGATGGGCATCTAGGTTGTTTCCATCTTTTTGTTATTGTAAATAGTGCTGCAATGAACATGGGTGTGCATGAACCTTTGGTTTTCATCATTCTTCTTTGCTCTGGATGAGGAGAAACACATCATTGCATCTAGATGGCCACTTGCAAGCTTTTAAGATCCCAGTGGATACTTGCCAAAGTAGGATGTGGAACAATGTTTCTGTGTAGTATGTTATGCCAATTAAGCTTGATGCCCCCTGCGACTATGGTCACGAGCCTACATGTCCTACTATTCACTCCCTCTGGGTAGCTGGCTGTGACCAAGAAGTGACTACAACCTTGTCCCTTGTCAGCTCTGTTATATACCTGGGAATTCTTACAGAACATGGCAATATACTTTTAGAAACATTGTCTTCCAGCCCTATACATGGTCAAGGGCACACTACCCCCCTGCATAGACATACCTACTAGTTCAGCCTGTATACCCATCTATCTACCCGTAGATCAATGTTTGGCTTCACTGACAACACAGTACTGTATGTAAAAAAGGGTTTATCTTTGTTGTCTGTGCCTCCCATGTACCTCTCTATGTCTTCCTCTTCCTCATTGCCACGGTGTTGATCACTCACATTTGGTACTTTGTCCTTCCCTTCACCCAAATCAATACTTGTCTCTACCTATCTAGCAGTGTTCCCTCCCCTCCCCTCCCACTCCTGATAACCAACAAAGAAAGTTTCCTTCCATATATAAACCTTTCCTTGACTTTTTACAATAACAGACTAATACAATATTTGTCCTTCTGTGATTGACTTATTTCACTCAGCATAA
>NW_006921724.1:2447119-2448670 GCF_000298275.1 Orycteropus afer afer
ACTTGACTGTTAACCAGAAGGCTGGTGGTTCAAACCCACCAGCCACTCCTCGGAAGGAAGGTTGGGCAATCTACTTCTGTAGTGATACTGGCTTGGAAACCCAAAGAGGGGTTGCTATGAGTCGGGGCCAACTCGATGGCACATAACAACAACAACACAATGGTTAATGATAGTGAGAATTTTTTCATGTTGTTTGTTGGCCAACTGAATATCCTCTTTGGTGAAGTGTCTATTCATGTCTTCTATTGTTGAGGTGTTGGAGTTTTCTATAAATTCTAGAGATAAGTCCCTTGTCAGATATGTCATTGCTAAATATTTTTTCCCAATCTGTAGTTTCTCTTTTGAGTCTTTTGGAGAAGTCTTTGGAAGCACATAACAATTTCGTTTTTAAAAGGTCCCATTCATTTGGTTTATCTTCTGCTGTTTGTGCATTTTGGGTTATGCTTCATAGTCTATTTATGCCATATATTAGGACCCTTAAATTTTCTCTTACTTTTTCCTTGAGGAATTTTATAGTTTTTGGTTTCACATTTAAGTCTTTGATCCATCTGGAGTTAGTTTTTGTGCATGGCGTTAGGTACAGATCTTGTTTCATTTATCTGCAAATGGATATCCATTTTTGCCAGCACTATTTGTTAAACAATCTCTTCCTCATTTAATGGATTTCAGCCCTTTGTCAAAGATCAGCTGACCACAGGTCAATGAATCTATTTCTGGGTTCTTAATTCTATTCCATTGGTCTATATGTCTGTCATTGCACCACTACCAGGCAGTTTTGTGGCTGTATAATAGGTTTTAAGATCTAGGATTGTGGGACCTCCTACTTTGTTCTTCCTTTTCAATAAGGCTTTACTTATCCGAGGTCTCTTTCCTTCCCATATAAAGTTAGTGATTGGTTTTTCCATATCCTTAAAGAATGTTGATGGGGTTTGTACTGGGATTGCACTGAATATATAGATTGCTTTGGGTAGGATTGACATTTTCACAATGTTCAATCTTCCTATCTATGAGCATGGTATGTTCTTCCTGTCACGTAGATCTCTTATGGTTTCTTGAAGTAGTCTTTTACAGTTTTCTTTGTACAGGACTTTGTTTCCCTAGTAAGATTTATTGCCAAGTATTTTATTTTTTTGGTAGCTTTTGTAAAAGGTATTTATTTCCTTATTTCTTTTTCAGCAATCTCTTTGCTGGTGTAGATGAATCCCACTGATTTTTGGATGTTGATCTTGTATCCTGCCATGATGTGAAACCTCTCAGTTAGTTCCAGCAGATTTTTTACTGAGTCTCTTGGGTTTTCTAGGTATAGGATCATATCATCAGCAAATAGGGATAGTTTGACTTCTTCCTTACCAAATTGGATGTCTTTGATTTCCACTTCTTGCCTTATGGCCCTTTCTAGGACTTCCAGTACAATGTTGAATAGAAGTGGTGATAGCGGGCATCCTTGTCTGGTTCCTCTTAGCAAGGGGAATGGTTTCAGTCTCTCTCCATTGAGAATAATGTTGGCTGTTGGTTTTGCATATATGCCCTTCATTATGTTGAGGAATTTCC
>NW_006921724.1:2449351-2463804 GCF_000298275.1 Orycteropus afer afer
TTATAGATCTAATCTGTTCAACTTTTCCACCTCAGTATAAGTTTAGGTAAATAGTATGTTTCTAGAAATCTGTTCATTTCTTCCAGATTTTCAAATTTATTGGAGTACAGTTCTTCATAGTATCCTGATATTATCCTTTTTAATTCAGTTGGTTCTGTTGTGATGTTTCCCATTTTATTTCTTAGTCATGTTATTTGAATTCTCTCCCTCTTTTCCTTTGTTAAATTTGCCAGTGGTTTGTCAATTTTATTAATCTTTTCAAAAAACCAACTTCTAACCTTCTTGATTTTTTCTATTGTCTTTCTTTTCTCTGTTTCATTGATTTCTGCTCGAATCTTTATTATTTCTTTTCTTCTAGTGACTATTGGCTTTTCTTGCTGTTATTTTTCTAATTGTTGGAGATAGTGGTTTAAAATGTTGATTTTGGCTCTTTCTTCTTTTCTGGTGTGTGTGCATTGATTGCTATAAATTGGCCTCTGATCACTGCTTTTCCTGTGTCCCAAAGATTTGATATGTTGTATTTTCATTTTTGTTCAATTCCAGGACTTTTTTAAGTTCACTTTTGATTTCTTCTCTTACCCAGTCATTCTCAAGGAGGGTGTTGTTCAGATTCCATGTGTTTGCTCGTTTCCTGTTGATCTTCCTATTGTTGATTTCTAATTTGATAGCATTATGATCTGAGAAAATGTATTGCAGTATTTCAATGTTTCTAAATGTATTAAGGCTTGCTTTATGGCCTAACATATGGTCTATCCTGGAGAATGTTCCCTGTGCACTGGAAAATAATGTACATTGTGCTGTTGTTGGGTGAAGTGCTCTATAGATGTCTATAAGGTCAAGTGGGTGGATAGTATTGTTTAGCTCTTCTGCATCTTTGTTGAGTTTCTTTCCAGTTGTTCTATTTTTCATTGAAAGTGCTGTATTAAACTCTCTCACTATGACTGTGAAGTCATCTGTTTGCTTTTTTAAGTCTTTTAAAGAAGTCTGATTGACGTATTTTGGGGCTCTTTCATTGAGTTCATAGATATTTATTATGGTTATATCTTCTTGTTCAATTGATCCTTTAATCATTATATAATGTCCTTCTTTTTCTCTTGTGGTGGTTTTTGTCTTAAAGTCACTTTGATCATAAATTAATATTGCTACTCCTGCTCTTTTTTGGCCATTTGCTTTATGTGTCTCTTTCCAACCTTTGATTTTTTAGTCTATTTTTGTCTTTGTCTCTAAGGTATGTCTCTTGTGGACAGCATATTGATGGGTTATGTTTTCTTATCCTGTCTGCAACATTCCATCACTTGAGTGGTGCATTCAATTCATTGACATTCAGTGTAATTATCAACAAGTATGAATTGGATGCTGTCATTTTTTATGTTTTTTTTTTTCATGGTTTTCTTGGTTTCTTTGTTCCATATAATTTTCTGTGCTAAGCTCATTATGTTTATGAATCGTGTTATCATTTCCTTTGCTGCTATTATTTTAGTATTTGCTAAATATTTGTGCTTGTCCTCTTTTTTATTTTGATGTGGAGTTTTATTATTTTTCTTTGAGGTAACCCTGTGATTTATAATTTTCTCCCCGAGTTAGACAATCCATTCTATGTTGCAACTCTCTTGACTTCCTCACCATTTAGAAATTCTGTAACTGCACTATTTCCCCCCTCTTTTTGGTTTGTGGTTGTCCCCATTTGCCAATTGATGTCTCTGGTTCCCTGTCTACAATCTTGTAAGCTTATTTTACTTTGGATACTTCCATAGCTGTATTGGTTTCTGGGTTATGCCATCTTGTATATTAATGGTCAGTTGTTGTTTTCTGTTATTGGTTCTCTGTTCAAAGGACTTCCTTTAGCATCTTTCATAATCTTGGCCTGGTTTTAACAAATTCCTTTAATTTCTGCTTATTTGACAATCTCTTAATTTCACCATCATATTTGAGGGACAGTTTTGCTGGGTATATAATTCTTGGTTAGAAAATTTTCTCTTTGTGGGTTTTATATATACCATTCCATTGCCTTCTCCCTTGCATGGTTTCTGCTGAGAAGTCAGAGCTTATTCTTATTGGTTGTCCTTTGTAGGTAAGTTTTTGTTTTTCCCATGCTGCTTTCAGGATTCTCTCTTTGTCCTTGGTTTTGATGAGTTTGATGATGATATGTCTTAGTGATTTTCTTTTGGGGTCTATCCTGTTTGGGGCTCAATGGACTTTCTGAGTGAATATATTTTCATCTTTCATCAAATCAGGGAAGTTCTTTTCCAACAAATCTTGGACAATTTTCTCTGTGTTTTTGTATTTCTCCTCTTGTTCTGGAATTCCAATTACATGTAGGTTATTTGTTGTGATGGTATCCCACATGAATCTTAGGCTTTCTTCATTTTGTTTTGGTCTTTTTTCTGATTGATCCCTTTAGAAAGAAGTATTGATGTATTTGTCTTCAATCTCTTTAATTCTGTCTTCCATTGATTCAATTCTACTCCTTTGCCCTTTCAATGTGTCATCTATTTCTGAAATTTTAGTATCAATCTTCTGGATTTCTATCTGTAGATTTTGTATCATTTCTATTTATTTTTATTTTTTTTTATTTTTGTCATTTTGTTCTTGTATTTTCTTCTGAAATTGTTGTAGGGTTTTCTCTTAATTTTCTCAGTGTTTTCCTTGATATGTCTCTCAGTGCTTTGAAGATACCTAAGTATAATTCTTTTGAATTCCTTATCAGGGAGTTCCAATGCTGTTTTTTCCTCAGGGATGTGTTCTGGGTCTGTATCCTGCTCCCATGTTTACCACTTTATCTTGCTTCTTTGTGTGAACTGTGATGGTCTGTTGTCTGCGAGACATTGAGACATTGTTGAATTTAGATCTTTGTTAACTGTTTGTGAAGAGCAGTTAAGGGTGAGTCAGGTTCTTCTTGGTAGTCATTTATCATTGACCAGTTTCTGAGAAGGAAGTGATGGCTCTTACTCAGTAAGTGGAGCTGCAGTAGGTGTGGGTGTGGTTTTGTCATATGGGCATGGTTACTGTCTCCCACTCAGTTAGATAAAATACATGATTGAAAAACCATCAAAAAATAAAAGGAAGTGGACAAAAAACACCACATCAATACACAGGAACAATAACAAAAAAAAAAAAAAAAAGGAAAGAAAAAACACCGCATAATATCTGGGGGGTGGGCAATAAGAGAAAAGAGGTAGAGTAGGAGAATAATGAGGGAAAAATGAGAAAAAATGCAAAAAGAAAAACAAGGAATGGGGAGAACCATAAGAAAGTGAAAAATGGGAACCAGGAACAAGATAGAGACAAAAAGCCAAAAACTGTTGTTGTTGTTATATGACATCATGTTGAACCTGGGAAGTGAAGAATAAAGAATAATAATAAAAAAGACAAAATAATAATACTAATAATAATTTTAAAGCAGACAAAAACAAACTAAAAATTAAAGGAAAAAATGTCTGAGCAGGGCAGGGTAGAGCACCCAGGCTCCTTTGGAACACACAGGCTAGGATGGAATTCCTGCTGGCTCAGAAGGTGGTTGGGAGTGATGGGAGTGACAGATGGTCATACCTCTGTTCTCCAACAGTGTGTGGGATATAAGAGTAACAAGGGGACTATCACACCTTTCCAGTAGTTCATGTCTGGAATGTTCTTGCAGTCCTCAGCAGGTGGAGCCTATTCTTAGGTCCCTGGAATCTGAGAGAATGCTGTCACTCTAAATATCCAATATGGTTGAACTGTTTATAAACATTCAAAATGGCTGCACCCTCAGGACAGCCAAAATTCCACAGCTCAGCCCATCTCCCTCTTTGCTGCTTCCCTTTTTATTCACCAGCCACCAGTGCAGTCCTCCATGCAGACCCTGGTTAGCAGGGCTGATTTTTAGATTAATGCTTTTGTTCTAACACCATTTGGCAATATCCAAGGTGTCCTTGTCATCAGGATCACTGACAGATCACAGCTCCGTATGTCATCTTTCTCAGTATTTTCATGCAGGTTCTTCTACTAGTTGGAGTTTAGTCCACTTCCATATCCTTCCTTTCAAAGCTCAGGGCTCCAGGATTATCTTCTGTATCTGTGTTAATTGTGTTCCCCTTTTCATTGTTGAAGAGGGTCTGTGTAGTTTGTCTGCCTATTCCATCTTACTGGAAGTCCTCTGTGATTAACATTTTTGAACTCACATTTTTGTGCACTTGTCCTCTTGTTTACAAAAGATAAATTCTAAGGATTAGTATGACTTGGATGTAAAGCACAAATATTAAAAATTTTGACATGTATTACTCAATTGTCCTACAAAGATGTATTTGATAGTGTATAAAACTGTTCCTTCTCTTACATTCTTGCCTACTTGCCATTGGTATTAGCACCTATTCCCCAATCATTGTTAAATCAATAGGCAAAAAATTGTATCTTATTTTAGATCTCTGTATTTATATTTCTGACCTTTTGTTTATGAACATTCATAGTGTTCTTTCACATTTAACAATTGAGTTATTTACTCCCAGCTTTCTATTGCAGTGTTCTAGCTCCACTGCCATTGACATATCAATGCTTAGAAGTCAAGGCTCACACTTATTATTCCCGTGGCCTTAGCAGAATGCTGATCATAGCTGCTTGGGTCTGTCACTGCTTGGGTGATGAAATTGTTGCTAGCTGCTGTCTATTTGCCCACTAACTCAGGGTGACCCAATCACAACAGAACAAAATGCTGACCCACCCTCATAGTTGGTTGATTGAGGATCTCATCATTGTGGTCCATAGAGTTTTCATTAGCTGATTTTCAGAAGTAAATCTCCAAACCTTTCAAATTCTAGTCCATCTTAGTCTGGAAGTTCCACTGAAACCTGATTAGCATCATAGCAACACAACACCATTGACAGACAGATGGTGGCTGTTCATAGTGTGCTTTGGCCACTGATGAGACCTGGATCCCCCTATATAGAAGGGGAGAATTTGATCACTGAACCACCAATGCCTCAACAAGATATTGAAGTATAGTTAGTAAAATTGTTACTCATCCTCCTAGTGCTTCTGTTTCCAAAGTAAAGTGTCTTCTGTGATTGAATGACAATAAATAACTTTGTACATTACAAGTATACATTACTGTATATTGGGCTAAATTGTTTCTCCAAAATCCATGTCTTTCCCAGAACCTCAGAATGTGCCTTTATTTGGAAACAGGGTCATTGTAGATGTAATTAGTTAAATTCAGGTCATACTGGAGTAAGGGAGAGGTCATTAATCCAATATGACTGGTGGTCTTACAAGAAAAAGAGAACAGATACAGACACTGACACAGCCACAAGCCACAGAATGCCAAGAATTGCCAGAAGCCACAGGGAGCTAGAAGAGAGGCTTCTCTAGAATTTCAAAAGGACCATGGCTCTGCCAACACCTTGGTTTTGGACTTCTAGCCTCTGGAACTACAGGAAAATATGTTTCTATTGTTTTAAGCCACCCAGTTTGTAGCAAATTATTACAGCAGCTCCAGGAAACTCATACAGATTTCAAACCAGTGAAATCGGGGCACTACCTCTTAAACTAACAATTGCTCTTGAGACAGAATAGTTATGGACTCATAATTTACCATTTAACCCATGATATTTAGTCCACCACGCAGTTTATAATGAGAAACTGAGAAATAACATTGGCTTTGTCCAGTTAGGAGACTAATAGTGTTGTTTAGCAGAGACAAGATAGGCAGTCAGACAGGTACTCATCATAGCATCTCAGTTCACACTAGTGTAAAAGCAGCTGCTTAAAGGTCAGTCTCTACCTATTGGTCACAGCAGTTCACAAATTAAAGCAACTACAGAAGGAGCATGCAGTGAATTTGCCCCAAATCAGTCCTTGGCTTGCAGGAGCTTCATTCTGTTTCTGCTTGCTCTGCACTGACCCTCAGATCCACCCCTTAGCCTAGGTCTGCTGGCTTGGTCCCTGTAGGTTACACTCTCTCACCTGTCTGCTTCTGTGACTTGCTGTCCTTTCATTCTCTGGCTCTGCACTTCCACCAGTCCCCTCACCAACTGGTCACTAACCTCTTCAGTTTGACCTTCCTCTGATCTCTCTAGTGGTGAGACCCCCTCAAAGGTCAGGTATCCAGATTCCAAACATATCTTTGCAAAAACCTGTCCAGTTTATCCAAATTCTTATGTGCATGTCAACTTTATGTCTGGGGCCCCAAGGACCCTGCTACATTTTGTAGCCCAGTCTTTCTGATAAATGGCCCTTGCAGTTATTTTTATTCTAATTTGTTGAATATCCTGTTGTTGTTATTTGCCAGCAAGTCAGCTCCAACTCATGGTGACTTTACATATAACAGAATGAAATGTTGCCCAGCTTGGGCCATCTTCATGATTGTTAGTATGTTTGAGTCCATTGTTGTGGCTATTGTATCAACCCATCTGACTGAGTGTTTCCCTCATTTTCATTGGCCCTCTACTGTAACATGCTTTATGTCCTTTTCTGGCAATTGGTCTCAGAAATCAAATACTGCCTGTATCAGCATTTCTATCTTCCTTGTAGTTAAATTCAATCTTCTGACATTGAAGGAGGGAGGACCCTTAACAATCCTAAATTTAACTCTCTCAGTTTGACTTACCTATATTATAACAGATCTCTTGTGGCTCTGTGGCAAGGCATTTGTCTGATAACCAAAAAGCTGGTGGTTTGAACCTACCAGCTGCTTTATAGGAAAAAGATGAGGCAATCTGCTTCTGTAAAGATTTATAGCCTTGGAAACCCTGTGGGGGTTGCTGTGCATTGAAATCAACTAGATGGCAGTTGTTTTTTATTTTATAACTTATGGTGGAAATCATGACATATGTTTTTGTGTAAGAAGTTTTGCTATTCTATGTGATATCTTTAAACTCCTTATATCTTTTCCCTATGATCAGAAAGTTTGTTTGCAATTACATAGAGTGATACCCCATAAAGCATTTACATTATATTCTTGATCTCAAGCAAATTCTCTTCCTTATTCTAAAGCCAAGAGTTTCTTCCAAAGTAAATTTCCTAATTGTCAGATTTATATAACTGGGAAGAGATTTAGAATCATAACATATTGAAACTGGAAGAAATTATTTTAGGCATTTTCAAGTCCAACCCTATAGTGATATAGCTGGCAGAACTGAGGCCCAGTGAAGGAGCATGGAGTATGATGTGCCAAGAAATGAATTTAGACCAAGCTGGTCTCTTTCCCTTATCACTCACCTCCACTCCCCCTTGAGTTGAGGTCATATTTAGATAAGATTCATTATAAAACAATCTAATCTCAGTGCTATGCTGGAGTGTCCCAGATTTCCCTTTTCCATATCCATTCTTCAAGCAGGTTTCATTCACAACCATGTCCCTAATTTCCACAAATAGCTGATGATTTCCAGACATGTGTCTCCAGTGCTAACTTCTCCATTGAAGTTTTGTTATCTAATGGACAGCACCAACCAGACATCCAATGGACATCTTAAACCAACATGTTCAAGGCTCATCTCTATATATTACAAGCACTTTTGCACCTACCACCCATTTCAGCCCTCATTCATTGTTCCCGTTCCATTCTTATCTTTGGTTCTTTGGTTTATAGAGTCACTGTCCCCACTGCACCTAAACCAGAAATCTGGTATCACCTCACCTCCTTTTTCTTCCTCACCCATGATAGTTACCAAATCTGAAAGGTTTAGACTAAGACAGACTGGGAAGGACAAGATAATTTTTTCCACTTCTTAAAATGTTGACCAGTGAAAACCTTATGACTAGCAGTGAAAAATTGTCTGATACATTTCAGGAAAACTTTATGAATAGCCTGAAACATTGTCTGATATAGTGGCAAAAGATGAGCCTCTCAGGTTGGAAGACACTCAAAATATGACTGGGGAAGAGCTTCCTCCTGAAAGTAGAATTGACTTTAATCATGTAGACAGAGTAAAGCTTTTGGAATCTACATTTCTGACATGGCATAACTCAAAATGAGATGAAATGACTGCAAACATTCATTGATAATCAGAATATGGAAGGTATAAAGTATGAATCAAGGAAAATTGGAAGTCATCAGAAATGAAATGAAACTATTGAAGATTGGTATTCTAGTCTGAAATGCGCTGGTATTGGCCATTTTGAATCAGACAACCATATGGTCTGCCATGCTGGGAATGGCATATTGGAGAGGGATGGTGTCAAATTCATCATCAAAAAGAACATATGAAGATCAATTTTGAAGCACAATGATGTCAGTGGTAGGTTAATATTCATTTGCTTACAAGGAAGACAAATTAATACTACCATTATTCAAATTTATGCACCAAACACTAAAGCCAAAAATGAAGAAATTGAAAGTTTTTACCAACCTTTGCAGTCTGAAATTGACCAAACATGGAATCAAGGCATATTGATGATTACTGGTGATTGGAATGCAAAAGTTGGAAAGGAAGATGAATCATTGGTCGTTGGAAAATATGGGCTTGGTGTGGAAATGACTCTGGAGATTACAGGATAGAATTTTGCAAGACCAATGACTTATTCACTGCAAATACGTTTTTTGAACAACATAAATGGTGGCTAGACATGTGGACATCACCAGATGGAACACACAGGAATCAGATCAATTATATCTGTTGAAAGAGGTGAAGGAGAAAGTGAATAATTTCAGTCAAAACAAGATCAGGAGCTGATGGCAGAACAGACCATCACTTGCTCATATGCAAGTTCAAATTGAAGCTGAAGAAAATTAAAACAAGTAAATGAGATCCAAAATATGATCTTGATTATACACACCTGAATTTAGAGACCATTTGAAGAATAGATTAGACACACTGGACACCAATGACCAAAAACCAGATGAGTTGTGTAATGACATCAACAACATCATATATGAAGAAAGCAAACAGTCATTAAAAAGACAGAAAAGAAAAAAAAATCAAAACAGAGGTCAGAAGAGACTCTGAAACTTGCTCTTGAATGTAGAGTAGCTAAAGTGAATGGAAGAAATGATAAGATGAAAGAACTTAACAAGATTTCACATGTTGGCTAGAGAAGATAAAGTAAATTATTATAATGAAATGTGCAAAGACCTGGACTTAGAAAACCAAAATGGAAGAACACCCTCAGCATTTCTCAAGCTGAAAGAACTGAAGAAACATTTCAAGTCTTGAGTTGCAATATTGAAGGGCAAAATATTGAATGATGGTGGAAACATCAAAAGAAGATGGAAGGAATACACAGTCACTGTACCAAAAGAATTGGTCAATGTTCAACTATTTCGGGAGGTGGTATATGATCTCAAACCAATAGTACGCAAGGAAGAAGTCAAAGCTGCACTGAAGAATTGGCAAAAAAAAAAAAAAAAAACCAAACCAAGCCTCCAGGAATTGATGAAATACTCACTGAGATGTTTTAACAAATAGATGCAGCACTGGGAGCATTTACTTGTTTATGCCAAATTACTTAGAATACAGCTACCTGGCCAACTGACTGGAAGAGATTGATATTTGTGCCCATTCCAAAGAAAAGTGATCCAACAAAATTTGGAAATTATCAAGCAATATCATTAATATACACACAAGTAAAATCTTGCTGAAGATAAGTAAAACACAGTTGCAACAGTATACAGACAGGGAACTTTCAGAAATGCAAGCTGGATTCCGAAAAGTACACAAAACAAGGGATATCATTGCTGATGTCAAAAAGATCTTGGCTGAAAGCAAACAAACCAGAAAGATGATTACCTATGTTTTATTGACTATACAAAGGCATTTGACTGCATGGATCATAACAAATTATGGATAACATTGTGAATAATAGGAATACCAGAACACTTAATTTTGCTCATGAGGAACCTGTACATAGACCAAGAACAAGGGACTACTCTATGGTTTAAAATCAGGAAGGGTGTATATCAGGGTTGTACCCTTTCACCATACTTATTCAATCTGTATGCTGAACAAATAATCTGAGCAACTGGACTATATGAAGAAGAATGCAGCATCAGGATTGAAGGAAGATTAATTAATAGTCTACAATATGCAGATGACACAATCTTGCTTGCTGACAGTGAAGATAACTTGAAGGTCTTACTGATGAAGATCAAAGACTACAGTCTTCAGTATGGATTACACCTCAATTTAAAGAAAACAAAAATCCTACCAATTAGTTCAATGAGCAGCATCACAATAAATGGAAAAAATTTGAAGTTGTCAGAGATTTCATTTTACTTGGATCCACAATCAACATTCATGGAAGCAGCAGTTAAAAAATCAGATGTCATATTGCCCTGGGTATATCTGCTGCAAAGACCTCTTTAAAGTGTTATAGAGCAAAGATGTCACTTTGAAGACTAAAGTGAGTTTAACACAAGCCACGGTATTTTCAGTCACCTCATATGCATGTGAAAACTGGACCATGAAAAGGAAGACCAAAAAATCGATGCCTTTGAATTGTGGTGTTAGTGAAGAATACTGAGAATACAGTGGACTATCAGAAGAACTAACAAATCTGTCCTGGAAGAAGTGCATCCAAAGTGCTCCTTGGAAGCAAGAATGGCCAGACTTGTCTTACCTATTTTGGTCATTGTGATAGTTGGAGCTGTGTGTCAACTTGGCTGGACCACAATTCTGTGTGGTTTAAGCTGTTGTGGTGTGGTTGTTCCCATGATGGGATCAGATGATTATGTTCTGAGTGGCCAATCTGTTGAAAGGGAGTTTCCCTAGGGGTGTGGCCTGCTTCCAGTATATCCAAGGACATCCTGGGAAGAGAGACATTCTTCTGTGGATCGGGATTCTGTTGTGCTGCCTACAACTGTCCGTGAGTGAACAGTCCACCATTCGGCCTGGAGATCTTGGATTAGTCATTCGTTGGAATCAACAGCCGGTGCACTGCTTACCAGCCTTGAGCTCCTCAGCCCCTGTGGTTGCAAGAGCCAGGAAAAGCCTCCAGCTTGACATTTGATCCAGGAACTCTGGACTTGCCAGCTTCTATAAGTGTGTGAGCCATTTTCCTAAGATAAATTTCTCTATATATAGACATACATATAAGCTTTACTGTTGTTTCTCTAGAGAACCCAGTCTAATACAGTCATGTTGTCAGAAGGGACCATTCCCTAGAGAAGGATATCATGTTTGGTAAAGTAGACAGTCAGTGAAAAAGGGGAAGATCCCCAAAAAGATGGATTGACACAGTGGTTGCCAAGATGGGCTAAAGTATAGCAAGGATTGCAGGTTGGTACAGGACTGGGCAGTGTTTCTTTCCATTGCACATAGGGTCACTATGAGTCAGAGCTGACTTGCTGGCATCTAAAAACAACAGTAAAGGTTTACTACCACCCATCTGTCAGTGTGATGTACTGTGGTGGCTTTTGTGTTGTTTGATGCTGGAAGTTATGCCACTGGTATTTCAAATACCCATGGTGCATGGTTTCAGCAGAGCTTCCAGACTAAGACAGACTAGGTAGAAAGGCCTAGTGATCTACTTCTGAAAATTTGCCAGTGAAAACCCTATGGATCACAACAGGATATTGTCCAATATAGTGCTCAAAGATAAGTCCCCTAGGCTGGAAAGCAGTAAAACTACAGAGTGGCTGTAACAGTGGGCTCAAGCATATCTTTCACCATTGTAAAGATGGCAGAGGACTAGATAATGTTTTGTTCGGTTGTACATGTGGTTACCATTAGTCAGAGCTGACTAACAACAATTGCAAGTAACAACAACAAAGGTTTTACCTATTTTAAATCTGACCTCTCCCAGCTACCAACTACTCTCCCTCATGGGACTACCTCCACTTGCCTTAGATATTATCTGCTCCACTGAAGATTTATCTTGAGTCATCCCTGGAAGATCTATTCAAAATGAAAACCTTTTCTAGAAAATAACTATCATCTTTAACCAGAATTGGTAGTCTGGATGGTTCTGTCTTCCTTACTCACACCCTATTTATAACCAAAAACCAAACTCACTGCCTTGAAATAAATTCCCACTCTGACCCTATAGGACAGAGTAGAACTGTCCCATAGGGTTTGCCAGGCTGTAAATCTTTACGGAAGTAGACTCCCTCATCTTTCCTGCATGGAGCAGATGGTGGATTTGAACTGCCAACCTTCTGGTTAGCAGCCGAATGCCTTAGCCTCTGTACCATCAGAGTTCCTAAAGAGGGGATCATTGGATCATCTGGGATTTGAACCCAGGACCTCTTGGACCCAAACTGAGAATCATACCCCTAGATAAACTAGCCAGCTATTTATAGATCCCTACAATTCAGGGCTGTTGGATACCTTTCTACCTCAGCAAGCTTTATTCCCTCTGCCTGTTGTTAGCTGTCAAGCTGGCTTCCCACTGATGTGACCCTATGCACGGTGTAACATAACACTGTCCAGTCTTTTACTATCCCCATGGTCAGTTGCAGATCAGACCACTGTGATCCATAGGATTTTGTCTGATTTTCAGAAATAGAAGCCTTTCCTCCTACTCTGTCTAAGTCTGGAAGCTCCACTGAAAACTATTCAGCATCATAGCAACATGGAAGCTTCCACTGACAGATAGGTGATGGCTATCCATGAAGTACATTGTCCAGCATTCAAACTCAAGTCCTGCAGGAAATACAACAATTTTATCACTGAACTATACCAATGCTCTCTCACTCTGCCTGCTGTTGTTAGGTTCCATCCAGTCAGCTCTGACTTATAGCGACTGTGTGCACAACAGAATGAAACGCTGCCTGGTCCTGTACCATCCTCACAATCTTTGCTACGCTTCAGCCCATCATTGCAGCCAATGACACAGTTGTCAATCTATCTCATTGAGGGCCTTCCCCTTTTTTTGCTGACCCTCTAATTTTAACAAGCAAATCCTTCTCCAGGGTGGTCTCTTCTGACAACATGACTATGGTAGTTAAGGTTTGTTAACTTGACTGGGCCAAGTTGATGGCTGGGCAGCTGGATGTAGTTATTCCCCATGATGAGATTGGTAATTAACTCCATGGTGGAATCTACTGGAGCAACTGAATAGCTGCTTTAGGAATGTGGGCTGCTTCCAGTATATAAGAAGCAACTTTGAGGAGGGTCTCCAGCTTTTTGGCACACTTGAACCATGCATATAGCCAAGTCGTTGTTCAACAGCCTGCCATGCCCTGCCAATCTTAAGACTTCTTCTGGATTTGAATTAGTGGTCTGCCATGTTGTTTGGTAACATTGGGAGTGGGTCTTTTACTTGTTGACCTTGGGTTTGTCAGCCTCAGCAGCCAGCAGCTGCCTGAGTGAAGAAAACCCTCCAGCTTCAGTGGGCCAGGAGCAGGAGGCAGAGCGGAAGCACAAGGTTGAGGGGCTTTCGCCCAGCCCCTAGAGCCTGGCACTTTGAACTCAGACTTCTAGCATCCAAAATTGTTAGAAAATAAAGTGTTTGTTCAAGCCATTCCATTTGTGGTATATTCCTGCCAGAGTGGTACTGTTGTTGTTGTTGTTATGTGCCATGGAGTCGGCCCCAACTCATAGCAAATCCTCCTTGGGTTTCCGAGGCAGTATCACTACAGAAGTAGTATTGCCCAACCTTCCTTCCGAGGAAGGTGACTGGTGGGTTTGAACTGCCAGCCTTCTGGTTAGCACTCAAGTGCCTTAGCCACTATGCTACCAGAACTCCTTGAGTGGTACTAGGTAACCAAAACAATGACCAAAATATGTGAGACTAAGTCTGTCCATTCTCACTTATAAAGACCATTCTGGCTATACTTCCTCCACAACAAATTTGTATGTTCTTCTGGCAATCCATGATGTTTTCAATGTTCTCTGCCAGCACAATTCAAATACATAAACTCTTCTTTGGTCTTCCTTATTCATTGTCCAGTTTTTACATGCATATGATACTATTGAAAATATCATAGCTTGGGTCAGTCATACCTTAGTTTTCAAAGTGACATCTTTGCTCTTTATCACTTTAAAGAGCCGTTTTGCAGCAGACTTTCCCAATGCAATACATCTGATTTCTTGACTGCTGCTTCCATGGGCATTAATTGTGGATCCAAATAAAGAAACCACTGACAACTTCAATTTTTTCTCCATTTATCATGATGTTGCTTATTGGTCAAGGTGTGGTTGAGTTTTGTTTTCTTTCTGTTGAGGTTTAATCTATACTGAAGTCTGTAGTCTTTGATCCTCATCAGTAAATGCTTCAAGTCATCTTCCCTTTGAGCAAGAAAGGTTGTGTCATCTGCATATCACAAGTTGTTAATGAGTCTTCCTCTGATCCTGATATTGCATCCTTCTTCATATAGTCCAGCTTCTCAGATTATTTGCTCAGCATACAGATTGAATAAGCATGGTGAAATGATAGAAGCCTGATACACACCTTTCCTGATTTTAAACCATGCAGAGTGCCCTTATTCTGTTTGAACGACTATCTCTTTTTTTCTTTTCTTTTTTTTTTATTAGGATTTGGGTGAAGATTTACAGAGTAAATTCACTTTTCATACAGCAGTTCACATATACTTTGTCTCATGT
>NW_006921724.1:2465859-2495601 GCF_000298275.1 Orycteropus afer afer
AATAGATCTCCAGTTTTGCCAGCACCATTTATTAAACAAACCTTCTCTTCCCCATTTAATGGATTTGGGGCCTTTGTCAAAGATCAGCTGACTATAGGTCCATGGATCTATATCTGGGTTCTCAATTCTATTCCATTGGTCTATGTATCTGTGAACGACTATCTCTTGATCCATGTCACTCTGCCTAGACATCCTAAATTGCATTTCCTCCTTTTCTCCTCATACTATATCAAAGAACTCCAGTAGGGAACAGTCTAATTTTTCAGTTTTCCCTGCTTTTCCTGAGCCTTTTTCCAGACTTTTTTTTTTTTTTCCTAAACATGTTAATGCTCAAATGTGTACATATATCACATTGCAAAATTGATTATGGGGGTGAAGGATTCTTGGACTTTTTGAAAAGCCCCCCATCTCTCCATCAACCTCTTTGGGAGGTTCCTGGCAGCTCAGTCATGATGGCTGGGAAGTGAAGCACAGTGGACCAGAAGACCGGGCCACTGAAATGCCCTCTGATCCTGGACAGGCCATTTTACCAACCTGTTTTCTGGTCTGCTCATTTCATATGTGGTTTGTTGTTTGCTGTGGCCCCCAGCAGTAGTCAGCCACATGAAGAGGATACCTGAGAACATGGATATTGTTGATATTTTAAGGTGAAAAAGACAGATAGGTGTCAGTGCACTTTTGTGAAAGGAAAGTATCCTCAGGGAGCCAAGGGTTTTCATTTTCAAGGTGATCATTTTGTTTTCTCCTTTTAAGCATAATAAATGCAGTAATACCAGGAATCTTATTGATCTGGAGAAAAAAGCTTACTTTTGTATGAAAATTCATTATTCTTATTTGCAATGTCTTTGCTGCCTGCATATCCTTTTTATTTTGAGAGTGGGGTGGCGTAGAGGAATCTGGAAGCTTGGGTCTAGAAGCAAAGGTCTTTGTCATGGCTTCATCTCTTCTCAGCCAATTTTTTAAAAAAGTATTTAAAAAATTAAATATGATTTTTAATCCAAGTAATATGGGTATGTAGTTTAAAAATCAAAGAGTTAAAGAATGTGTAATGAAAAATAGCAACCTCTTTTCTTTTCCCAAGTTCTCCCAGGGGCAACTACATTAAATGATTATGTTTTTTTGTTGTTGTTGTTGCTGTTAGTGTTTACCTCCATATTTCCAAATAATATGCTTCTACTGGTAGTTTTCCATTTATCATTTTTATGCATTATCTCTTTTACTGCCACTTATTAATTAACTTCTGAGAGCTTTAGTTTCCCCAACTGTAAAGTGGGAATAAATAAATAAATAGTGTTTCTCTTTAATTCATAGGTTAGTCTTGAGGAACAAATGAGACATTATGCAAGTGCATTCAAGTATGTGTTTGTAATCCTTATTCCCTTTGCTACTTTGTGGGGGCCCAGGGCTAGAGCCTGTTCCCTTTGTTGGAGGACAAGAATTGACTTCTAGCACTTTTGCCAAAGATAACAAAGCAATTTCACTGAAGCTAGCAAGAGCCAAGACTGTCTGCCTCTGGATACTGCTGATCATGTGTCAACAACTAGCATCTATGCACCAGACACTCCTATTGCCATCATCTTCTACTAGAATACAGGACTCTAGAAGCCTGACATTCTGCTTAAAAAGCTTGGTTCTTTTGTTCTAGGAGGCACTCCCCTCAGAACTTTTTCTCATACATTTAATGGAATAACAGAAACATTTAACATTTGGGAGAATCATGATGACATAATTGAGGAAAATATGCCCATAGATGCAGAAAAAAAGTCTTAAATGTCTTGGGTAGAGTATTGGCCCTCAGGGGGAATACAAAACCAGACTCACTGCCATCAAGTTGATTCCAACTCACAATGACCCCCATTGGGTTTCTGAGGCTGTAAATCTTTATGGAAGTAGATTGCCTCATCTTCCTCCCATGGAGTGGCTGGTGGGTTTGAAATGCTGACCTCTGGTTGGTTAATAGCCAAATGCCTTATCCACTATACCACCAGAGCTCCTTTCAGAGGCAATAGTCACTTAATTTTCTTTTTGCCTAAGTTTACCTTCTCTCTACATGCGTGGGAATGTAACTAAGGGTTCAGCAGTTTGCCTGTGTGTGTGTGTGATCTCTACCCACACCTGTTCCAGCTAAAGAGAGCTGAGCCCTTCTAAAGTGACCACACCTATATACATTTACCTCAGATTTTCTGAAATGACAGAGGTATGTTTTTATAAAATAAATTTTTATTGTTGTAAAATATAAAGAACACAACATTTGCTAATTCCACATTTTATGTGTACAATTCAGTGAAACCAATGTCATAAATCATATTGGGGAAACCTCACCAATATCCCTTGCCAAATTTTCCATCCCCATAAACAAAAATACAATGCTACCTAAACAATGATTCCTTTTCTCTGTCCTTCCTACCCGTGGTTACAGCTATTAATCTCTAATATCTTTGCCTATTCTAGGTATTTTGTATAAGTGGGATCATGCAATATTTGTCCTTTTGTGACTGACTGACTTTGTTCAGCATGTTTTCAAGATTCATCCATGATGTGGCATGAATCAAGACTTCACTTCTCTTTATGGCTGAGTAGTATTCTAATGTATAGATAAACCACATTTTGTTTATCCATTCATCTGCTGATGGACATCTGTGTTGTTTCCACCTTTTGACTATTGTAAATAGTGCTGCACTGAACTTTGGTGTACATATGTCAATGTGCATCACTGTTTTTAAGCGACAGAGGTGTTTTTTCTTCATTTCCTTCCAGATTGTTTGGTGGTAACCAGTTGCCATCAGATTCCAACTCAAGGTGACCTTGTGTGTGTCTGAGTAGAACTGCACTCTGTAGGTTTTTCAAAGGTTGTGAGCTTTCAGGAGGTGCTTCTGGATGTGTTTCAGCAGCCAACCTTTCAGTTAGTAGTTGAGCACTTAGCTGTTTATGCCACCCAGGAACACCTATGACAGCTGCTTTAATGAGAACAATTATAAGTGAGTCTGGCTGTAGCCGAAAGCTAAGGCTAAGACACTGTGCATGAGAAAGACAGAGACTCAAAGTGTCATGTATGCACAGCTTTTAGAGAGGGTAGAAGGCGCTTTTCACCAAGATGATGTGCAGCTGCTGCTTAGGCTGCCTAGACACCCAGGGTAGGAGTTGGTGGTGCTGAACAAGGTCTGCATACAAGCAACCCTTGACTTCCTGTAACCCAGAAGGAGGCTCCTAAGGATGAAGGGAAAGCCCTGCACAGCTGATAGTTTTTACATCAGTCACATTTGCATCTTGAAATATTTTTATCTCTCTAAAATATGTGCTTATATTCATCAGTAAGCTGTGATTTTCCCCAAAAAATTACAAGCATTTAAAGGAACATTTATGCAATATGGAAAATGGTAATGCCATTTTATGAGGATGTATCTGCAACTGAACCTCATGTCCAGGTAAAAGCAGGGGCCTCTCATCTTGCACCTTGACCTTTGGTTCCTCTACAAATGTCCTGACTGGGGCCCCACCCACACACATCTTCTCCTTTTTCCTGTTAGGGTGCAATAACAGGTCACTTGAGGACTGATTTAAATGGAGAACACCACAGCCTCAGATTGCTGATCACATAAATATTCTGATAATATGATGACATGTATATTCTCTTGCCACCACCTGTCTGTCAGTTTGTTGTACTATGGTGGCTTATGAGTTGCCGTGATGCTGGGAGCTATGCCACCAGTATTTCAAATATTAGTAGATCATTCACAGTGGACAGGTTTCAGTAGAGCTTTTGGACTAAGACTAGAAAGAAAGGCCTGATGATCTACTTCTGAAAACTAGCCACTGAAGACCCTATGGATCACAATAGAACATTGTCTTATATCATGCTGGAAGATGAGCTCCCTAGGGTGGAAGGCACTCAAAGTACACAGTGGCTGCAGTAATGGACTTGCACATAGTGACAATCATGAAGATGGTGCAAAGCCAGGTAATGATTGGTTCTGTTGTGTGTCAGGAGTTGACTTGATGGTAACTAGCAACAACAAAACATCACAATAAATGGAGAAAAGATTGAAGTTGTCAAAGATTTCATATTGCTTGGTTCCACAATCAACACCAACGGAAACAGTAGTCAAGAAATCAGATGTCATACTGCACTGGCCAAATCTGCTGCAAAAGACCTCTTTAAAGTGCTGAAGAGCAAAGGTGTTTCTTTGAAGACTAAGGTACACCTAACCCAAGCCATGGTATTTTCAACAGCCTTATATGCTTGTGAAAGCTGGACAATGAATAAGGAGGACCAAACAAGAGTTGATGCTTTTGAGTTATGGTGGTGGAGAAGAATACTGAAAGTACCATGGACTGCCAGAATAACTAACAGATCTGTCCTGGAGGAAGTGAAGATGAAATGCTCCTTGGAAGTGAGAATGGCCAGACTTTGTCTCACCTACTTTGGTTATGTTGTCAGAAGGGACCATTCCCTGGAGAAGGATGTCATGCTTGGTAAGGTGGAGGGTCAGTGAAAAAGGAGAAGACACTCATCAAGGTGGATTGACACAGTGACTGCAATGATGGGCTCACGTATAGCAAGCATTGTGAGGATGGCAAGGACTGGGCAGTGCTTTGTTCTGTTGTACACAGGGTCACTATGATTTGGAGCTGACTCAATGGCACCTAACTGCAAAAACAACAACAAATATATTTTCTTGAGTTGCTGCTGAAAAACAATAATTTACAACTACTAATAAGCTTTTTGGGAGCTCTGGTGGTGTAGTGCCTAAGGCATTTGACTGCTTACCAGAAGGCTGGCAGTCCAAACCCACCAGCCACTCCTTAGAATGCAGATTGGGCAATCTGCTTCTGTAGAGATACTGCCTCGGAAACCCAAGAAGGAGTCGCTAGGAGTTGAATCATCTTGATGGTAGTGAGTTTGGTTTTGGTTTGGTCTTAGTAAGCTTTTTATCTAATGAAAAATAATGTAAATTAGTGATCAGAATGAAATACAATGTCTGAAGAAGTAAACATCCTAATCGCTAATATTAATTTTACACTGAGTCTGTCTTGGCTCTGTGCTAAGTGTGTTACAGGACTATCTCATTTAATTCTCACAATGACTCTGAGATCATCCCCATTTTCCAGATGGTGAAATTGAGGCACATAGAGGTTTAGCAAATTTCCCAGGCCACATAGCTGGTAAGGAGTTGAGTTGGGCATCTCAAGAAGTCTTTTTCAAGCATCTATATTCTTGACCCCTATGCCACGTTGCATCTCCCAAAATGAGTGAGAGGGCCTGGGGATGAGGCTGTTAAAGCTAAAGGGACCAGTGAGAATTCAGGGCTAAGATCCTTCTTGGAGTCATTTGTTGCTTAAACTCAAAACCACAGGACCCCAGGTTCACCACTCCCACACTCCTCCTTTCCTCCACAGTCAAGCTTTTGTCAAGAGTGCTTTCTGATGACCATCTTAGTTTCCCTCTCTCCTCATTCTGTTGCCGTCTGAATTTTCTTATCATTTTTGCCATCTGCTGTCTTCATCAAGGCCATCAGTGATCTTATTATTACTTTTTTAAAATTTTTATTGTGATTTCAGTGAAAGTTTATAGAGCAAGTTCTTTTTCCATACAGCAGTTCATACACATTTTGTCTCATGACATGGGCTGCAATTCCCCACAATGTAACAACTCTCTTTCCACTTCCTCTGCATAGTTACCTCTTCCCTGTGTCCTTCCCTCCCTTGCACTTCCCCTCCCTCCACCAGCTGCCACCCTGTAAAAATATTACCCTTCTGTTCTCCTATAATTGATCACTCCAAGAAGTGTATCTACCTGATGTAAATGTTCAGCTCACATGCAAGGCCATCAGTGATCTTAGCTGGGAGCAGCTAGATGGGCCTTCCATAGACTTTACCTTTCTTGACAACTTTGTCACACTAGATGCTATTGACCCCACTACCTTCTTGAGGCTCTTTCCTCACAGTTCCTAGGAAACTACTCTCTAGCTCCTAGGTAGATTTTCCTTCAAAATAATAATAATAAATCAAACCACTTGCCATGGAATCTGTTCCAATTTTTGGTGATCTGTGCATGTCAAACAAGAACTAGTTTTCAATGGCTTATTTTTTTTGGAAGTAGATCACCAGACCATTCTTCCAAGCCACCTCTGGATGGGCTCAAACCTCCAATCTTTTAGTTAGCAGTCAAGCTTTTAAGGATTTGTGAATCAAATCAGTCCTTAAATATTAGTAATCCTGAGGGATCCATCCCTGCCCACTTTTCATAATCTCATCCTGTCCATTTTGTCCCTTTGCCACTCTCTTAGGTCAGGTTTTATGAGGGCTGACCTAGACTATTGGCCTTCCTGCCTCCAGGCTCACATGCTTACAAAAATAAACTAAATCACGCCCCTCAGGTCTGGAATTGAACCCACTCCTGTGGCTTCCAGTCAAACAAAAGACAGGCATATGAGCTGAACATTTACATTAGAAAGATACACTCCTCGGAGGGATCAATCATGGGAGAATAAAAGGGCTGTGCATGCACAGGGAGATAACTCTGGGAGCAGGAGTGCATGGAGGGAAGGACACAGGGAAGAGGTAACTATGGGGAGGAAGTAGGAGGGAAGCTGTTGCATTGTGGGAAATTTCCATCAATGTCATGAGACAAAGTGTATGTGAGCTGCTGTATGGAAAGTGAATTTGCTCTGTAAACTTTCACCCAAATCACAATAAAAATTAAAAAAAAAAAAACTAAATCAGGTTAAAGGTTTTACTTGTACTAACATCACTTCAAGTAACCTGTGCTTCAGTGTGGGTTCTTAGGTGGGAGGACAGGGTTTGGAGTATCAATTTGAGTGCTTTCCTGGAAGCATGCTAAGTACATGAACTTCATCTGCCAAGAGGAAAGGGTTGCAGTGGGAAAAATCAGAAATCTGCTGGACTAGAATTATTCCCAAAACCTAACTCTGTCATATTTCCTCCTCTGCTTGAAACCCTGTGGGTAAAATCTTAACTCCAAGCATCAATATCCAGGCAGTGTTTTGGGAATTCCCCAGGGTAGTTGGTTTCTTGGAATATTGATGAGTGACTCACTCTTCCTTTCCTAGAACTCCTGGAAATATTATAAAATACAGGACAAGTATTATCACCAATGTTATATCAAGAAGTTTCCTTTAAAGAAAACACTGTGGCTGGACTACAGATAGGCACCAACTGTGTCTGGGTGATGACAGAGAGCCTGTTCTTGTTGCCTCAAGCATCACTGCCAACTTCCTTTTTCCAGGCAGGGACTTTTGCTCCCAAGATACATCTGCTTTCATTTTGATCCTGGCTTTCCAGGACTCAACTACAATGCTGAATATTGGTGGTGTTGCTGTTGTTGTTATGTGCCGTCGAGTCAGACCCGACTCATAGCGACCCCTCTTTGGGTTTCCGAGGCAGTATCACTACGGAAGTAGATTGCCCAACCTTCCTTCCGAGAATATTAGTAGTCCCTGGAAATTTCCTCTTGGTCTTATTCACTCAATCTACTCTCTCTGTTTTATGCCAGAATCTCTCTGGGGACTCTGGTCTTGCCTTCAGGGCTATCTCCAGAAATCCCAATCCTTGTAGTGGTCATTACTTCTCCTCCTACCTTCCTCTGAGTCACAAGCATTATTCTCTGTGGTCCTAAGAGGAAAGAAAGGAAAGAGTAGATGCCATATTATATCTTTCCTTTTTCTGCTTTCTCATTTTTATGGATTGAATACTGTCCCAGAAAAAATATGCTGAAGTTCTAACTTCTGTATCTGTGAATGTGACCCTGTTTGGAAATAGGGTCTTTGGAGATGTTATCACTTAAGTTAACTTGAGATCATACAGGATGTTATGGTTAGGGTTATGTGTTAATTTGGCTGAACTGTAATTTTTAGTGGTTTGTCAGTTATGTAATGATATAGTCACTCCCTAATTTGTGATCTCATATGATGCAATCACTTCCATGATGAGGTCTGCTATTAACAGCCAATATGTTGAAAAAGAGTTTCCCCAGGGATGTGACCTGCATCAAACATATATGGATATTCCAACAAAGTTCTCTGGCTTTTTGCTGGATCTGGATCCTGCATTTGGCTTGTCATAATGTGACCTTTGATTCTTTGGATTTGAGCCAGTGGCCTGCCATATTGCCTGCTGACCTTGGGATTCATTAGCCTCTTCAGCTACATGAGTCAGGAGAATTTTCCAGCCTGATGTCTGATTCATGGATATGGGACTTGCCAACATCTATAACCTTGTGAGCCATTCCCTTGAGATGAATCTCTCTCTATATATGCATATATAAGCTTCACTAGTTTTGCTTCTCTAGAGAACCCAGCCTAAGATACTGTGTTTGGGTGGGTCTTAATCCTATGTGACTAGTATCTTTATAAATGAGAAGAGATATAGAGACAGTGGAAGGATGTCATGTGATGCTGCACCCACAAGCCAAAGACTGTAAAGAACACCCAGAGCTACCAGAAGCTAGTAGAGAGGCATGGAACAGATTCTCTCTCAAAGGTTTAGAAGGAATCGACATGGTTAATCCTCTGAATTTGGACTTACAGCCTCCAGAACTGTGAGATAATAAATTCCTGTTGCTGAAAGCCACCCACTTTTTGGTATTTTGTTACAGCAATCCTAGGAGACTAATGTGTCCACCATCTACATCCTGGGAATGTCAAGTCCCCAAGAACCTCTCTGCATCCCCAGGTCTGCCCCATTCCACAGTAAGGCAGGATCCTCCACTTCACGATCTATCTTCTACCTCCTCACCAGATCCATTTTCCAGCATTTGCCACTTCTACTCTTGGTTGACATTCTCCTGTCAACCCCCATCTTAGGTGCCCATCCTCTCTGCATCCCAGCATGTATACACACTTTTGTCCTAGCACTTGTCATTTTGGAGATGTGACTTCCAAAGTAAAAGAGGAATAGTCACATCAACTTTAGGAAGACCTTCAAAACTAGAAAGTATTAACCTCTTTGTTTCCAAAGAGAAGGAAACAACACTCCCTCGCCAAAACATTACCAACAACAAATCAAAGAATGAATTGAATAGATATGTTTCCTTGAGCCATTGTGAATTTTCCTGACATGGTGTGCTGACTGACCATTTGTCCAGATTGTGCTAAGAGGGATTTGTGCCCCAGGAAGTGGTACAATGAAATAACCTGTAAGATTCCTTTACAATTTACTTGAGGGATAGTTCAAAGGAAAAAAAAAAAAAATCCAGATTCCTTTTGCCTTTTTTTTGTGTGCGGTTGTTTCTTTCATTGGGCCTGAGATGGTGGTGGGGATGGTAGTAGGAATGAGGTAGAGTGATGATAAATACAAGATGGCAAAACTAAAAGTCCAACTGGTTGGTCACTTTGACAAATATTGCTGTTGTTAGCTGCTGTTGAGTTGTCCCCCCACTCATGGTGACCCCATGATCAATAAAATGAAGCACTGCCTAGTCCTACACCATCTCCATGATTGGTTTCTGGTAAGATTATTGTGATCCATAGGGTTTTCATTCGTTGAGTTTTGGAAGTAGATCACCAAAACTTTCTTCCTAGTCTGTCTTAGTGTAGAAGCTCTACTGAAAACTGTTCAATATCATAGCAACATATAAGCCTCCACTGACTTGGTGGTGGCTGCCCATGAGGTAACACTGGTGCAGAAGCGAATCCAGGTCTCCTGCGTAGAAGATGAAAATTCTACCACTGAAGCACCACTGCCATTACCTTGATAAATAAGAGACGTTTAAGAAACAAACACTCTGCCTGTTTTAAGGAGTCACTCGAGTTCAATGGTAAGATTCATAGGGCACGAGAACACCTTATGTTTATTTAATGATGCCATGTTATATTTGGTATCCTTGTGCTAAGGTACCAGGGCAGTCTCTTGGTTACCCAGAGGAAATTAATTGCTCAATGCCCAAAACATGCCTGTGTTCAACTTCCTACTATTTCCATTGTCAGGAATGAGCCAGCTTTTTCCTCTGAGGTCATTCTTTTCACTCATTCACTCATTCATTCCTTACTCAATCTGTGTGAGGTTGTGATAACGCATGGCTGCTAGGAGAGACAAGAGAAGATTTTTAAGTCTAAAATGCCCATCTCCATTGAGACTCCCCCAAATAGACAAGGAACCCAGTGGAGCACTTGACTCTTTCTTAGGCTGGGCCACTCTTGATACTGTCAGCATCCAGGAAAGTGGTGTGGACACTTGCTCTTGAAATGGAATACCATCTCTGCGGAACTCCATCATAGCAGAGCTATAAGGGCAGCTAAGAGCCCCAGGAAGTAGGTCTGTTACTTATGCATGCAAAATAGTGTGGGGTGAAAGAAAATGTGATTCCTCCACTTTTCATCTGTGTCAATAGTTATAAAAGATACTAAATCGAGAATATTTTAAAAATGTTACTTTATGAAATTCAATTCCATAACCAAATGTGACATTTACTAGAGCTGAAAAATAAGGAACATTTGTTGATACAAATCATATCATTTTCTTGTGCTTCTCCTCATAAATTTTCAGTTTGTACCTTTGCGTGGGCAGGGGAGGTAAGGAAGATAAGGTGACTCCTTTATTAATTACCTCCTAACTGGCTCTCAGCAGCAGAGATGCCTGAGAAGAAGGGAAAGCAAGGAAACACTATTTCAATCTCCTTTTATTTTGTTCCTTTTCCTTTCTTTTTTCTATTTAAAATTACTTTGCTGTTTTTAACTTCTGAGAAGATGAAGTAGATAAGCATTTCACTGTTTTCTTCACTAAGCACAACTAAAATCCCTGAGCATTATATATAAAAGAAACATAAAAAAAAAAAAAAAAACCTCTGAGAGGTGGAGGGGAGATAGCAGACCACTTAAGGACCTTGGAGCCTGACAAACAACATGGTGGGGAGTACTCTTGGTTTCCTTTTTGTCTTGTATATCCTAGACTGGATACCAGAGAAAGCAGCAACTTAGAAATGCTAACAAGTGCAGACAAACATACTTCCAGAAAAGCTTGCCCTCTCTAGGACCAAGAAAGGGGTTTGGAGCTCTGGTAGCATAGTACCTAAGGCACTTGACTGCTAACCAGAAGGCTAGTGGTTCAAACCTACCAGCCTCTCCTCAGAAGGAAGGCTGGACAATCTACTTCCGTAGTGATACTGCCTCGGAAACCCAAGGAGGGGTCACTATGAGTCGGCTCTAACTCGAAGGCAAATAACAACAACAGCAAGAAAGAACATTTTTAGTCAATAACTGCTCTAGTCTGGCCAAACATGGTTTAAAAAAAAAAAAAAAAAAAAAACTATAAAATTGGGGAACCTAGATTTCCAGCTTTGTCAGACTGTAATGAGGGGCTCTAAATTCCCCAGCAGTGTGGTGTTCAAGAAGACAGAGTTGGGATTCAGCATTTTCATCCTTGCCAAGGGATATCAAGTCCCCCAGAGACCACATGGGAGCCTGGACTTCCACCCAGATTAATTAGTAACAAGGAGGCCACAGTGTTAGAAGACACCTAGTGGTTAGTCAGAACTTCACCATTAGTCAACAGTAACAAGGACACAGTGCCACTGGAGAGCACATGGGAAGCAGTAATGAGATGTACTTCTTGTTCTTAGCGATCAGTCGAGGCCCAGTAGGGAACCTGAGCTTCCTACTTCACTCAGCAGTAACAAAGATCTCTACACCTCTCAGACTGACACCCCCACCTGGCAGTAATGAGAGGAGGCTGTTAAAATATGAGATTGAAATAAGATCCAGTGCCTTATAACAAAATACTCAAAATGTCTAGGTTTCAATTGAAAATATATCATCAAAACAAGAAAGAAAAGTCTCAAAATGAATGAGAAAAGATAATCACAACACTGACATGACACAGAGTTTAACATTTTCTGAGGATTTCAAAGCAGCCATCACAAAATACTTCAATAAACAATTGCAAACACAACTGACAATTTTTTAAAAAACTCTCACCAAAAAATTAGAAGATATAAAAGAGTGACAATAATAATAATAATGTTTTAATAGTGCTCATTTGTTATCTCATACATAAACCATAGCATGTACCTCAAATTTTTAATATAACAGGATTTATAGGGGTTGGAGTCAAGGATGTATGGATGTTGTCTGAGAAGACGTTATGTTATGCACGACTGTAGAAAGCTGGCAGTTCAAACCCACCAGCCACTCCTCGGAAGGAAGATTGGGCAATCTACTTCTGTAGTGATACCACCTTGGAAACCCAAGGAGGGGTCGCTATGAGTCAGATCCAATTCGACAGCAGTGAGTTTGTTTTTGTTTTGTTGATGATTGGGGTTATCCTGGTGAGCACCTTGTCATTTAAGAAATACATGCTAGGGTAGTTAGGGGAAATAGGACATCATTTCTGTGTCTAGTCTGGACACCAGAGAAAGCAGCAACTTAGAAATGCTAACAAGTGCAGACAAACATACTTCTAGAAAAGTTTGCCCTCTCTAGGACCAAGAAAGGGGTTATCTAGCAAGAAAGAACATTTTTGGTCAATAACTGCTCTAGTCTGGCCAAACATGATTAAAAACAAAACAAAACACAAAAATCTGTAAGATTGGGGAACCTAGATTTCCAGCCTTGTCAGGCTTATTATTGCGAAATTTAAAGAAATTATGTAGACAGATAGCTAGATATAGGTATATAGAAAAATGAAAACTGAATTCTAAATTATGTTCAAGCAGTTCACAGGAATTCAGGAGAATCAAAACAGAGAATAAACAGAAAAGAGAGCAGAAAACAAAAATAAAATGGCAGGCTTAAACACTGACATATCAATATTTACATTAAGTATAAATGGTCTAAATATGCCAATTAAAAAAGATGGAGATTAGCATGAAACAAAATGTGTATGAACTGTTGCATGGAAAATGAATTTGCTCTGTAAACTTTCACACAAATCACAAAATAAAACAAAAACATAGAAATTAGCAAAGTGGGTTTAAAAAAAAAAGCATGATTCCACTATATGCTACCTGAAAAAAAACAACAACAACTTCATTTCAGATATAATAATAGTATAGTAAAAGAATGGAAAAAGATATGCCACACACACACTAATCAAACAAAGCAGGTATGGCTATATTAATATTATAGAAAGTAAACTCCAGAGCAAAGAAAATACGAAGGATGGAGAGAAATATTCAGTGATGATAAAATAATCAATCAACTAAGGATGCAAAGCAATGCTAAATGAGTATATGCCGAGCAAGAGAAGTGCAAAATACGTGAATCAAAAATTGTTAGAATTGAAAGGACAAATAGACCAATCCAAAAATCTAGTTGAAAATTTCAAAATCCCTCTCTCAACAATTGATAGAACACTTGAGAAAAATTTATCAAGGATATAGAATAACACAATAACACATAATCAACAAACAGAATTTAATAGACATTTATAGAACACTTCACCAACAGCAGAATATACCTTCTTTTCAAGTGCTCATTGAATACATACCAGGATAGACCATGTCCTGGGTCATAAAATACACCTAAGCAAACTTTCCGAGGATGATCCCACAATAGGATCAAACTAAAAATAATAATAATTTTATTATTTTTCTTTTCCTCTTTTTTTTCTTTCTGCTTTTTGCAGTAGCAACCCCACTCTCACTTCCCTCAAAGCCTACCTTCAGTAAGTGCAGTTAGGGGACAGTTCTTGAGAACTTTTAAAAAATGGAATGTGATCTTCATGACTCAGGGATTGAATGAAAGAGAAATATGGATTTTCCATTCTTTAAAGTCTCTCTATTGGAGCCCTTTCTCTTCCTGAAGAATTACTCAATTCCTCATCTTGTTATGTAAGACCTTTCAATATAAAACCAGAGGAGAGAGGAAGATGGTTGAAAAGGCAGTTTTCCTTCTGTCTTATGAGATACAAAAATTCATCTGTAAAATTCTAATTAAAAAAGCAAACGTCAAAGAGTGACTGTATCTGCTGGGTCTTCTCTCACCCCTGTGGACTGGTCATTGGATAACCATGTGCTGTGTTCATATAACCCTCTCAGCACTGCTGAGCCATGAAATCTGGTCCTATTCAAATGTGATGAATCTTTCTTAAAGCCTTATCTTCCCAGTCATGGGCTTCTCATTGACAATACTGTGGTCTTTACTTGTTTAATATCATTTCATAGGAAAGGAAAAGATGACTCCTTCTACCACCAAACAAATGAGCTATTGACCAGCCATGACCAAGGGCCTTGTTCTCTGACAAACATCTGCTGTTCAGGCTCCCTATGCATAGGACAGCAGAAGACAAGGGGGAGGAGTGTGTGCAGGCAAGATTCAGGTAGCTCAAGACAGAAACTCTGTCCTGAAGCTTGATCCTCCGTGGGACTGGGCACTGGGACAGATGGTGCTTGCTAGAGGCACAAGGGATCCAAACATTGCTTCTTGAAGCTCCTCATGCTCCCTGCATTTCATTTGTTTTTTTAAATTATTTTTCCTTTTTTTTAAAATTGTGATTTGGATGAAAGTTTACAGAAAAAATTGGTTTTCTGTTCAAACTCACCAGTCACTCCTCGGAAGGAAGGTTGGGCAATCCTACTTACGTAGTGATACTGCCTCGGAAACCCAAGGCTGGGTTGCTATGAGTCGGGTTTGACTCGACGGCACATAACAACAACAACAACAACTGTTCAACAATTCACACACATTTTGTTTTGTGACATTCATTGCAATCCTCACAGTGTAACAACACCCTTCCAACTTCCTCTCTGTGTTTACCATTTCCTTTGGTCCTTCTTTCCTATCCCTTCCTGACTTCTTAGCTTTATCCCTGAGCAAATGCTGCCCTTTTGATTTCATACGGTTGATTGTTCTAATGAGTGCATACCTTCCTGGTACTATGGTTCACCCGTCTATCATTTGGCTGAAAGCTGAGCCATGGAGGTGAGTTCACTTCCTAGCTTGAAGAGTGTCTAAGGGCCATAGTCTGTGGGTTTCACCAGTTTCTAGCTCCCTGTATTTTAAAATCATAGAATTCTGCTTTCTACATATCACATAGGCAATTCCATACAATGCTATTTTGGATTGGCATGACCTTTTTGGAAGACATCACTTATTATATATTTTTAAATGTTTATAGGTTTGCACCTAGAAATTCTACTCCTCAGAATGTATCCTATTGAAACACCCACACAGGTATAAAAGCAAATAGACAACCTTGCTCATAATGTCAAAAAGCTGGACACAATGCAAATATCATTCAATAGGAGACCAGAAATAATTCATATCATATCTCTGCAATAGATGTCATCACAGTCACTGAAAGAATAAGCCAGAGCTAAAACGACTGACATAGAAAAGTGACCAAAATTTATTTCTAAGTGAGGAAAACCAAACTCAAATCCAAGCCAGTTGCTATTGAGTCAATTTTGCCTCATGGCAGTCTGTATCTTTCAGAGGAGAACTGCACTCCATATGTTTTTCAATGGCTGTGACCTTTCAGAAGATTGTCAGGCCTTTCTTCTGAGGCACCCCTGGGTAGATGGCAGCCCCAACCTTACAGTCAGTAGCCAAGTTTCAAAATACTTTAACTATTATGATTGATGAGTTTTTTTTAAGACAATAATATTTATAGTATGAATTCAGTAATATTTATTATAGGATTGTATTACATATTATATGATTCTATTTTTGTAAGAAACATATGTACATGAAATTAGCATATTCATCTAAATATAAATGAAGTAATATATGCCAACTCTTAATGGTAGGGTCTTAGGCAGGGTTCTCTACAGAAGCAAAATCAACAAAGCATAAATATATATACATGTAGAGAGAGAGAGAGAGAGATGAATATATCTCAATGAAATGGCTCACGCAGTTGTAGAGGCTAGCAAGTCCTAAGTCTGTGGTCAGAAGTCAGGCTGGAGGCTTTCCCTGACTCACATAACTACAGAGGCTGATGAATGCAAGATTGACAGGCAATACAGCAGCAGGCTACTGTTCAAGCCTAAGGACTTGAGGTCAGGTGATGATGAGCCAGATGCAGGATCCAGATCAAGGAAATAGCCAGAGAGCTTTGCCAGGGCATCCATATATATTGGAAGCAGGCCATATCCCTGAGGAAACTGTCTTAACTGATTGGCTGCTCCTAGCAGATCTCATCATGGAAGTGATTATATTATATCAGATCTCATCATGGAGGATGACTACATCAGAACTGCTAACCCATTGATAATCATGGCCCAGGCAAGCTGGCACAACCTTAACTATCACAATCCACTCCTTGCTAATTTGGGACCTGCACTCATCTCCTTAAACATACAAACCATATACTATCTCCGAAAAACAATTGTAAAGTAACACTTGCACCTAATATGATACAACTAACACATGTACAACCAAAAATGCATTAGTCCCATTTACATCTTATATTTTATAAGTGAAGAAAACAAAAATATTTGATGCACACATACAAGGAAGAAACATTCATAATAATCACAGTCCTCATTTCTGCTACTGGTCATGTGGTAGTAGCTGGTACTTAGAGCTACCTTCTTCTAATACCTATCCTGTGTTTTCTTTGCTCTCAGCAAACACCTCAGCTAGTTGTGGTTCTTTACCTGGAGGAGTGACTCAAACCTTCATTTCTGAAAGGTCTAGGCTATTAGTAGTCATATCAGAATTGGATTGCTGTAATTTTCCATTGACTTTAATCACTGGGCATGGTAGCATTAAAAGATGTCATAAGGAATCTCCTGTATTCCAGACATACTCTTCTTTACTTCCCTTATGTGATATCAATCCAATTTCCCCATGGTAATCAGAATCAATCCTATCAGACTGTACAGTAACTCTCTTCTTTGCCTGTTCATCCAGAGGTATGAGGAGCCCAAAATGGCCACGTGGCATTCTTAACTTCCAGTTCAATGGAACTGGAAGTATTGTGTCTTCAGGTGGGAGTATTCCTCCCTTTGCAAGACCTCCAGACCCACAGAGCATAGGGTTGCAGAGACAGGAAGCAAAAATTTGTGAATGGGTCACTAGGGATAATAGTGAAAGCTGGACAATGAATAAGGAAGACTCAAGAAAAATTGATGCCTTTGAATTATGGTGTTGGCAAAGAAAATTAAATATACCATGAGCTGCCAGAAGAATGATCATATCTGTCTCGGAAGAAATACAGCCAGAAAGCTTCTTAGAAGTGAGAATGGTGAGTCCCTGGAGAAGGGCATTATGCTCAGTAGAACATCAGCAAAGAAGAGGGAGACACTCACTGAGAAGGACTGACACTGTGGCTGCAACGACAGGCTCAAACATAGCAATGATTATGAGGATGGCACTGGACTGGGCAGTGTTTCGTTCTCTTGTACGAACTGTTGTACTCCAGCTCTATGAGTTGGAGCCCACTTGACAGCACCTAACAACAATGAAAACACATTTCCAATGCTCCACAGGTGATTCCAGCCTGCATCTCGGACTGAGCAGCTCTGATTTTTCATTTCAGGGCTTCTGACAACCTAATGGCTGTTTTATTGTTTCTTTGTGGTATGGATAAAGATGATGATTGCTATCTCTCTCCTTGCAGGGTTTTGGCAGACCAGCAAATAGTCTTATTGATTTACTTGTGTCTGAAATTTCCTGGTTTAAACAGATGCTTATAGCCAACTAAAAAAAGGGAAAAAGAAAATCTCAATTACAATGTTATAATGTCCTGGGGCATTAGATTCTCCGTTATCATTTATTTATTTATTTTTGTCTTAAGGTTAGATTTTCTCCTTTCAACTTCCCTGAATTAATAGAGTGGCCTATTAGCTTAACAACAGCCCTCTAGTCTCCCCTTCAGTTCTTGCTCATTCGCATTTGTCACATTTCTGGTCCTTTCAGGATGGCTCTCTGATGGTTTGATGGCTCCATAAGTGCACTCTGCTCTTGAACCTTGGTTAGTCCCAGTAGATACATCACTGCTCCAGGTCATCTCATGCTTATTTCTATCTTTGTTCCTATTGTCTCCTTTGTTGTTGTGCCATTGATTCTGACTCATATTGACCCCATGTGACAGAGTAGGACTGCCCCATGGAGCTTCTGGATGGATTTAAACCACCAACATTTTGGTTAGCAGCTGAAGACTTAACTGTTTGTACCGCCAGGGCTCCTTAGCTAGTAATAATCTCAGCTCCAACTGCTGCTCAGTCCTACATTGATTTTCTATCTTTCTTAAATGCTATTATTGTTGTTGTTTTTGTTGGCTACCTTCAAGTCATCTCTAACTCATAGCTACCCTACGCAGAGCAGAACGAAACACTGCCCTGTCCTGTGCCAGCCTCGCAATCCTTGCTATAGCTGAGCTATTATATTGACATTTAATATCTCAGTTTAGCCCTAATTTTTCTCTAATGATCTTATTTGTGATTTTTTTTTTTTTTTTTTTTTTTTAGCTTGAGTTTAACTCTTCCAGAGGAAAGATCATGGAGCTTTATGTTTAAAATAGATTCCAAATCTGACCACTCATCATCTTCACAGCCACTACCTTAGTTCAAGCCACCATCATTTCCCTCCTGGTCTACCCCTATCAGATTTTCTTACCTTCCTTCTTGTGTCCTCTATAGTCCATTCACTATATGGCAACAAGTGTCATCATTGGCTTTGAAATGTAAATCATATGATCCCTTGCCTCAGCTTAAAACCCCTAACAGCTTTCCAGCACACTTAGGGAAAAATCTAAGCTTCGGGACCCCACAGTCATTTTCTGGATCTCTTCCAAGTTCTTTTCCATCACTCTCTCCATCTCTGGTTCCCTTCACTTTCTTACCTTCTTGCTATTCTTTCCATACTCTGAATACTTACTCTTAGTAGTGACCACTCCAGCCCTGCCCATGGTGTGTTTATGGTAGACTTGGATTTAAAATTCATGGATGACCTTTAGGGAATTCATTCCCCAAAACAATATGTTCAGTCCCTCCTTAGAGCCATTGCACTTACTGTTCCCTCTGCCAGAATATCTCTTCCTTGAATCTGTGCATGGCTTGTCCTACTCCTGCCCTTCAGGTCATTGTTGGAATGTCACCTCCTCAGAAATCTTCTCTGACCCCTTATCTAGTACAGTGCTCCTTTCTTCTCTATTCCTCCATCACTTTCTAGCTGTTTGTTTAATTCATCTTTGCAAATTTTATCTTCATTATGTATGAGGAAGGATAAGGTAATCTGGAGGTCAGACTGCCTGGGTCTAAATTCCAGATCCACTATTTAAGATGTGTGACTTTGAGCAAGTCCTTAACCTTCCTGTGCCTCACTTTCCTCTCATTTGTAAAGTGGGGCTCATCAGATATCTAGTTTGTTGAGAGAATCAAAGGAGGTGATATGAAAAGCCCTTAGAAAAGTGGCAGGTGCCTGGTGAACATTACATAAGTGGTTGCCATTATTATAAAATAGACATTTATTTACTTATTATTGCCTGAATCCCACACTAGACTGTCACTTTGGAGAACAAGGATTATGACCTAGTAACCGTACCTCAGTACTTGGAAATGTGCTTAACTTGCTTCATTTACTCTATAACTGACCCTTAGATGAATGAAAGTGTCTCCTATCCCTCTGTCTTACTATATCCATATCTGTCAGGTACAGAACATCTGAGCACCAAGTTGAGGGGCCACTTGAAGACCTTGTGGCCTTAAAATGCACCAAACACTGGAATACCCCAGGACTTGGATTTTGCCCACTAAACTCTAAATGACTATTTCATAGTGCAGTGGCAAGTAGGGAACCACCAGCTTCACTGAGGTGCTGATGCTGGTCTCCTTGGCTACTTGTTGTTAGCTGCCGTGAAGGTGGCCCTTGACTCATGGTGGACCCATGCACAATAGAATGAAACGCTGCCCAATTTTGCACCATCTCCACAATCAGTTGCAGATTGGACTATTGTAATCTCTAGGATTTTTAATGGCTGATTTTCAGAAGTAGATAACCAGGCCTTTCTTCCTAGTCCATCTTGGTCTGGAAGCTCCACTGAAACCTGTTCAGCATCAGAGCAACATACATGCCTCCACCAATAGGTGAGTGGTGGCTAGGCATGAGGTACCTTGTCGGGACTGAACCTGGGTCTTCTGCATAGAAGAGGAGAATTCTACCACTGACCCACCAATGTCCTTCCCTTGGTGACTTGCTGGCAGGCAAAAAGAGAAAGGGACACACAGATGACTTTGAGTTTTCAGTAGCAGGGCTGTCAGTCAGAACACAGTTAAGAAGGTGATTTAAATCCTATAGCAGAACTGATCTACTTCTAAGCAGACAAACCAGTATCGTGTTTTTTGACCTCATACCTTTATTTGGCTACGGCTTGGTGTTCAGCCTCTCTTGGAATCATCTTCTAATCTTACATAAGATGTTGGAATTATTAAAAGTCAAAATTTTTCCTTTGAGTATTGTGGAAAAGGGCTGTATTTTACTTATTTGCAATCAAGTAAGGCTCACTTTATGCAATAGTTGTCTTTCCCAAAGGTTGTCTGTGAATTTTAAATACAAGTATACCTTAAACACATTTAAAGTAAATACCTAAAGTATCTATTTTAGTAAGCAGGAAAGTCTTCTCATTTATCTTTTCTGATTTGTAAATATGACCTTTATACACACACACATACACACTCACATCTGTCTTTACCTCTGTGAGGGCCAAGTGTCTAACTCTAATTTAACTCTAAAAGAGGAAGACTTCATAATAACTCAAACTACAGAGAAAATTATGATCCTACTCACTTAGAGGTTGGTGGTTTAAATCCACTCAGAGGTGCCCAGGAAGAAAGGCTTAGTGATCTATTTCCAAAAGATCACAGTCTTTGAAAATTCTAAGGAGCACAGTTCTACTTTGACATACACAGGGTCTCCATGAGTCAGAACTGTCTTGACACCAACTGGTTAGTTTAAACAAAAACATCATGAAAAGTCAAGAAACACCATTTGTCAGCTTGGTAATCCTGCTTTCCTTTGGGCAGGAACCTGGTAAAATCCTACTTTGCCATAGAAACCATGGAGACCATAGTTACCACGGGTTGACTGACAGGGAAATATGATACCATTAGAATTTCTCCCTCTTCTGTTTGTGATATATGGTAGGTTGATTTAGTGGAACACATTTTGGTGGCTTTGTAAAAGAGTATATGAAAAAAAAAAAAAAAAAAAACAGTCTGTTGCTGTTGAGTCGATTCCAACTCATAACAACCCAATAGGACATAGTGGAACTGCTCCAAGGTGGTTCCTTGGATTTATGGAATCAGACTCTCACATCTTTCACCTACAGAGCAGCTGGTGGGTTAGAACCAATGACCTTTTGGTTAGTAGCCAATCCTTAATCAGTGTGAAGAGTATAATGCTTCAAAGTTCAAGTTGCTGAATCATTGCCCTAGAAGGCCTAGGAGTTTAACTAGAAAGAGCTTGGGCAGACATCTTGGCTGATATTTGACATCATGGTTTCCACTATGAAAAAGCAGAACTGAGTCGAAGATGAAAGGGTCAGATTTATACACAAAACTCCATAGGAGAAGATGGGATAGTCTGCTTCCTTAAAGATTTATAGCCTTGGAAAACCCTATGGGACAGTTCTACTTTGTCCAATAGAGTTGTTATGATTCAGAATCTGCTCGATGGCAGTGTTTTTTTTTTTTTTTTCCAACCACAGCTGGAAATTTTTTCCAGGAGTTAGAACAGAGACTTATACAGACAGGAAAGAATCCAAAAAGGTAAATTCAAGAAAATTAGTAGCAGAGCAGCCCTCATGAATTCAGGCACTTGATGTTAATAGCTGGGAAGAAACTGTTGCTTAGGATCAGTCTATCAAAACTGAGATGAGGCAAAACATGTTTTGTATTCTTTTTTCTCTCTTCTTTTAAGAATGACTTTGTGTTATTTTAGAAGAGCTAATTGAATAGGTCTCAGAAGGGCTTCCAGTTTACTACGATGATAGGCCTGGTGATCTACTTCTGAAAATCAGCCAATGCAACCCTATGGATCACAACAGTGTGATCAGCAACCAGTCATGGGGATGGCTCAGGACTGGGCAGTTTTAGTCCCGTGTGCATGGTGTGGCCATGAGTCAAGAGCCTACTCAAAGGCAGCTAACAACTGCAACACCATCTTGATTTGTTATAATGTCTGTCTAACTTAATAAGAACATCAAATGATAATCTCCTGGGTTCTAAGTTTTTGAAATTCACAGATTATTATGCCTCAACTACTTGTTGTGCCTCCAAAGACAACCAAAAGAGTGGCATCCAAAGACAGGAGAAGAAATTGAATGACCTTTAGGCCATATGCTAAGCTCTCAACTTCTTAACTTTGATGTAACTATCACAAGGAACTATTTAGATTTACTGTAGATCTGGTTTGGAGTGGCTACAGAGATTTGAAAAGGTTGGTGCCTATCTTATTACCTAGTCCTTGGAAATTTATTGCACATCTGATGTCAGAGATTCATATTTTTAATGCTTTGGACTGAATTTTGCTTTATTCACAGTGTGTGGTTGACATCTAAAATCAGTTTTTGTGCATAAGGAAATAATATTATTAAAATATTATTAAAATAGGTTTTCACAGGCACTTTTCTATGTGTGAGAGAATGCATAATTAATAGGAGTTAAGAGCTAATGGCTTTGTAACATAAAGGCCCCACTTGTAAAATAATGTCCATTGATAATTCTATACATTGTTGTGACTTGTGTATGAAACAGATTGTTCTAATAATTTATAAAAGTTTTATTCCTTTGTATTATCTTGTAAGGAATTTTAAAATATAAAGCTTATTGGCTTTTTCCTTCTTTGTTTTTTTTTAAGCTTCTGACAAATTTGCAGTTTGGAGATGGAGCTGACACTGCCTGAATTGATGTGACCCTGCGAGAGATCAGCTGAAAGAGTGGGTTTTTCTTGGCAAGTGAGTCGTCTGGCATCACAAACCGTGTTGGAGGCTGATGCTGGTTTGAAAGCAGTCTGCATCACCCAATACCTGATGTTTGCTGGAGACTCAGAGAAGGATTGTCTCATTCTCTGATAATTATCAGGATGCAAATTAAATATTTATAATCCATTGTTTAATATATTGCAAAAATAATTCAGGTAAGAGATGAAACTTAAACAGAACTAAACAACATCTCCAGACTGGTAGACTCTGTAATTAGAACCAACTCATAGCAAGCCTATAGGACAGAGTAGAATGGCTACATAGGATTTTCAAGGCTATAACCTTTATAGAAGCAGACTGCCACATTTTTCCCCCCTGCAGAGTGGCCAGTGGGTTCAAATCACTGACCTTTTCAGTTAGCAGCCAAGCTCTTAATCACTGTGCCACCAGGGCTCCTTTGTTTGTGATTATACATCTTAAAATGTGCTGTTGGTTAGTTGCTGTCAAGTTTGTTCCTACTCATGATGATCTTATTTATAACAAAATAAAATGTTGCCCAGTCATGCACCAGCTTCATGATTTTTGGTATGCCTGCCTTCCAACTTGGTGGACCCACCTTCCAGTACTAGCTATATCAAACAATATTCTATTGTGAGCATAAGATTTTCATTAGATAATTTTGAAAATATATAACCAGGCCTTTCTTCCTAGTCTGTCTTAGTCTGGAAGTTCTGCTGAAACACGTCCACTAAGAAATCTCTTCATAGACACCAGCTCCTAGAAAATATATGCCTTGCCAATGCCCCTTCTTGAAATGGAGGAAATAACATTTTGTTTTATTCTTGCAAACTGAATATATCAATAAGAGATTTAGAGTTCTTCCACTCTGCCACAATTCCATCAGCTTACAGTTTTCCCCAAGTAAACCAAGAGAAAAACCAAGAAGACGTTCTCTATGCCCATGTAGAAAAAGAGAAGCTGGTTTCCTTGCCTTCACCTCTTAAAATTAGATTGCCTCTGGTTCCAAGTGTCCTAACCCCAACCCCAAACCCAACCTCAACCCTAACTGGTGCATGCAAAATCATTATAGGATTGCTAAAATATCTAGACTCACCATTGATTGGAGAATGCCAATTAAATACAAATTCAAAATATTGTGTATGTCACGTGAGAAAGAGCTATATCTTCAGTGTGATGCTGCACTAGCTATGAAATATTTTACTTCAGTTTACATGAAAAATGGAAGTTACCACTGTACAGAAAAGAATGGAAGAAACATTGTGCAAATATTTGCGGATAACTGGGTATATTCTCTTTGATACCACACCCATGTGCCACACATGCCTGCCTTCAATTCTTCACCATTTTGCAGGAGGCAAGACAATATTACAAGACAAATGAAGTGGCTAAAGAAAGGCACTGGTTGGGGGAAGGGTAATGTGTTTGACCTTTCTGAACTTGCATTGCCTCTTTCTGTAGAATGGGGATACCGGCTCTACTGTTGAAAAAAGCCAGAGGTAGAACCAGCTACCTTTTGAGATCCCTTTTAGCTTACTACTTCTGTAGTGATACTGCTTCGGAAACCCATGGAGGGGTCGCTTTGCGTAAGATCTGACTCAACAGCAGTGAGTTTTGTTTTGTTTTTAGCTTACTTAATTAATCATTCTATAAATGGAGAACTAGCTTAGAAACAATTTGTACAAACTATCATCTTATTGAGAAGATGACTTTGATGACTAAGGTGTGTCTGGCCTAAGCCATGATATTTTCAATTTTTCTATATGCATATGAAAGCTGAACAATGAAAAAGAAAGATAGAAGAATTGATTCATTGAACTGTGGTGTTGAGGAAGAATACAGAATACACTGTATATCGACAGAAGAACAATGCAATCAGTCTTATAAGAAATATGATGAGAATGCTCCTGAGAAGCGATGATGGTAAGACTTTGGCACATTTATTTTGGCACATTTGACACATCAGGAAGGATCAAGTGCTAGAAAAGGACATTATGAACAACAAAAATGGAGCAATCCTCAATAAGATGGATTCACACAACAGCCAAAACAATGGACTCAGATGTACCAACAATCATGAAGATGCTTTAAGACTGGGCAACCAGGGGCCTGTTATTGCTGTTATGTGCCCTCAACAGGGGCCTAGTGAGGGTAAAAAGCACTGGGGCAATCTCTAAAATGGGGTAGGGGGGAGGTGCCTCCTTAATTTAAAAATGAAGAGACATTGATAGCTGCAAAGCAGCAGCAGAAATGTCTTCCTATCTCTTATCTGGCTGCCTCGTCAGGCACCTTGCATATTTGTGATGCTTAGAATGTCATTCCATGCCTCATCTGGCCCTCCTTTGGACTTGTGCTAGGAACAAGTGCTCCTCTCTGTCCTCCCCTCTCACTGTGTCTCTGGATGTCTACCATACAAGAGGAAGTTCATTGGGAAGTATTAAGTGAATAGAAACTTCTCAGTGGCACCCAGGACACATGCCATACGTGTCATACCTTAGATATGCTTCTGTTGGCAATGTTTTCTTCTGTTATACATAAGGTCACTAAGAGTTGAAGCCAATTTGATGGTACCTAACAACAGCATCTTACTGAGAGTTAAATGAAAATTTCCTTTTGAGGACTAAGGAACTATGTTCTTGCTGAAGTTCAATATATTATAACTCAGGAACTTGACCTATTGTCTCTTTGGTTTTTATGGCATATGATTTGAAAAGAGTTTGTGTTAAAGGGAGTGATTTTTTTTTATGTTGAGGACAAGTGAAGTTTGTCTAGTTAGGGCTAATTTCAACTACAGGTTCTCTCAGCATCTTAATGAGTGAATATTCTCCAATTTGAGGAAGCTCCAATTCTTCCTTGCTGCAGCCTGATGAGGTTAATAGAACCATATGCTGAAAGTGTTAGCAGTAATTTTTCATGATTAAAGAAATGAAAGAGAAAAAAACAAAACAAATACCTTCAACTCAATTGTGTGAAAACTAAATTTCAAAACATGTAAGTTCTCCAAATGGAATGTCTAGTGGTTTCCTCTCCCAAGAGTAGATTTGCACAATCTGTGAGCTTGGGAATGGAGGGGAGTTTTAGAGGTCATCTCCTCTATATTTGATTGAGATTGGCATGTTGTGGGGTTAAAGTGAGCACTTGTAAACTTGATCTTAGAGTTTTCATCCTAACTCTGTATAGCATTATATATAGCTGTTGTATAGCCTTCTTTGGTAACACTGCTGTATAGCTCTATTCTTATCTTGAACAAGTCAAAAAAGACAAAGAAATACAATGCTTTTAATGTTTTATGTTGGGCTCTCTGTTTTTTTGTTTTTGGTCTGCCAGGTCTTCCTGGAAGCACTGATGGCACAAATGGTTAAGCACTCAGTGGCTCTCTGAAAAGTTTGAGGTTGGAGTCCACCCAGAGGTGCATTGGAAGAAAGGCCTGACCATCTACTTCCAAAAGGTCACAGCCAAGAAAACGTTATGGATCAGTTCTACTCTAAAATTCATGGGGTGGCAATGAGTTAGAATTGACTGGACAGCAACTGGTTTAGATTTTGGTTTTGTCAGCCTTTCTACCTGTGTCTTCTCCCCTACTAGTCCTCCCTGGTACGTGGCAGGTTAATCTGTTAAAACTTGAAAATGTGTTTTATTAAGATTGCCAATGCAAGCATCAGTAACAATCCTTTATACAAATATAAAACATTACACGCTAGCTTAAGAGATAAGTTACCATGATATCCATTCTGGAAGGAAGATTGGGCAATCTACTTCTGTAGTGAAATTGCCTCAGAAACTCAAGGAGGGGTCACTATGAGTCAGATCCAAATGGAGGCTGAGTGAATCCAGTGATAAAGTTGGGTGCAGAACTCAGGGCTCTTGGATACTTTGAATCAAATGGGTTTTCTTTTCCACCAATGATTGATGACAGTAACAAAAAGATTTATGACATTAACAAAAGCATTCATTTCCCAAGTGTGATGATCTTTTGATGTGTCAACTTGGCTAGGCTAAAGTCTCCAATTAAAAACTAATCTATTAATCACAAACCAACAATGAGATACCATCTTGCTCCAGCACTAGTAGCAGAGTTCAACAAGACAAAAAATAACAAATACTGGTGAGGTTGTGGAGAGATTGGGACTCTCATACACTGCTGGTGGGACTGTAAAATGGTACAACCATTGTGGAAAGCAGTATGGCGATTCCTTCAAAAGTTGGAACTAGAAATACCATTTGACCCAGCCATCCCATTACTAGGTATATACCCTAAAGAACTGAGAGCCATGACAAGAACAGATATATGTACACCCATGTTCATTGCAGCACTATTTACAATAGCCAAAAGATGGAAACAACCTAGATGTCCATCAACTGAGGAATGGATAACCAAACTATGGTACATACACATAATGGAATACTATGCAATGCTAAAGAATAATGTAGAATCTGCAAAACACCGCATAACATGGATGAACTTAGAGGACATTATGCTGAGTGAAATAAGTCAATCACAAAAGGACAAATATTGTATTAATCCATTATTATAAAACTTAAGGAAAGGTTTATCTATAGAAGGAAATTTTCTTTGTTGGTTACTAGGCATGGGAGGGAAGGAAGGGGAGGGGACGGACTGCTGTTAGATAGATAGAGAAAAGTAGTGATTTGGGTGAAGAGAAGGGCAATGTACTAAATGTGAGTGACCAATAGGGCAGCATTGAGGATGAGAAAGACATAGAGAGGTACACGGGAGGTACAGACAACAAATATGAACCCTTTTGCACATACAGTACTGCGTTGTCAGTGAAGGCAAACGTGGGTATATGGATGGATAGATGGGTGGACAGGCTAAACAATTAGGTATGTCTATGAAATGGGGAGTGTATCAAAGAACATATATAGGGTTGGCAGACAATGGTCCTACAAGTTTTTGTGAAAGATCAGAATTCCCAGGTGTATGGTAGAGCTGACAAGGGGCAAGGTTGTGGTCACTGCTTGGTCACAGCCAGCTACCCAGAGGGACCGAGTAGTTGAACCTGCAGCTTGGGACCATAGTTGCAGGGGACATCAATCTCAATTGGCATAATATACTATATAAAACATTGTTCCACCTCCTACTTTGGCGAGCAGCGACTGGGATCTTAAAAGCTAGCAAGCTGCCATCTAGATGCAACGATGGGTCTCTCCTTGTCCAGAGCAAAGAAGAATGAAGAAAATCAAAATTCATGGAAACAATTAGTCCTAGCGACTGGCACACCATCCGATCTGCAGCCTATACAACTATGAGACCAGAAGAACTAGATGGTGCCCGGCTACCACTGTCATCCACTTGGAAGGGGATCTATGTAGGAGATCCTGGATAGAGAGGGAGAACAATGTGGAAGACAACTTAAAATCATTTGGAGGAAAAAAAAAAGGGGGGTGGGTGGGACCAGGTTTGCTGGTCCAATAGAGCCTGGTGGAACCACTGAGACTATGGGCCCTAGCTGCCCTTCAGATCTAGAATTGAACCCACACCTGTGGTTTCCAGCCAAACAAAATATAGGCATATGAGTTGAACATTTACCTCAAGTAGATACACTCCTTGGAGAGAACAATCATGGGAGAAAGAAGGGCTGCTTATGCACAGGGAGACAGCTCAGAGGGCAGGAGTGCATGGAGGGATGGACACTGGGAAGAGGTAACTATGGGGAGGAAGTTGGAGGGGAGTTGTTGTATTGTGGTAAACTGTGGTCAATGCCATGAGACAAAGTATATGTGAACTGCTGTATGGAAAGTGAATTTGCTCTGTAAATCTTCACCCAAATCACAATTAAAAAGAAAAAAAAAAAACACTAATCTATTAATCAAACACAAATCTAGGTATTAGTATAAAGGTATTTTGTAAATGTGATTAAAGTCCATAATAATTTGACTTTAAATAAGGAAGATTATCCTAGATAATCAGAATGGGCCTGAATCAATGAGTTGAAAGGCCTTAAAAGCAGGGCTGATGTTTCCCTGAAGAAGAATATAGTACATCTGTGGACAGCAGGTTTGGTCCATGCCTGAGAGTTTCAGACTGCCTTTCCAGTGGTCTGCCTGCCTTATAGATTTCTGATTTGCTTAGCCAGACCCCACAGTTGTGTAACACAAATTACAATAAATATCTTAATATAGATATCCTAATGGTTCTGCTTCTCTGGTTGAACTTTGATAGATGCACCAAAGGAGCCACTGTAATTATGATGGATCCAGTGGTGAGATTGAATCATGAGGGTTTCATATAGGATGGGAAGAAGAATTAGACCCTAGTCTTGAGCCTGGACCCCTGTTTCCTACTTCATCAAACCAGAAGACTGTCCTTTTGTATGTGCTAAAAGAGGAACAGGAATTGACAGATTCCTTGGAGTGTATTGTTGTTGTTGTTGTGTGCCCTCGAGTCGGACCCGACTCATAGCGACCCCTCCTTGGGTTTCCGAGGCAGTATCACTAAGGAAGGAGATTGCCCCATCTACAGGAACATGCACAAAGGTCACTGACCAATATCAAACACAGTGACTATGAAGTTGTTCTTTGTAACTAAGACATTTGTTGATCATAGACTAGCTCAGAGTTAATCTAATGCAAAGATGGCAATGTTAATTACTTCTTTTGCTTCCTGAAAGATAATCCTTAGAATCCTCTGAAAAATTGAGCTACTTGTACTATTTTAAAACCTCTGGACTATACCTAAAGATTTGTGCAAATGAATACACACACACCACTTCTTCCAGGCCAGAGACCACCTAGTAACCTGATGCCAGCTGATGTAAATAAGGCAACATGGTTCAATTAATCATGTTAAGATTGTTGTTGTTGTTGTTATGTGCCGTCGAGTCAAACCCGACTCATAGCGACCCCTCCTTGGGTTTCTGAGGCAGTATCACTACGAAAGTAGGA
>NW_006921724.1:2495856-2515856 GCF_000298275.1 Orycteropus afer afer
TTTTTCTTTTTTTAAACATATTCTCTGTCCAGCTTTTGCTGAAGGAGTGGACCTACTTCTAGCGCACAGTAAGGATAGGGCTTTGTTCAAATGCAGTGACTGATTGGGCTTTGCTTCACTGCCTGCTGGTCATTGGGTGGAAGGGAAATGTAGAGCAGAAACTCAGTACAGAAGAGGGTTGATTGGTGACTCCTGGGAAATCAGGGCATCAGCTGGATTTAATTGCTGCCAGGCCATGATCAAGGCTGGAGGCCATAAGATGAACTGGAGATAGCCATTGGCTGTTGGAAAGAGAATGGAGATCTGAGAATACGAAGTGAAGATTTATTTAGCAAAAACTTTGGATTAAAAGTTTATTCTGAAGATTACTGAATGTCTTTAATGGAAAACAATGTATTGTTTAAAACACCCTTCTAGGTTTTCTGATTCTGGCCATTCATTACTGTTTATTGTCTTTGAGCTATTTAACAACTTATAAACTGCAGAGAACTGATAACAATGCAAAATAATTTGTGCCTATAGACCTGCAAATAAGCTCTGTCTAGTGGAGGTTCAAGTGATCCCCCTCCCCATGAAAAAAACCAGCTCAACATTCCTTTTCTCCTTATAAACTGGTAGTTCTTTGAACTCATCATTATATCTTTATGGTTTACATATTTAATTAATGAGTTAAGTAAAAAGTTAAGTGTTCATTTTGTATTTTCATGAGAATTAATATTTTATTTTGTTTTTGAAAATTACCCTTTAAACAATAGTTGAGATGTCTTGGGTATTACCCAGGGAGTAATGCCATAGACAGCATAGTTGTAAGAGTCAAGGGGTGAGACTCTGCCCAGGGAGGAGAACCAGGGTAGGTCACTGGCCCTTGAAAGCCTCATACAGCTATGCTTGCAAAGGACAACATGAAAAAGAATGAACTTTTTTTTTTTTGGTCCCTGTTAGTTCTAGTTATATGGACACTCTTATAGCACATACAAATGCATATACAGAAATATCATCTGACAACCTTATATAAGGTCATGGGCGTATTCCCTTTTGCGTAGATACACCTGATCTTTCAGCCTGTCTACTAATCTATTTCCTATAGATTAATGTTTGCTATCATTGATAACACAGTAAAAGTGTTTATCTTTGTTATTGTACCTCTTGTACACCTCTCTGTATACCTTCCTTTTCTTTAGAGCTATTGTATTGGTCACTTGCTTTTGGTATAATGCCTTTTCCTTCACCCAAATCAGTACTTCTCTCTACCTATATAGAAGTGTACCTATCTAATTTTTTATTTTTAAAAAAATTCTTTAAGTTAGGGGAAAATTCTTATTATCTCGCCCTTTGAGATTCATATCAAAAGATGTTTTGAAAGTTTTTTGGAAAAGAATGAAATTCACTGACAGTTGCAACTTTATACAAACAGTTGCTTATGTGTTTAAAATTCTTATCCTATCTGCTCCTCAAAACACACATTTGAAATGGGTAAAATGGTAAAAGGAGAGAGAATAATAAATAGATCATGTAGCAGGCCACATCTTACCTTGCAAAGAGCAATGTCATCTGTAGAACCACAGAGCAGATGGTGAAAAACCATATGATAAAAATAACAGAAGGCAACATGATAAATATATTACAACAACAAACAGGCAGCTAATGAGTCGGATGCACAGAAAGAGAAAAGCTGGGGGAGGGATCATCCAAGGTCACTAACTCTGAGATATTAACAGTACCTTGCACTTTGGATTTATGTATTATTAGACTCCAAAGAGCCAATCCATGTTTCAGTTTCATTATGACTATCTCCATATTGAAAGTGAGTGGGCATGGGAGAGTGCAGACTTAGGCAACAGAAATTACTAGGTTTCTTGTATAGGTGGATAAACTGGGACAGAGATGGAGATCAGATGACAACACCAATCCCAAACTGTGGAGGATGAACCATAATTTATGTGTCTCTGAGTTTCTGTCATACCCAGGGCTTCTTCCTACTTTCCTTCTCATCCACTACCTTATATTTCCTTTTTTCATTTTCTTCTCCCTACACTGAGGCTCCCCTGGGGCATGTAAGGAAAATACAAACAGAATTTGAGGCAATAGTTGTCCAGGAATTTACACAAACGGATGAAGGATTTGAGCATGAACGTTGGTTGGAAAATTCTTTCCCTAAAATGATAGTCAATTGGGAGAATGAAGATTGAAGCTCAGGTCTTCCACTTGGCTAGTCTGGTGTCTTTTCTACCAGGTCCTGTTGCTCCTGTATCATGGTGATGGTGGGAGTAGGTATCAAGTGTCAGTGAGCACTTTGTTCTTAGTGTAATAAAATGGGGTGGAGAGAAGCACCATTCCACTGTTTTCTTACTATAAGAGATTTTATTCTGAATTTTTTGGGAAGTTCTATGAGATCTATGATTATAGAAATCAGTACTGGCCAGAACATAATTATTTGGGTGATAACCAAGAGGTCAATGGTTCAAACCCATCAGCTGCTCTGAGGGAGGAAGATGGGGTAATTTACTTCTGTAAAGATTTATAGCCTTGGAAACTCTATGGGAATTACTATGAGTCAGAATTGATTCAGTGGAAGTGGGTAGAACATAATTGTTAAAAAATATCCTTAAGGTCTTTTTTTTTTTAAAGGAAATATCACTGAAATAAACTGAATGTGTGTATACAGTATAATGAGGTCCCTGGGTGGTGGAAATGGTTTCTACTCTACTACTAACCAAAAGGTTGGTAATTTAACCCACACAGTAGTACTATGAAAGAAAAGCCTGCCAATCTGCTCCTATAAAGATCATACACAAGGAAACCTTATAGAGCAGTTCTACTCTGTAACATATGGGTTGCCATGAATCAGAATTGATTCTACAGCAACAAGTTTGGTTTTGGGGCTCTGGGGGTATAGTAGTTAAGGCACTTGGTTGCAAAGTAAAAGGGAAATGGTTCAAACCTACCATCTGCTCCATGGAAGAAAGGTGGTCTGCTTCCATAAAGATTTAGAGCCTTGGAAACCCAATGGGGGCAGCTGTGTGTTGAAATCAACTCAATAGCAGTGAGTTTGGTTTGATTATACTGTATAAAAAAATAATGTGCCTTAGGAAAAATAAATTACACATGTTATCAAGAAAAGCATTCAGGAAAGTAAGATAAAATATTGATTCTCTTACTGTGTAGGAACTGCTGCTCAGGGAAGGATCCAGACTAAAGCTGAGCTCCAGATAAGGGAAGAAAAACATTCCTCTGGGGCATGTAAGGAAAATACAAAAGAAACTTGAGGCAGTAGTTGGTCAGGCATTTCCACAAAGGAAAGAAGAAGTTGGGCATGAAATTAGCTGGAAAATTCATAGAACCAGATGCTTACAGCTCTTGAAATGTACCAGTCAGGGACAGTCAATATGTGCATTCAACACAGTGCTACAGACATGTGTAATATCTCAAGCAGAATTAAAACAGTTCCCAAGAGAGGTGGATTAGGTTAGTATGGGAAGGGCAGAGGGGCTGGCAATGGTAAAGTAAACCAAAAATGTTTGTCAGAATTCACAGCTGAGCAAATTCTTGGAAGAAGTTTGTGTAGGTGATAATTTTACAACATGTTTCTCAGGCTGTGTACTTGGTGACTCAGTTAGAAGATGGGAAATGGAAATAGAGAATGATGACATTGTACAGCATGTGAAAAATCCACAGCTGCCCTGGGTTTTATGGATCTAGTGGCATAGTGCCAAGACATTTGACTGCTGACTAGAAGGCTGGTGGTTCAAACCTACCAGCCACTCCTTGGAAGGAAGATTGGGCAATCTACTTCCATAGTGATACCACCTTGGAAACTCAAGGAGGGGTCGCGATGAGTCAGATCCAACTAGATAACAGTGAGTTTGGTTTTCTGTTTTTTTTTTTTTTTTTCCTTTGAGCTGAGCTCTAGCTAGGGAATTGTTTCTTAGGGTAGTTGAACCAGCCTGTGAGTCAATCCCCTTGAGGAATGGGAAATCAATAATGAATCACACCCTATGGAAACACAGAAGACACAGGAGTTCTAAACTGACTAGCAACCTTTCTGGAGTCCCTGGCTGGTTCAAGTTAATGTCCTTGGCTATTGGCTGAAAAGATGATGAATTGAGTTTCCCCAGAACTTGGAAGAAATGTCTGGTGGGCAACATCCAAAAGTCAGCCACTGACAACCTATAGAGGATGGGAAGATAGCATCTTACCTGTAGTCCACATGTTAGTTCCCTCTAGCATCTTAGTGCCTAAAAAACTAGGTGGGGATTCTGGTGCTCTGAGCAGCTCATAAAGTCAGAGACCACCAAACTCAGGGGAGTAGAAGTAGAAAAGAGGAAGAGACAGTGTAACCAGCTGGAAAGAATAAAAAATAGAGGAATCTGCCCTAAGGAGCACCAACCAGCCAGTGAGATGGTGCATGAGAGGACTTCCTGGGGGAGTGGAAAGAATGCACTGGAGGACCTGTGGCCACCCCACAGATCTACCTTCACCACCTGCTTTTATCAATAAACTTGGGGCCACAGGGAGGGAGCAGAGATCCCTCTGGCTCTGGGTGCTGCTGAATTAGGAGAAGAGAGGGAAGCTTGCTGCAAGTAGCTGGACCCTGGGTCAATCTCATGGCATGGGTAAGGGCAGCTATCCAGGACACCTTTTTGGCATGGAGGAGCCTAGAGTAAGGGGTTTTTGTGGCTGTATGAATCTGGTGGAAGTGGTGGCCCCTTATCATTGGGGTCTTTGCAAAACCTGAGCTGCAGACCTGTGAGTAACAGGTATAATATCATCATTAGCAGCCTACTGAAAGCCCTGGGAATGGCTACTCGTGCCTTATTTTTTTTCTCCCCCCTTTTCCCACCTCTCTGCTGCCTCATCCAATAGAAAAACCACATTAAGTACCACAACACCTTCTGGCTCGAATCCTAAACCTCCTTCACAACAAAAAAAGAACTGAATCCACATTCCACACAAACATCTATCATCACAAATAAAACTTCAGAGTAACCCAGCACACCTGACTTAATAAGCAAAAAAATGAAATAAACCAGCTCACCTTTGCAAAAATATTAAATTATAAAATCAAGACAAAACAAATAAATTCATAACTAACAGTTAAAGACAACTTCAAAATGGCTAGGAAACAACAGGCAACCTCAAATCAAACAAAAAAACAGGATAAGATAACAGAAATAAAATCCCAAACAAAAGTCTCATTAAACATGGAGGAAGTGGAGGCAAAAGAATTATCTGAGAAGGAATTTAGAAGGTATGTTTATAGAACTCTACAAGAAGTCAAAGAAACCACAAACAGAATCAAGGAGAACACAGACATACCCTGAAAGAACTCAGGAAAACCATTTAAGAACAAAATAACAAGGTTAATACACAATCAAAACTCATATAAAAACAGCAGTTAGAAATCCAGAAGATGAATACCAAAATTAGAGATTTAACAACACAGTGAAAGCCCAAAAGAATAGGCTAGAACTGGCTGAAGAATACATTTCCCAACTAAAAGATAAATCCCTTGACACCACCCTGTATGAAGAAAAACCAGAACAAAGATTTAAGAGAAATGAAGACAACCTAAGAGTTATACGGGATGACATGAAAAAAATATATATATATATGCCTCATTGGAATTCCAGAACAAGAAGAGGAGTATAAAACTCCTGAAAAATTGTAGAAGTCTTGCTAACAGAAACTTTCCCCCATATCATGAAGGAAGAAAAGATATTTGCCCAAGAAGCTCAAAGAACCCCATACAGAATAGATCCCAAGAGAAAAACACCAAGGCATATCATAATCAAACTCTCCAAAACCAAAGACAAAGAAAGACGCTTGTGAGCTGCCAGGGACAAAATAAATATTACTTATAACAATCAGTTAGGCTGAGCTCTGATTACTCAGCAGAAACCATGAGGGCAAAAAGGCAATGGGACAGCATACATAAACTCTGAAGGAAAAGAACTTTCAACCAAGAACCCTATATCCAGCCAAATTGTCCATCAAATATGAGGGCGAAATCAAGACATTCTCAGACAAACAGAAATTAAGGGATTTTGTCAAAACCAGACCAACCTTACAAGAAATGCTTAAGGAAGTCCTTCCAATTGAGAACCCACAACAGAGAACAACAAAATCAGGACACATGACATCAACACTAAAACCAAATCAGAAATAGATGCTCAAAATAAGATCATTAAACATTGTGCACTAAAGAACAAGGAAGTCAATCTGCACATGACAACAGCAACTAACCAAATAGAGGGAATAAAAGTTCTAGGTACAAAACTTCCAAATGGAGAGGAAAACTGGACAATATCCTCATAGAACAGACTGTCCCAAAAATATAAAGACAAGAATTCACTCCAAGGTAACCACAGAGAAAATTAGCAATCCCCTTAAGCAAACCCAGAAGGAAGGAAAACATATGGGTTTAGTAAACAAAAAACCAACAATAAAGAATAAAAGAGAGGAAACATTTGACAACAAAATGAACTCAGCACAGAAAAGTATATAGACCAAAGAAGCTCCAACAACATGACAAAAAAAACTCAATAGAATGACAGCAATCAATGCATACCTATCATTAATTACACTCAATCTGAATGGACTAAATGCACCAATCAAAAGAAAGAGAGTGGCAGACTGAATAAGAAAAGAAGACCCATCGATATGCTGCCTATCAGAGATGCATGTTAGATACAAAGCTAAAAACAAATTAAAAATTAAGGGGTGGAAAAGAATATACCAACCCAACAGTAACCAAAAAAGAGCAGGAGTGGCAACATTAATTTCTGATAAAACAGACTTTAAGGTGAAAAACAACATAAGAGACAAAGAAGGTCACTATATGAGGCTGAAAGGGTCAATTGACCAAGAAGCCATTACTATAATAAATATCTATGCACCCAATGAAAACCAAAAAAAACAAACTCACTGCCATTGAGTTGGATTCGACTCATAGGGACCTCTTCTTGGGTTTCCTAAGAAGTATCACTATGGAAGTAGATTGCCCCATCTTCCTTCCAAAGAGTGACTGGTGGGTTTGAACCACCAGCCTTCTGGTTAGCAGTCAAATGCCTTAGGCACTACACTACCAGAGCTCCTACAACGAAAATGCTCCAAAATATGTGAAGCAAATATTAATTGAATTAAAAGGGACAATAGACAACTCTAAAATAGTACTAGGAGACTTTAACACACCATTTTCAAGAAGGGACAGATTGACTAGAAAAAAAACTCAATAAAGATACAGAAGAACTCAACAACACAATCAACCAGCTTGACCTCATAGACATATACACAGCACTCTACCAACAAAAGCACAATTCACATTCTTCATGAATGCACATGAATCATTCTCCAGAATAGATCATATGTTAGGACATAAAAGATGTCTCAGTGAATTAAAAACATTGAAATGCTACAAAGCATCTCCTTGGACCACAATGCTATAAAATTATAAATTAATAACAGGAAAATCAAGGAAAAAACAAACATGTGGAAGTTGAACAAACACTACTCAAAAACTACTGGGTAAGAGAAGACATAAAAAGTGAAATAAAAAAAATCCTAGAAACAAACGAGAATGAAGATACATCTTATCATAACCTATGGGACACATAACAACAACAACAACAACAATGGGACATAACAAAAGCAGTACTCAGAGGTCAGTTGATAGCAATAAATGCATACATCAAAAAAGAGGAAAGACACAAAATCAACACTCTAACTCAACAACTCCCAGAACTAGAAAAAGAACAACAAAAGAATCCTACAGTATCTAGAGGTAAGGAAGTAATAAAGATCAGAGGAGAAATAAAAGAAGCAGAAAACAAAAAACAATAGAAAAACATCAACAAAATAAGAAGCTGGTTCTTTGAAAAGATTAACAAAATTAACAAATCATTGGCAAATCTAACAAAAGAAAGAAAGAGAAGATGCAAGTTACAAGAAAAGGAAATGAAAAGAGTGCCATCATAACAGAACCAACTGAAATAAAAAAGATACTGACAGAACATTATGAAATACTGTACTCCAACATATTTGAGAACCTAGAAGACATGAACAAGTTTCTGGAATCACAAGACCTATCTGAACTATCCCACTCAGAGACAGAATACTTGGACAGACTCAACAAAAGAAGAAATTGAACGGATCATTAAAAAAAAAAACAAAAAAAAAACTTCCCACAATGAAGAGTCCTGGCCCTGATGGCTTCACTGGAGAATTTTACCAAATATTCAGGGAAGAGTTGACACCTCTACTACTCAAGCTATTCCAGAACATAGAAAAAGATGGAGTACTCCCAAACTCATTTTTTGAAGCAAGCATAACATTAATACCAAAACCAGGGAAATAAACCACTAAAAAGGAAAATTACAGACCAATATCCCTCATGAACATAGATGCAAACATCTTCAACAAAATCCTAGCCAACAGAATCCAAAAATATATTAAAAAAATAATAATACATCCTGACCAAGTGGGATTCATACCTGGTATATGGTTCAGCATCAGAAAAATAATCAATGTAATCCACCACATAAACAAAAAAAACATATGATTATTATCAATTGATGCCGAAAAGGCATTTGATAAAATACAACACCCATTCCTGTTCAGAACTCTCAGCAAAATAGATTAGAAGGGAAATTCCTCATTACAATAAAGAGCATATATGCAAAGTTAACAGCCAATATTATTATTAATGGAGAAAGACTCAAAGCATTCTCCTTATGAATGAGAACTAGACAAGGATTCTATCACCTTTCTTATTTGACAAAGTATTGGAAGTCCTAGCCATAGCAATAAGGCAAGAAAGTGAAATAACAGGCATCCAAATTGGCAAAGAGAAAGTAAAACTATATTTGTGGATGACATGATCCTATACATAGAAAACCCAAGAGACTCAGCTGGGACAAATAAGTTCAGTAAAGTGGCAGGCTACAGGTCAACATAAAAAAACCATTTGGATTCCTCTGCACAAACAAAGAGACCTCTGAGAAGGTAATAAGGCAAACAATACCATTTACAATAGTTACTAAAAGGATAAAATATCTAGGAATAAACCTTACCAGAGACACAGAAGACCTATACAAAGAAAACTGTAAAACACTACTAAAGGAGACAACAAGGGATCTACATAAATGGAAGAACCTGCTTTGTTCATGGGTAGGTAGACTGAATATTGCGAAAACGTCAATACTACCTAAAGCATTCTACACATTCAATGCAATCTTGATTCAGAAACAAACAAATTTTTTTAAGGACATGGAAAAACTAATTACTAAATTCATATGGAAATGAAAGAGACCTTGGATAAGCAGAGCACTACTGAAGAAGAAGAACAAAGTGGGAGGTCTCACACTTCCACATCTTAAAACCTATTATACAGCCACAGTAGTCCAAATAGCATGGTATTGGTCCAATGATGGACAGATAGACCAATGGAACAGAATGAAATCCAGAAATAGACCCATCCATCTATGGACAGCTGATCTTTGACAAAGGTACAAAACCCATTAAATGGGGAAGAGATAACCTCTTTAACAAATGGTGATTACAAAATTGGATATCCACTTGCAGAAAAATGAAACAAGAGCTATACCTCACCCCATAAACAAAAACAAACTCAAGTTGGATCAAAGACTTAAATGTAAAACCCAAAACTATAAAATTCATCAAAGATAAAAAGGGGCAAATCTAAGGGCCCTAATTTATGGCATAAATAGACTATCTAACATAACCCAGGATGCACAGGAGGTAGAAGAGAAGCCAGAGGACTGGGACCTTTAAAAAGTTAAATTCCTATGCACATCAAAAGACTTCGTCCAAAGGGTAAAAGGAGAACCTACAGATTGGGAGAAAACATTTCCCTATGACATATCTGACAAATGACTTATCTCCAAAATCTATAGAAAACTTCAACACCTCAACACCAAAAACACAAACAACCCAATTAAAAAATGGGCAAGGGACATGAACAAACACTTCACTAAAGACAATACGCTGGTGGCCAACAAACACATGAAGAATTGCTCACTATCTTTAATCATTCAAGAGATGCAAATCAAAACAATGATGAGATATCATCTCACCCCAGCACTAATAGGAAAGTTCAACAGGACAGAAAATAACAAATGCTGGCGAGGTTGCAGAGAGATTAGAACTCTTATACACTGCTGGAGGGATTATAAAATAGTAAACCATTGTGACAAACGGTATGGTGTTTCCTTAAAAAACTAAAAATAGAAATACCATTTGACCCAGCAATTCCATTACTAGGAATATATCCTAAAGAAGTGAGAGTCAGGACACAAACAGATATATGCACACCTATGTCCATCACAGCACAATTCACTATAGCAAAGAGATGGAAACAACCTAAATGCCCATCAACAGATGAGTGGATAACCAAATTATGGTACATCCACACAACGGAATACTGTGCTACATTAAAGAACAGTGAAGGATATGCAAATCATCTAATAATGTGGATGAGCTTGGAGGACATTAGGCTGAGTGAAATAAGTCAATTGCAGAAGGATAAATATTGTATGCGCTCATTTCTGTAAAAAGACAAGAAAGGGTTTGCTTAAGAAAGGGAACTCACTTTGTAGGTTACTGGAGTGGGGAAAGAAGGAGAAGGAATAATTTCAGGCTAGTTGGGGGCCACATGCCAAGGTGGGCAAGGGGAGGGATGATATGGAGTCTGTGAGCACCATGATAACATTGGGGAAAGGGAGGACACCAAATTGTGCACATAAGATATACATGGTAGAGGCTAATACCAGTATATCCACAATAGTGCATTACCATTAACACCAAACACCAGGCTACAGATAAACACATAAACATCTGAGAAGATCAGATGGGGGTCAATGAACAGGATTATACTCTTGACCAAGGATAGATTCAGCTGAGGCTAATCTTGCACAGATACCAGTGATACAAAATACCCACAATCCTTACAGAAACAACAGAAGACAGACATAGAGTAATCCCTTACAGACAGCCAGACACTGTGGGGGAGATCCAATGGATCTACTGACTCACGACCATAGAATTGGGGGACACCAGACTCCATTGGCACAACAAAATACATAAAAATCTTATTCCACAGCCTACATTGGTGAGTAGAGACTGGGGTCTTAAAAGCTTTCAAGAGGCCAACTAAGATGCAGCTAAAATCTCCTATCATTGGAAGCAAAGAAAAGTGTAAAATAAACAAGGGCATTTGGAAGCAATCAGCCCTAGGACATGACAGACCTCAAGACCAGAAGAACTAGATGGTGCCCAATGCCAACCACTCAGGAAAGGATCAAAACTGGAGATCTTGAATAGAGCGGGAGGAAAAACGTGGAACAGAATCCAAAAACACAATAATGACTAGAATTACTGGTTAGATGGAGTCTGGTGGGACCCCCAGTACTATGGCCCTGGGATCCACTTTGGGCCTGGAATAAAACCCACTCCCAGGGGCTGGCTCTCAGCCCAATCAATAGTAAAGAAGATTCATGCACGCACCACTCAACCCAGGGTGATGCACCCACATAAGGGGATTCATCCCTTGGAGCAATTGACCACGGGGCACCGGAGAGGCAACATTCACACAGAGAAAATGCCGGACACACAGGAATACATAACTATGAGGGACACGGGGTGTGTGTGTGTGTGTGAGGGGGCAGAGTGGGTTAGGTTTGTGGATGGGAATTGGGGAATGAAACCAAATGTGCACAAAATGTTGAATGCAAAACAAACTCTGCTCTGTAAATTTTCACCTAAAGCACAATAAAAAGAAAAGAAAAGAAAAAGAAAACCTATGGAGCATAGTTCTACTCTGACGTGAACTTGGGGTCATCAAGAGCTGGAGTCGACTTAATGGGAACTGATTTAGTGATGCTCCCATGGCCTCCAAGTTGCATTCTTCACTCAGGAGACCTCTCTGCTAATCTTAATAATGACCAACATTTATTGAGCACCTATTATAAGCTAGGCATTACTTTATGTGCTTTGTATGTATTAATTCATAGAAATAATCCAAGAGGTACTTTTACAGACTTGCATTTAGAAATTGGTCAAGTAAGCTAACTACAATATATATTTTAAATTTATAACCATTTTCCTAAGTTGTCAGTTTCAATAATTCTTGGATCTGGTTAAATTGGATTCTAATAGGAACATTTGCCTCAGGCCTTCACATGTTTGTATAATTTGGGTTTAGCTCACTCTACTCATCTCAAATCCCATCAGGATTTAAAACATGGTACACATGTGATAGGTAGCTGACAACTTAGAGTGATTTGAATGAACTAGACAGGTTATATTTACTCCTTTGTAACTCTTCCACCCTTAAGGTAACATGACATCTTTATCCTCCAATAGATTTTAGACCCATCAGCCACTCCTCGGAAGGAAGATTGAGCAATGTATTTCAGTAGAGATACTGCCTTGGAAACCCTTGAGGCCGACTCAATGGCAATAGTCACAGACTTCAAATTCACTGTGTCATTCATAGCTCTGAATTAAGTAACAAAATCCTGTTTAGACTCCTTTAAAGGAAGGAAGCCTATTGGACCAGATGATTGTGTTCCCTTTAGCAGACTATTAAGTAGCAAATTTTGGGTTCTAGGACAGGGCACTTTCAAAGAGGGACTGTGGTCAGTGCAACATCAAATAATGGTATATGGGCCCCAAAGCAAGCCTGAGGGAGGAAGTGGTATGGGAGGGTAGGAGTTGAAATGCAAAGGGTCAGTAAAGGCAGAGGCAAGCACAGACAGATGGCTTCTGCTTCAGAGAATGGCACAGGTCACTGGGAAGATATAGGGAAGTAAAGAGGAGGCTGCAGTTCTTCAAAATGGTCATCTTCTGTGGTAACTCCTTGTTTCCTGGGAGTAAGGGAAGCAGAGGCCTTCCCTAGATGCTTGGCTCCAAGTATGCTGGAAGAGCTAGGAGGGCACGCAATTGATGGCTTCAGCAGGGCATGCAATTGATGGTTTCCCTGGAAGGCATGTGGCATTGTGGTTAGATAAATGAAAGATTCAAAAACAATGTCAGCAATAAACCATAAAACCAAACCCACTGCTGCGGAGTCAATTGCGATTCATGGTGACCTCCATTGGGTTTCCAAGGTGGTAAATCTTAATGGAAGGAGATTGCCTCGTCTTCCTTCTATGGAGAAGCTGGTGGGTTTGAACGGCCAACCTTCTGGTTAGCAGCCAAATGCCTTAGGCACTGAGCCACCAGAGCTCCTTACTGTCAGCAATAGCCACTATTGCCACAATTAAACAGAGATTGCAGGAGTAGAAAACACCTTTTAAGCATCTGTTTTATTCACAGCCCAGTATTATCTCTTTGGGTCAGATCCAACCAGCTAGTTGGCAAAGACCCAAACTCACCCCTAGAGTTGCCTCTTGGAATCAAAAAATTAAGTCTGTCAGGATAGTTTCAGAGCTCTGTCACAATAATTCTGAGACATTCCAGGTAGTGCTTTTCAAAAACTATGGGAATAACTCAATACTTTTGTTTTGTTTTTTCAAAATCTACTTTAAGAAAGACATTTAAAATCAGTCAAGAGAGAGAATTATAGACAGTACCAGGATGTCTGAGGGTTTAGGCTCCTATGTGAGAGTTGGGGATATTTGATAAAATATTTGTAAATTTCAGAGTGGCTTTTCAAGCATGCTATCTCACTAGAACCCATGATGACCCTATTGTCCACTGTCGCTCATTCTTTCCCTATGTCCTCAACACCTGATGCCTGTCTGCATTCCTCTTTGGGCAAAGCAGCTAGACCTAGCCACTCATGTGAGTCTCATGGTCTTACCCAGGGGAATTCCTTGCTCATCTTCAGACTCATACTCTAATCCCAAACCTTGAGAGATGCACCATTATCTCTGTCTCCCAAGTTTCTTTGTCTTGCTTAAGGCATCTTCCTACTTTCTTAAATCTTCCTTCTCAATCATTACCTCCCATTTCTTCTTTTTATTTTCTCCTCCCTACATTAATGGCCATTGGCTATCCACTGACAAAGAGGCTAGTGATGACTGAAGGGACTGTCTAGAGTTAAGGAGAACTCACATGATTGGTGGCAGGACTCGGCAAGTCCTGGGGCTTGTGTGAGATGAAAGTTATGGAGACATGGGCTGTGGATGCCACAACCACAGCTGTCTTTGTGTGTGTTTTGTCCACTCCTCTGCTCTTGCTATCCTGCCCTGCCTTGCACCATCACAACAGGTTAATGCCAGAGCTCACACCAAAGTCTATGCAGAGTGTTCTGGGTAGAGTGGAATTGCATTGTGAAATGCAGAGCTGACATGGGACCCTAGGCACATCCCCACCCTCCCTCTACATTAATTTCTAGGGTGGCTGTAACAATGTACCACATACAGAAAGGCTTAAACAGTAAAAATTTATCCTACCACTGTTCTGGAGGTTGTTGTTGTTGTATGTGCCATCGAATCAGCTCTAACTCATAGCGACCCTATGCACAACAGAACGAAACACTGCCTGATCATGCTCCATCCTTACAATCTTTGCTATACTTGATCCTATCTTTGCAGCCACTGTGTCAATCCATCTTTTGAAGGGTGTTCTCCTTTTTTCCCTGACCCTCTACTTTATCAAGTATCCTTCTCCAGAGAATGGTCCCTTCTGACCACATGACCAAAGTAGGTAAGATGAAGTCCAGCCATTCTACCTTTCAAGGAGCATTCTGGCTTCACTTCTTCCAGGATGGATTTATTTGTTCTTCTAGCAGTCCATAGTATTTTCAGTATTCTTAGCCAATACCATAATTCAAAAGCATCAACTCTTTTATGTCTTCCTTACTCACTGTTGAGCTTTCATATACATATGAGGTGGTTGAAAATATCATGGCTTGGGTTAGGTGCACCTTAGTCTTCAAAGTAACATCTTTTGCTTTTTAACACTGCAGAAGTCTTTTGCAGCAGATTAGCCCAATGTAATAGGATGTCTGATTTTTTGACTGCTGCTTTCATGGGTGTTGAGTGTAGATCCCAGCAAAATGAAATCCCTAACTTTAATCATTTCTTCACTTATTTTGATGTTGTTTATTTGCCCAGTTGTGAGGATTTTTGTTTTCTTTATGCGAGGTATATTCCAGACTGAAGACTCCAGTCTTTGATCTTCATCAGTAAGTGTTTCAAGTCATCTTCACTTTCAGCAAGCAAGGTTTTGTTACTGCATATTGCAGCTTGTTAATAAATCTTCCTCCAATCCTGATGCCATGTTCTTCTTCATATAGTCCAGCTTCTCAGATTATTTGCTCAGCATACAGATTGAATAAGTATGATGAAAGGGTACAAGCTTGACATACATCCTTTCTGATTTTAAACCATGCAGTGTGCCCTTTTTCTGTTCAGACCACAGCCTGTTGGTCTATGTACACACTCCTTGCAGGCACAATTAAGTGTTCTGGAATTCCCATAATGGAGGTTAGGAGTCCAAAGTCAGGATGTTGGCCAGCCAAGTTGATTCCTTCTAAGGGCTCTGAGGATAAACGTGTTTCATGCCTTTTTCCTAGCTTCTGCGGATGGCTGACAACTTGGTGTTCCTGGGCTTGCTGATGCATCACTCCAAATCTCTGCCCCCATCTTCACATGGCTGTCTCATGTCTGTGTCTGTCTCTGTGTCCCATCTCTTCTTTTCTAAGGACACCACTCGTACTGAATTAGGACCTGCTCTAATGTAGTTAATCTCATGGTAACTGATAATGTCTTCAAAGACCCTATGTCCAAAATCATGTTCAGAGGCACAGAGTTTAGAACTTCAGCATATCTTTTTTGGGAGACAATTTAATCCATAGAAACCTCCTGGTAGAACATTCAGGCAGGAGGCCTGGAAGATGGACAGGCAAGGGACAGCAGACAGGAGGACAGAGATCTGAACACAGTCACTCCCTGGGCTCTGTGATCCTCTCCCAAATAGCAGCTGGACTTATACTATTGGGATTCTTCATGTGTGACTCATGGCTTCCACTTTAAATCTGGAAGAAGTCATCCAAAGAACAGTGTGCTTTTGCAGACAGACAAGTAAACTGCAGACAGATGAGTGGACCAAAAGACAAAGAGTGAGGAGGGAGGTGAATCTGTACGGTAAAATCTGTCCAAAGCAACAGAAGTTGGGTGTTTGGGTTTATTTCCTATCACAAAGTGTAACCACCTGTTTCTCCTTTTATTTTTCTATGAAGAGTGTTTTTAAAACCTATTAAGAAACATCAAAATGATTCTTGGGCATTAGGCAGCTGTTAAAATGTTTTGATGGGTTTAGAGTAAAGAAATGAGAAACATACAGATTTCATTTTCCTTAAACCAAATATGTGGATTTTTAAATAAAATGTAAATTATCCATGAAAGTACAGTTTAGCTTTCTTTGGGAGGACTTAATTACAACCAAGAAAACCCTATGGAGCAGTTCTGCTCTATAACACATGGAGTTGCCATGAGTTGCAACCAACTTGGTGGCAACAGGTTTTTTTTATTTTGGTTTACTTTGACCCACTAGCAGCATGTTACACATTGATCACTCCCTCCTCCTTGAAACACTTTCTTCACTTCGCTTCTCACTAACTGTTCTTTTCTTTCTTTACTGGTTCCTTAATATCTGGAAAGCTCCAGGGCCTGGTCCTCAGACATTGTCTCTTTTCTAACTCTCCTTACTTGAGTTTTAATTACCCACTTTATGCTGGTATCAGCCACATTTATATCTCCAGCCTGTATTTGCCTTGAACTCTGGACTCATACATTAGACTGACAGTTTGACTTTCCATCTGAATATCTAATAAGTAACTTAAACTTAAAAGTTTAGTCTTGTGCAAGACTGAACTCAGAATGTCCACCTCTTCCACACACGTAACCCATACCTGTTCCATTCACTGTCTTCTCTAACTTGGTCAATGACAATGTCTTCCCCCACTTGCTCAAGTTCAAATTTGGAATCACATTAGCCTTCTCTTTCTGTAACTAATAGCTTACATCCAATCTCTTAGAAAATTCTTTAATACATTGAGAATTTAAATACTGCTCCAAACCTCCACCACTACCTACCTCCTGGATCCAATATAATGTCTACAATAGCCTCCTACCTGGCCTCTTTGCTTCCATTGTGTTTTTGCTGTTGTTGTTAGTTGCTGTTAAGTCACCTCCAACTAATAGTGACCATATAGAACACAGTGAAATGTTGCCCAGTCCTGGGCCATCCTCACAATTATTGCTATGTTTGAGCCTATTATTGCAGCCACTGTGTCAACCCATCTCTTTAAGAATCTCTCTCTCTCTTACTGGTGAGACCCCCTTGAGACTATGGGCCTAGTCACCCTTCAGGACTGGAATTGAACTCACTCCCGTGGCTTCCAGTCAAACAACAGATAGGGATATAAGGTGAACATTTACACCAGGTAGGTGCACTCCTTAGAACAATCAATCATGAGAGATCAGAAGAGTAGTATTTGCACAGGGAAACAGCTCAGAGGGCAGGAATGCATGGGAAAGAAGGACACAGGGAAAAGGTAAACACAGGGAGGAAGTGGGAAGAGAGGTATTACATTGTGGGGATTGCAATCAATGTCATGAAACACAATGTGTATGAACTGCTATATGGAAAATGAATTTGCTCTGTAAACTTTCACCCAAATCATAAAAAAAAAAAAAAAAAAAAATGTCTATCTCTCTTTTGCTGACTCTCAACTTTACCAAGCATTCTCCAGTGATTGATCTCCCCTGATGATATGATGTGTCCAAAGTAAGAAAAATAAATTTTGCTATCCTCACTTCTATGGAGCATTGTGGGAGTACTTCCTCCAAGACTGACGTTGTTATTCACAAGGATTTCATTGGCTAATTTATGGAAGTAGATTGACAGCCTTTTCTTCCTAGTCTGTCTTAGTCTGGAAGCTCCGCTGAAACCTGTTCACCATGGGTGACCCTGCTGGTATTAGAAACACTGGCAGCACAGCTTCCAGCATCATAGCAACATGCAAGCCACCACAGTATGACAAGCTCACAGACATTTTAGTCCCCTGAAAATCTGTTCTCAACACAGAACCCACTGAGATCACTTGAAACACAAGTAAGACTCTGGAAGTACTATGTTCAAAGCCCTGCATTGGTACCCTTCCTCTAAGCAATGTCAAAGTAAAATTACACCCCATAGTCTTTTTCTTGAGAGCGCTGAGGTCTTGGGGAGCAGGGACTGCCTCCTGGGAGATGATGTTTTCTGTGGTCCTCAGCCCAGCATGGTCCATGGGGCCTGCTCAATTCGTGGTTCTAGAAATGAACTTGCAGGGCTTGGGGAAGCCTCTCTGGATCTTAACCACCCCTCAAATGTGAACTTCAACTCTTTCCAATGGAGACATTATTTTTATAAATTAATAATAATTAAAAAAAAACTATTAAAAAAAAGAAAGAAGCTAAAGAGCAGTATGACTATACTAAACCAAACCCATTGGCATCAAGCTGATTCTGTGTATTATTAAGCAACAAAAAACAAATGAGCTATCAAATCATAAAAAGACATGGGGGATGCTTCAGTGAATATTTGCTGAGTGAAAGAAGCTTGTCCAAAACACCTACATACTGTATGAGTTTAACTATAGGATATTCTGGAAAAGTCAAAAGTATAGAAAAAAGTGAAAAGAGCAGTGGCTGATAGGGATTCAGGGGAGGAGAAGAGGGATGAATAGGTGGAGCTATTGTTAGTTGTCATTTAGTCCATTCTGACTCATGGTGATCTCACGTGTGTAGAATATAATTGCTTCATAGGGTTTTCAAGCCTGTGACCTTCCAGAAGCAGACTGTAACCTTCCAGAAGCAGACTGCCAAGCCTGTCTTCTGAGGCATCTCTGGGTGGGTTTGAACCAGCAACTTTTCTGCTAGTAGTCAAGCACTTAACCATTTGCTCTACCCAGGGACCAGAGAGGTGGAGCACAAGGCATTTTTAGGGCAGTGAAACTACTGTGTATGATACTAATAATAATTGTGGATTTATGACATTATGTATTTGTCCAAACCCATAGGACTGCACAATACAAAGAGTGGGCCTTATGCAAACTACCACTTTAGTTAGTAACAATGTATCATTGATAAGGCTTTGGCAGTTCAGTAGCAGAATTCTCACATTCCATACTGGAGACTCAGATTCCATTTCCAGTCAATACACCTTATGCACGGTCACCACCCATCTGTCAGTAGAGGTTTGTATGTTGTTCTGTAGCTGAAAAGGTTTTAATGGAGTTTCCAGACTAGCACAGAGTAGGAAGGAAGGCCTGCCAATCTATTTCTGAAAATCAGTCAGCAAAAGCCACATGAATCTTAACAATGCATCTCCAGCAGATCATGGGGAAGGCTCAGGATTGGGCAGCATTTCATTCCAGTGTGCATGGTATTACCATGCTAATGTGATTGCACCTAATAACAACAATGGATCAACATGGGTTAACAAATTGTAACAAATGTACTACAAGAATACAAAAGCTACTAAGAGAAGCTGTGTGCTGGGGGAGGGAGGCATAAGGGAATTCTCTTGCAGTTTCTTTGCAACATTTCTGTAAACCTAAAACTGGTCTAAAAAATGAAGTCTATTAGGGAAGGAAAAAAAAAAAAAAAAATCTTCCAGGAACTGGAGCCACAGTTGGCCTCATTTGCTTTTTTCCCCAAGCCCTGATCTCAGTGGGGAATCTCCATCTTTCCTGCCAATTCCAAATATCAAATTCCTGGTCCTGTTTCCAAGTCCCTGAGTGGCACAAAGAGTTTGTGTTGGACTACTAACCTAAAAGTTGGCAGTTCAAACCCATGTGGTAGTACCACAAAAGGAAGGCCTGGCAGTCTGCTTTTGTAAAGATTACTGCCAGTGAAAACCCTATGGAGCACAGTTCTACTCCGTAACACATGAAAGCACTAAAACCTATTTCATTAGTATGGGTTTCCTGCCTTTTTTCAAAGCACATATTATCCAGATATATATAACCAATACCAGATGCCATTGAGTAG
>NW_006921724.1:2517285-2531596 GCF_000298275.1 Orycteropus afer afer
GTAAAATAAGGTCACGTGTGTAGGTTCTAGGTGGACATAGTGGACATATCTTTTGCTATATATATATGTTAGTTGCTGTCAAGTCAGCCCCAATTCTTGGTGACCCCATGCCCCATAGGATTTAACTATTGTGATCCACAGGGTTTTCATTGGCTGCTTTTCAGAAGCAAATTGCTAAGTCATTCTTTTCAGTCTATTTTAGTCTGGAAGCGCTGATATAAGTATAAATTCTATTATATTGTTGTTTTGTCTTCTTTAAATACCTCGGTCACAGTTTTACATGCTTATGGGTTAGTAACTGAACAAACACATATAACGAAGTGGAAATGAGTGGACATGTTTGGACACAGACTGAAAAACCAACAGCAAATGGGCAAGTTGCACAAAGCAAAGTTCAGAGGGGCTTTTGGATAATTTAATCCATGAAAGCACTTACTTTGAAGTAGAAAAAAGAGACTAAACCAATCAGACCTGAGGCAATATAGATTCAACTACCCAATAACTCATCTAATTCAAGTGCGCAGAATTTGTCTGGTCCACCAATAAGGACTAACAGATGCACTGTTTGATTTGTTTTGTGTGGTCAAAGTCAGAAGAATCTTAACATTTTTATAATTGCCTGTCATGTTCCAAAGTTCTTGGCCATTGAGTTGGTGTCAAATAGTTTTATACACACTGTTTTGCATCTGGGTGCCATGCAAACATTCTTTGCATGTGTTGTACCTTATTACAGTAAACCCACAGTGGCACAGATGAAATAAAAAGGCAAATAGGCTAAAACTTGATTTGCTGAACAGGTTCAATTACAATGATAAAACCAGAAGCCCCTCCCTCTCTCACTTTTCCTTCCCATGTCTCTCATAACAATCCCAAAAGTTTGAAACAGGAGAACTGTTCTTTCCAGTCACTTGTATTATCTACAATTTCTACCGTGCAACACACCAGTCATTGGTTGAAAGAAGAACCAACTGCATGAGCATACCCCTGTGATTTTTATCTAATGAAGTCAAGGCAGCTCTCTGCAGGATGTGCATAGGAGAAGCATCGCTAGGCTATAAGAAGCTGCTTTGTGAAAACCTGAGCCTCAAGTATGAAATCCAGATGAGCATTTGCTTTCCAAATGAAAGAGAAAGAACAGATGACATTAAGTCCTGGTTAGGCTAACAAGCCACTAAAATTTAAAAGTAGAGGCTAAATCTGTTTTTTCTTATGGAAGGAGTATTAGATTCTTAGGATTGTTATAACAAATTACCACCAACTGGCTTAAGAGGTAGCTGGGTGCTGTAACTGAAAAGTTAGAGGTTCCAGTCCAACCAGAGGTACCTTGGAGAAAAGGCCTGGGCATCTACTTCCAAAAAGTCAGGCACTGAAAACCCGATGGAGCACCGTTCTACTCTGACACATGTGGGGTCTCCATAAGTCAGAACCAACTGGATGGAAACTGTTTTGGGGTGACTTAAAATGACAGATGTTTATTCTATCATAATTGTGGAGGCCAAAAGTCTGAAATCAAGGTGCTGGCAGAGTTGATTCCTTCTGAAGGGCCGTGAGGGAGAATCCATTCCATGCCTTTCTCCTAGCTTCCGGTGGCTGCTGGCAATCCTTGGTGTTCTTTGGATTGCAGCTGCATCATTCAAGTCACTACGTCTGTCTTCACATGGCCTTCTCCCCTCTCTCTGTGTCTACTTCCCCTTTTCTTTTCTTATAAGGACTTGCCATTGGATTTAGGATCCACCCTAATCCAAAATAATTTCATCTTGAGATCCCTAAGTAAATTATGTTTGCACAGACTGTTTTCCAAATAAGGTCACATGTGTAGGTTCTAGGTGGACATATCTTTTGAGGGGCACTGGTGAACCCATCAGAAAGGCATAACAGAATTTTTGCTGCTTCTCATGCGTTTCCACTCACCCCACTCAGACTGGCCAAGGCTGAACTCTGAGGCCACTTACTTTACCTAGTCTTCCCTCTCCAGTGGATTTGTACTCACTCTTTTAGCTGGAACTTAATAGAATACCAGGTATCAGGACAAAAGTCAGTGTCCATTGTCCGTATCTCTGGAGGGCACCAGAAATTTATCCTCTTAATTTGTTTGATGTTTTGCAAAATAAAACACAAGTTAGAGAAGATAAAATTAAAGAGAAAGGAAAAGGATCACATGCTTTTTCTCAAAGAAAGCATAAATCAAGAGGACTTAAGTCTGAAAATACACTAAATAGGAGTGGATGGCTAAAAGGCTTCATTTCGTGACTGAACTCTTGGTGATTTCTTGTTCATTGTCAATCTGAATTGTGAGAACCATAAGTGTTCACTTCTGAGTAGTTGTGGCCCAAGGGAGAAAACAGAGTAAAATGCTATTTTTAAACTATGTAAGCTTTGAGGATAATTGAATTATTCCTAGGCATAGAGTTATAATGTCATATCCCATTGTGACTATTGCTGCTTTCACAGGATTTTTTTTTTTTTTTTTTTTTAAGAATTACCTTCTTTAGAGAGGAAAGAGCTAATAAGTATTTCTTATAAACATGCTCATATTCTACCTCTTTTCTTAAACTGTTACTTGAAATTCCAAACAAATAGCTTTGCAAGATTGTAATGATTTATTTAGCAGTGTTCTGAGTTAGACAAGTGGTGAGCAACTTCAGTAAAGCCACAGCTTTCTAGACATCCTTGTGGCAGCTCAGGCTGCTTTTCTTACAGGCTCGCTGGTCAGCTTGCCTCCTCCTTATGAAGCCAGACTCCAGCACTGTAGCAGGAAGCCGGTCTTGGTAGATAACAATGGAAGGTCTCAGCACCAGGCCCTTGGTAAGGGCTGTGCCCACCATCAGGAGTCCCCAAGAAGTGCAAACATTAAAGTGCTCGACTACTAACTAGAAAGTTGGAAGTTTGAGTCTGATCAGAGGTGCCTCTGAAGAAAGGCCCAGAGATCTGCTTCCAAAAGCTCACATCCTTGAAAACCCTATGGAGACCACAGATCTATTCTGCACATGTGGTGTTGCCCTGAGTCAGATTTGACTCTATGATGGATGGTTTGATGTCATTTTTTTTAGTGCCTAAGGCATTTGACTGCTAACTAGAGTGCTGAGGGTTCAAAACCATCAGCTACTCCCCAGAAGGAAGGTTGGGAAATCTACTTCCATAGTAATATTGCCTTGGAAACCCAAGGAGGGGTCGCCATGAGTTGGATCCGACTCAACAGAAGTGAGTTAGTTAGTTAGTTACCACCAAAAGCCAGGTGAACTGCTTATTTCAATCATGTGTTTATTTTTGCCCATTTGGAATCCTTGTAGTGTGTCTAGTAAACTAGAAAATCACAAAGGGAAAAATAAAGGTGGAACAGGATTGGAGCAGTAGGAGGGAATTAGGTGGGGGGAGGGAGAGCAAATCCCTGGGTGGTTAATGTGCTGTTGTTGTTAGGTGCTGTCGAGTTGACTCAGACTCAGAGACCCAGTGTACAACAGAATGAAACACTGCCTAGTCCTGCACCATCCTCACAATCCTTGCCAAACTTGAGGCCATCTTTGCAGCCACTGTGTCAATCCATCTTGTTGAGGGTCTTCCCCTTTTTTGCTGACCCTCCACTTTACCAAGCATGATATCCTTCTCTAGGAAATGGTCCTTTCTGACAACATGTCAACATGGGAGGAAGGGCAGGGCCATCCACTTCTGGAAAAAAAATTGGCCAGTGAAAATCTTATGAATAGCAGTGAAACACTGTCTGAAATATTACTGGAAAACTTTATGAACAGAGTGGTTAACATACTTGGCTGCAAATTGAAAGTGTATCCAGAGGCACCTTGGGAGAAGAAAAGCCTGGTGATGTGCTTTGGAAAAACCAGCATTTGGAAACCTGTGGAGCACAGTTCTACTCTGAGACTTAGGAAATTGCCAGGAATCACAGTCAAATCCACCATATATATATATATATATATATATATATATATATATATATATATATATATACACACACACACACACACACACATACATATACACACACACACATATATAGACATATATATATATGTATATATATAGACAAATATATATGTCTATATATATAGATATATGTCTATATATCTCTATATATATTGCTGTTGTTGTTATGTTCTGTCGAGTCGGACCTGACTCATAGCGACCCCTCCTTGGGTTTCCGAGGCAGTATCACTACAGAAGCGTATTACCCCATCTTCCTTCAGAGGAGTGGCTGGTGGGTTGAACTGCCAGCCTTCTGGTTAGCAGTCAAACGCCTTAGGCACTACACTACCAGAACTTATATATATTAATAAGATGGAGAGGTGAGAGAAAGGGAAGGGAAGGAAGGTAGAATTGTCATGTTGGAGAGAAGTCAAGGACAAACACTAAAGCCTATGGAAGGGTTGTCACACCCCCACTCTGAAGATATTTATAAGGACAATTTAAGAGAGAGCTAGAGTATGAGCATATTTATAGGAGATACTTATGATGATGCTCCTGTGATGCTCACTTCTGTAGCTGGACATACCACACTGTTTTATGCTTGACTATAAATATGCATGTTTCCAGTACTAAACTGAGAAGTTCTTGAGGGAAATGATTGTGTCTTAATTATCTTTCGCGCTCACATATGGCTTTTTAGTTAGAATTGTAGAAGGAATGATTGAAAAAAGACAAAAAGAATCTGATCTTCAACAGCAAGTCAAGTCAACAAACATTACCTCCACTCTTCTATGTGCCAAGTACTCAGTATGAGCTAAGTATTGAGCAACGGGAGTTGAACGTGAACAAGACCCTTGCCTTTCCTTCAGACTGCTCATTGTCTAGATAGGATGGTGGCAGGGCTATGGCTAGCTCTATGAAAAAAAAATTTAAAAACATCTGAGGAGTACATTTACACGGAGAGGAAATGCAGGACACACAGGAGTGCATAACTATGAGAGGAACAGGGTAGGGGGAGGGTTACCGGGCAGAGAGGGGAGGAGACTAGGTTAAGGGTATAATATGCAAAATACAAGGTTAGGGGTGGGGATGGTAAATGGGGAGTGAAACTAAATATACACATAATATTGAATGTAAAACAAACCCTTAGAAAAAAAAATTAAAAAAAAAAGATTAAGGACTTCACTTAAGGTCATATAGCTTGTATTCAAGTCAAATAGGTCCAGCAGCAAAGCACATAGGAGATCTGCCTCCTAATGGTATTCTAAGCTTTGTTGACTTATCCCTCAAAATGAGTGATCTTTTGTCCGATTAAAAAAAAGTTCTGAGAAGTAGCTGCTGTTGACTCGTAGGTAGGGACAAGAGGCAAGGAAATTGATTTTCTAATATTTCTGGAGACCAGAGGTTTGAAATTATGGCATCAACAGTGTTGATTTATATTGAGGGCTCTGAAGAAGAATCTGTTCCATGCCTGTATCCTAGCTTCTGGTGATGGTAGACAATCGTCAGCATTCCCTGGCTTGTGGAAGCATCACTTCAGTCTCTCCTCCGTCTTCACATGGCCTTTCCCTGTGTCTCTGCCTTTCTGTGTTTTGTCTTCTCTTTTTATAAAAAGACACCACTCATTGAACTAGGACCCACCCTACTCCAGTATGACAGCTTGTTAATTAATTACATCTGCAAAGATGCTATTTCCAGATAAAGTCACATTCTCAGGGACTGAGGGTTGGGTTCCAAAGTATCTTTTTTTAAGGACACAAATTAATCCATAACAAGGAAGAAGAGCAAGGCCTTAAAAGACAAGACTGTTCATGAAAATTTGAGCTTAAATAGCAGTAGAGAGTCTGAGATAAGACAGGTGATCTGTCCTCTGTACTTTTTCTTTCATGCATTCATTAAATATCTATTGAGCCCCTTTTCTATACCAGGCCTTCATCTAAGCATTTGACGTACAACACATATAAGACACAATTTCTACCTCCAAGGAGCTCCTGATCCGATTAGGAGTACAGAGTAGAAAACAAAGGGTCCACTGAAGCAGGAAGGAGCCCTGGCAGCACAGTGTTTAAGTGCTTGGCCGCTAACTGAAGGTTGGCAATTTGAACCCACGAGCCACTCCACAGGAGAAAGATGTGACAGTCTGCTTCTGTAAAGATCACAGCCTTGGATACCTTATGAGGCAGTTCTACTCTGTTCTATAGGGTCACTATGTGTTGGAATGGATTTGACAGCACTCAACAAAAATAACTGAAACAGGCGCCATTTCTGAAGCACATCTGAAGGAAGGTGACTTGGAGAGGAAGGTCTGGAATCTGATATAAAGAAACATTGTAGAAACTGAGTGTGTTCAGTCTATAAATGAGAAGGCAGTTGAATACTGAGATTTGCCTTCAGGTGACAAGAAAATAGGGTGGTGCTAAGACAAATAGAGGAGCTCTGGTAGCATAGTGCCTAGGCACTTGATTGCTAACCAGAAGGCTGGTGGTTCAAACCCACCAGCCACTCCTTGGAAGGAATATTGGGCAATCTACTTCCATAGTGATACTGCCTCAGCAACCCAAGGAGGGGTTGCTATGAGTTGGGGCCAACTGGACAGCATATAACAACAACAACAAGACAAATAGAGGAAGTTTCAGGAGGGTGGGTTGGGGGTCTCACAACTAAAGCTGCTCAAAAATAATAAGACCTCCTTGTGAAGTAACGTATGCCTATCATTAATGGCATCCAAGGGTTTTCCCCTCCAGCCTCTCCTTGGATGCCATTAATGATAGGCATACGTTACTTCACTAGGGTTGTTGTTGGTGGGATTCCAATGGGGGTGAGGATTCAATTAGAAGCCCACAGAGTCTCCACCTCTAAAATCTTACCTGGCTCAGTCCATAAACCTTTTCTTCTTTTTTCTGTTCCCCATTGTGTGTCTGAATTGTTTCTCTGTCCTATTTCCAAAGTGGCAGGGGCAGAAGGAGGCTGTTGCCTTGGGTGGACATATAAGCATGCTGAGTATGCAATCCATGTCCTCAGAAATCCACCCAATGGTCTGGAGTTTCTTGGTAACAGAAGTGCTGGGAAAATGTGGCTTTTCTAATAACTTTTTATTTAATAAAACCTTATCCACTGAGGGCAATGAAAGTTACAATGCATACCTTCCTGACATCTGGTGACCCCACCAGCCAGGCATGGATTTTATTGCCCTCTTTAATGTTCTGTTGTGACAGCGTTTTCTCCATGTCACTTATACCTGGTGAATAACAATCACTCTGCCTGCTTCTCCCAGGAAACAAGTGCTCAGCTTTCGCCTTTGTAAAGCCTCAATCGGTGGAATGGGGCAGACAGATGGAACCCTGCTTGCCTTCACTTTGGTAAGCTCCTGGTCTATAGAAAACAGCACTAGGCAGAGCTGTGACAATAAACAAGTTGTTGTTGTTATGTGCCATTGAGTCGGACCTGACTCATAGCGACCCCTCCTTGGGTTTTCGAGGCAGTATCTCTATGGAAGTAGATTGCCCAACCTTCCTTTCAAGGAGTGGCTGGTAGGTTTGAACCGCCAGCCTTCTGATTAGCAGTCAAGTGCTACCAGAGCTGAGAATAAGTCAGTAGGGGAAGGTGGGAGACAAGCCAAGGAATCAAGAATCCTGACATAGTCTATTGCCAACCTTCTAAAAATTCACTATCATTGAGTTGATTCCAACTCTTAGTGACTGCCATTGGGTTTCCAAGGCTATAACTCTTTATCAAAGCAGACTGCCTCAGCTTTCTTCCATGGAGCAGCTTGTGGGTTCAAACCACCAACCTGTTGGTTAGTGGCCAAATATCTCAAATACTGCACCACCAGAGCTCCTAAAATGATGAAATTTGACCACAATATAAGCAGTCTCTTGTGTTGAAGGCACTTTAGCATTTGCAAAATGCCTTCTAATGTGGATTGCTGCACAGGCCACAAAGAAAAAACCATCTCACTATTTTATAATCATTGGTCTTCATACAAAATCTTCATGGGGTCTGTGGAGCCCCATAATGTGTATGTGTGTGCATATGTGTATGTGTGTGTATGCATACACATATATGTATCTATGTGCATGTGTGTACATTAGGGCAGGCATCAGTGTGTTATGTGTGACCACATGTGTGCTGGTATGTGTTCATGTGTTTGTACATATATGTATGCTTGCATGTGTTTGTGTGCACGTGCATGTGTGCATGTGTATATTTGTCTGTGTGTCTGTATGCACATCATGAATGGGCATGTGTTTGCATGCAAATGCGTGTGTGAGCTTGTTCCCTTACTTTAGACATGGTGTGGGAGACAGAATCTAGTTCCCAGCTCTGTCTCTAAAAGGCTGGGTAACCTTCTAGGAATCTCTTCACCTTTCTTGTCCTTTGGCAAGAAAGGCTTGATGTGGAATCCAGGGACCGGCTTACTTTTCCTTTACAGGCTAGATACTTAATATTTTACTCTTGGCAAGGTACATGTAGTCTATGTCAAAGATTCTTTTTCTCCTCAACTTTTTTAGAATACAAAACCCCTTCTTAACTGAGGCCTTATAAAACCAGGCCATAATTTGGGCCAGGCATAGACTACAGACTCCTGCAATGACTCCCTTCAGCGCCATTAGAGTTGGGTCCTATTGCTGAGGGGGTCAGTTGCCTGTAATGAAGATGTTTCACCCTCCTGGGGAGTTTATCAACTGGTGGTTCTACTTTTCAAGAAGACAGTATCAGAGATGGCCAGGACAAGGCTCAGATGCAGGTCTGAATCTTTACTCTGTCACTTACCAGCTATGCAGCCTCAGACAACTATTCTGCCTGGCTGGGTAATTGTGTCCCAAACTTTTCAGGTTCTGCTCAGGTTTGAAATTTCATGATTTACTATTAGTGATGCTTCATAGTTAAGTATTTGCATTCTTTGTGGAAAAGGAATCCCTGGGTGGTATAAACAGTTAATGTGTTTGGCTTCTAATCAAAAGGTTGGACGTTCCAGTCCACTCAAAGGCACCTCTGAGAAAAGGCCTGAGCATCTACTTCAGAAAAATCAGCCATTGAAAATCCTATGGAGTATAGTTATACTCTGACACAGATGAGGTCACCATAAGTCAGAGTCATCTCCACAGCAACTGATTTTGCTGGTTTGTAGATAAATGTTCAGCTTCTCTAGTCCCACCAGCTTTCCAGAACTACTTCAACCCACTGCCATCAAGTCAATTTTAACTCCTAGCAATCCTACAGGACAGAGTAGAACTGCCCCATAGGGTTTCCAAGTGTGGTAGTTAAGGTTGTGTTCAACTTGGCTGGGCCTGGTTTTGAGTGGCTGGGCAGCTGGATGTAGTTATTGCCCATGATGAGACTGGAATCAACCCCATGGTGGAATCTGTGTGAGCAGTTGAGTAGCTGCCTTAGGGATGTGGTCTGCTTCCAGTGTATGAAAGATGCTTTGAGAGAGGTCTCTAGCTTTTGGCACACCTGGATCCTGCATTTGGCCAAGTTTTCATCTCAGTGGACTGCCATGTTATCTGCCAATTTTGAGACTGTTTCTGGACTTGAACTAGTGGCCTGCCTTGTTGCTTGATAATTTGGGGACTGTGCCATTTTACTTGTTTTTTGATTTGTCAGCCTCAGCAGCCAGCAGCTGCTTGAGTTAAGAGACACCTCCAGCTTCAGTGGGCCAGGAGCAAGAGGCAGAGCTGAAGCCCAAGATCAAAGGGACTTCATCAGCCCCTGTTGTTGTTGTTGTTTGCCATAGAGTCGGCCCCGACTCATAGCGACCCCTACTTGGGTTTCCGAGGCAGTATCACTACGGAAGTAGGAATGCCCAACCTTCCTTCTGAGGAGTGGCTGGTGGGTTTGAACCGCCAGCCTTCTGGTTAGCAGTCAAGTGCCTTAGCCACTATGCTACCAGAGCTCCCCATCAGCCCCTAGAGCTGGCGATTTTAAGTCAAATTTATAGCCTCCTAAACTGTAATAGAATAGATCCCTGTTTATTTAAAGTCATCCATTTGTGGTATCTTCTAATAGAGCAACATTAGAGAACCAAAACACCAAGGATGTAAATCTTTGTGGAAGCAGACTGCCTCACCTTTCTCCCATAGATCAGCTGGTCAGTTCAAACTGCCAACCTTTTGGTTAGCAGCCCACTGCTTTAACAACAGCACCACCAGAGCTCCTTTTCCAGGTCTAAGGAGCCTTTATTAGCCATCCAGGCCAGTGTCCTCCTAGGACTGTTATTGGTAGGAGTTATCTGGTTCACCAGAGGTCAAGCTAGAAATAGACAATAAATGTCTCTTGGTTCACTTTTGTGCCTCATGGTATATGATTCTTCATCTTTTTGCCTTATATGATCTTTATGGTAGGAAGATTTTCCAGAAGGTTGGAATGTGTTTGGAATATCAAAGCACTGGAGCCATCTTGCTGTTTTGCTGGTGTAGAAATCTTTTTCCTCAGGGAACCACTTGTCAGGATTCTTGATTCCTTGGGTTGTCTCAGCTAAGGAGAAACTCTATGTCTCAGAACCAAATATGCCAGGCACATTGGTAAGGAGCTCTGGTAGCTTAGTGTCTGTGATAGTTGGAGCTGTGTGTCAACTTGGCTGGACCCCCAGTTCTGTGTGGTTGTTCCCATGATGGGATCAGATGACTGTGTTCTGAGTGGCCAGTCTGCCCAAGGGGAGTTTCCCTAGGGGTGTGGCCTGCTTCCAAGATATTCAGGGACATCCTGGGAAGAGCCATATTCTTTGAGGGATTATAACCCTGGTGTGGGGACTACAGACTTCTGTGAGTGAGCAGCCCACCGCTCGGCCTGGAGATTTTGGATTCGTCTTTTGTTGGAGTCAACAACCAGTGTACTGCCTGCCAGCCTTGAATCTCTCGGTCCCCTGCACTTACAGAAGCTAAAGCGGCCGCCAGCCCATCTCCTCCAGAGACTTGGACTTGTAGGTGTCTATACGCTTGTGAGCCTTTTCCTAAGATAAATTTCTCTCTCTCGCTCTCTCTCTAAATATATTTATATATACACTTTGCTGGTTTTTGTGTTTCTCTAGAGAACCCAGTCTAACACAGTGTCTAAGGCACTTGACTGCTAACCAGAAGACTGGTGGTTCAAATCCACCAGCCAGTCCTCGGAAGGAAGATGAGGCATTCTACTTCCATAGTGATACTGCCTCAGAAACCCAAGGAGGGGTCGCTATGAGTCAGGTCTGACTCGACAGCATATAACAACAACAACAACACACTACATCCATCTCACTTAAGAAAGGATCTAGAAGTACAGATATTTCAATAGTCTTGTCTTTAGGGAGAGTCAGCAGTTCTTGTTGTTACTCCCCTCAAGTTAACAGGTGCTCTTTGATGGACAGAAGGGCTATCTGTGAATGAGCTTTACTCTCCATCTCCATACCCTCCTTTGTGCCTAAGCTTCTCCCCACAACAAAACTGCCTGTTTCCTCTGTTTCCATAAGGATCATGAGTCAACTCCAATTCATGGTGACTCCATATATAACCAGAATAGAACTGTGCGCTACAGGATTTTCAGAGGCTGATTTTTTTTTTGGAAGATTACCAGGTCTTTTATCTGAGGTGCTCCTGGGTGGACTTGAACCTCCAACCTTTCTGTCAATAGCCAGATGCATAAACTACTTGCACTCCCCACCCCCAGGGACTCTAATGGGTCCTTCAAGGAGCATCAAATCTCTGTCCCTTGTCTTTGGTCTTTTTTTTTTTTTAATCTCTAGTCCATTTTCAACACTGTAGTCAGATTAAACTTCCACAGCACTGCTTTGTTTCCCTTCATTCAGAAAAGTTTCATGACAGCCCACAACTCAAAGTAAAATCCAAATTTCCTTAGAACTTAGCCATCCATTCTCTATCCATTCTCTATCTGGTTCCAGAATACTGTCATAAAGAAAGATGTCTGGGTCTCATTACTAAAAACCTAGTTGAAATGGTCCAGAGTGGAGCTCAAGACTTGGGATTTTTCCCCAATTTCCCAGGAGGAGCCTGGGCCAAGAACCCCTGCTTGAAGGAACTTTGTAGTCAAACTAGCTAGTCTTCTCACCCATCCTTGAATTTGCTAAATGAAAGTGTCCAGCACTTACGGAGTCAGAATAAAATCATGAAGCTCATTACATATTGCTATTTTGTTAGCTGCTGTTGGATCAGCCTTCACTCATGGAAACCCAATGCAGAATCAAATGCTACCTGGTCCTGTGCCATCCTCATGATTGGTGGTGGATCAGATCATTGTGATCTGTAGGCTACTCATTAGCTGATATTTGGAAGTAGATTGCCAGGCCTTTCTTCCTGTCCATCTTAGGGTGAAAGCTTTGTTAAAACCTGTTCAACATCACAGGAACACACAAGCCTGCATTGACAGATGAGTGGTGGCTATGCATGACGTTCATATTTATAACATAAATAACCAAAAACATGTCACATGCCCTCCTGCTTATCAACCTTTTGCTGTCCAATATTCCACCCTCTTTTCCTCCCCTTCAATGTTGGTCTAGAGTTTCATATCCTTGGTGAGCAATCTTCCACTTAATCTCAATGCCTAATGCCCTGGTCTTCTCTGTCATTCTTCCCAAGCATTATTGATGATAGCATATGTTATCATCTATTTACCCAGCATAGCCTACCTCATTCTACCCATCCCATCTCCAGTGTACCCTGAAAGTTTGGTAAAGTGATGGTTATAATCAATTCTGAGTTGACAACTAGTCCCTGGAAGAGGTCATTTTAATACACAGCCAGGCTCACTGGGTCTTCTCTTCAGGATAAGACCGATGGTGAGGAAGCAGAACAAAGGCTTTGAAACAGCCACTCCTGGTTAGCATCACCCTAAGGTCTAGAAGACATGGATAAGTTTCCTGTAATTTGTGGTAGACATAATTTCTAAGATGATTTCCAAAATCCCTACCTCCTACCCAGTGTACACACACTTCTACCAATTATCCAATAAAATATAACCTATTTACTTTTAAGAAGGCATTTTGCCAATGCCATTAATATATCAAATCAAAGAGGGAGATGATCTTAGGTGGGCCTGACCTCAGGTGAGGCCTTAAAAGGGCTGTACTCTTCTTGGCAGGAAATATTTGAAGGAGGAGAAGTATTCAAAATATGAGAAGGCGTATGAAGACAGCTACTTGGTAATGAACTGTAGGTAGCCTCTACCAGCTGAGAGCAGCCCCTGTTGTTGGTCAATAAAAGAATGGGGGTCTCAGTCTTACAACTTCAAGGAATGGAATTGTTTCAGAAATCACAGGAATTTTAAAGAGGACCCCTGACTCCAGAATGGAAGACAGCCCAATCAACACCTTAATTTCAGCCTTTTGAAACTCTGAATAAAGAACATACTTTAGTCCTGGCTTTCTGATCCGCATAAAGTGTGAGATAATACATGGGTGTTGGTGTAAGCTGTTAAGTGTGTGATAATTTCTTACAAATGAGTAGAAAACTAATGCAAGCTTTCTCCCCTCCATATCAGCCTTTCTCGGGATAATTTTTCTTTGTCATTTATTAATACTCTGCCCTGATTGGGTTCATGAATTGTTAGGTGTTGAGTCAGTTCTGACTCATAGAGACCCTCTGTACAACAGAACAAAACATTGCCTGATCCTGGTCTAGCCTCACAATCATTGCTATGCTTGAGCCTGCTGTTGTAGGCATTGTGCCAATCCATCTCATTTAGTGTCTTCACCTTCTTTGCTGATCCTCCACTTTATCAAGCATGATCTCCTTCACCAGGGACTGGTCCCTCCTGATAACATGACTAACGTATGAGAGATGAAAGTCTGGCCATTCTCATTTCTAAGAAGCATTCTGGCTGTACTTCTTCCAAGACAGATTTGTTCATTCCTCTGGCAGTCCACAGTGTATTTAATATCCTTTGACATCACCATAATTCAAATGCATCAATTCTTCTAAGGTCTTCCTTATTCACTTTCCAGGTTTCACATGCAAATGAGGCTATTGAAAAGACCATGGCTTGGGTCTGGGCACCTTAGTCTTCAAAGTGCATCTTTGCTCTTTAGCACTTTAAAGAGATCTTTTGCAGCAGATTTTCCTAATGCAATATGTCTTTTAATATCTTTCTTTTTGTTGCAATTTTCTATTGCCAATCTGTAGGTTATACTGAACACGTCTTTAGCATCGCTTATACAGGAAACGGGTTTGTTTGGAAAGCGGTAAGCAAGCTTTAGCCTCGATTTTGAGTTCATTAAAACTTTGCAAGAGTTCCATCAACAGAAGGCAGGGCAAGATGGCGGACTAGGCAGAAGGATTGCACAGACCCTCTTCAACAAAGAAGAGGGAGGCCAATTGGCGCAGACACAGAAGATAATCTTGGACCCCTGAGCCTTGAAGGATGCAGAATTGGACTAAACCCCAACTAGCAGAAGAATTTG
>NW_006921724.1:2539649-2584086 GCF_000298275.1 Orycteropus afer afer
ATAGCTCAGGGTGCAGAAGAGTATGAAGGGATGGACACTGGGAGGAGGTAACTATGGGGAGGAAGAGGGAGGGGAGCTGCTGCATTGTAAATTTTTGTCAATGACATGAGACAAACTATATGTGAACTGCTGTATGAAAAGTGAATTTACTCTGTAAATCTTCACCCAAATCCTAATAAAAAAAAAAAGAAGAAAAAAAAAAAAAGAATTCCATCAACAGCCTACACAGTACATTTTTAAAAAAAGTAAACACATTAAGGTAAGAAGACAATCCTTTAGAACCCAAACCATATTTTCTCACTGTATGTGTTGAATTCTTTGTCTAAAAGGGGCAGTTAGAGAGCTTTTCTTCTTTGGTATAACATGGTCATGAGCTGGCAATGCCTGATGGGATAGAGAGGGCACATGAGGATGGGGGAGGAGAAGCTTGTTCTTGCTGGTTAAGTTAGAGACAAACTTATCACACAATCCCTGGTCCTGCAGGCCTCTCCTTGTACCATTGGGCAGAATGCTTAAGAAGTCCTCCTTGTCCTGCAAATGATGTTCTGCAGCCTCAGTATTCAACGGATCAACAAAATTCAAAAGATCAGTAAATAACAAGTTTAATCTCCAAACAACCTTCAGTGTCCTCATAGAAGCCCAGCCAATGCTGTCAATTGACTGTTTTCACAGTGAACACAGACAGCTCTCCCCTGTCTCTGTGATGCTGGGGTGTCAGATTCTGGTCAAGCACTTCCTTTTGGGGAACACCATGTTGTACACATCAGGAACTTCAGTTTCAAACTGAAATTTTTCACCCTTGTAGTAACCCTCATCTGGGGTCACAGTTAGCTGAAAGAAATGAAAGTTGTCTGAATCGGGAAAATGCACTTCTAAGGCACAAGGTAAATTAGCTTCAGGTTCTACAACCTCTTTGATGAACTAGCTTGTCTCTCATATACACCCTTTGGTTGGAGTAGGAAGATATGTCTTAAGAACAGAACCCTTTGATATCATTATCCCAGTTCAATTTGCTTGCCAGAGTTAGCATCACTGCTGTCTTTACCCTGGGCACCCTTCGACAGGCAAGTGGCCTGGGAACCAACACCATGCTTGGCCCATACGGTGGTGGTGGCAGTGGCAGTGATCTGTCATTTGATTTCTTGAATACTGCTTCCTTGGGCATTGATTATAGATCCAAGTAAAATGAAACCCTTGACAGCTTCAACCTCTGTTTATCATGATGTCCAGATTCTTAGATTATTTGCTCAGCATACAGATTGAATAAGTATGGTGAAAGTGTACCACCCTGATGCATACGTTTCCTGATTTTAAAACATGGCTTAATGCATAAGGGAGATACTAAATGCAGTAAACCATGCAGTGTTCCCTTATTCTGTTCAAACAACAGCCTCTTCATCATTCAAATAGATAAATTGTAGAAACACTTATTACAATCATTACAATCTACTATGGATTAAACTGTGTTTCCAAAAAAGTTGTTTAAGTCCTGTATCTGTGAACACGACTTTGGAAATAGGCTCTTGAAGATGTTTATCAGTTAACATGAAGTCAGACTGGAGTAGGGTGGTTCCTCTTCTGTGGTCCTTATAAATGAGGAGAAGAGAAGCAAAAAGAGATACAGAAAGAAGATGGCCACATGAAGACGGAGGCTCATACTGGATCGATGCAGCTGCAAACCAAGGAACAGTAAGGCTTGTTGTTACCAGAAGCCAGGAGAGAGGCACAGAACAGATTCTCCCTTAGAGATTCAGAAGGAATCAACATACCCTAAGACTCCTAGCTTCCAGAATAGTAAGACAATAAATGTCCATTCTTCTAAGCTACCCACTTTGATGTACTTTTTTACAGCAGCCCTAGGAAATTAATGTAAAACCTATTGCCAAAATTCCTAGCCCTCAGGCCATAGTCCTCCAGAAAACATTGAAGAAACATCATTATAAAAAAAATAAAAATAAGAATACACTTTATCCTTTACTTTTCTCTCTCTCTCTCTTTCTGTTATCATGGCTTCAAATTAACCTAACCCCGCACCAAAGACTTAGGTCATGATTGCAATGGTCGACCAGGTTATATGTAGCTCACTCTCTTAGATGGTTGGGCAATCTGCTTCTGTAGCGATACAGCCTTGGAAACCCAAGGAGGGGTCGCTGTGAGTCAGTCAGACTTGACAGCATATAACGACAACTCTTAGATGATACCATTGGCTCCTCAGTTCTACCTGGGAACATCCAGGCATTTGAACACCATCTCTAGAGTGTCCCTGCTCTGTGCCTGATAAGTGGCTTTTCACTGAAGTGAGCAGAGGGTCAGTATAATGTGCATTTGAGGACAGATCATCTGTGGTCTTTTCAAGCTCCACTTAAAGACTCTGATGTAATTAGTTCTAATCTGTCCCAATTCCAAATCAAAAGGTAATATGATTAAGAACCTCTAAAAATAGAGTTGTTGTTATGTGCTGTGGAGTTGGCCCTGACTCACAGCGACCCCTCCTTGGGTTTCCAAGGCAGTATCACTACAGAAGTAGATTGCCCCATCTTCCTTCCTAGGAGTAGCTGGTGGGTTTGAACCACCAGCCTTCTGGTTAGCAGTCAAGTGCCTTAGGCACTACACTACCAGAGCTCCCAAAAATAGAGTTAGTGAGAGGCATTTTTAATAAGGCATCATGCACTTAGGCTAGTTTTAAATCTAAACCATGATTAAGTCTGTGAAGGTACCCACTGGAGGGCATGGAATTGGCAGCTTCCTTAGCACAAGAAGAGCTGTGGCTGCTGGACCATTTTTACCTTGTCCCCTTTCAACCTCCTTCAAAGTCTGTTTCTCACTCTGATTTCTTATATCACCTTTAAGCTTCTCCAGGATTGTGATTGTGATTTTTTGTGTCATATCTCCAGCTGCTAACATTGTGAAGACTTACAGAAAGAAGGTGCTCAGAGAATGTTGATTTAATTGATTCAGTTCACTCTGGCTTTTTCTCTGCCTGATCTAACCTTGAGTGTTTATTCTTTTCTAAATTCTACTCTTCCTGCTGTCCAGCCTGTTAGACAATAGTGTGGGTCCCAGTCTTAATCTCCCAGTGCTGCTGTCACAGAAATAACACAAGTAGGTGGCTTTAAAGAGCAGAAATTAATTTTCTCACTGTTCTGGAAGTTTGAAGTCCTAATTCAGGGTCACTGGCTCTAGGGGAAATCTCTGTCTCTCTCTCTCTTTTTCTCTCAGCTCTTGCAAAAAATCTTTGCCTTAGTTTCTGTAACCATGGCATTCCTTGGCTCCGTGGTGATTCCCACCATATGCCATTTATCTTTCCTCCATTTTGCTTACTTTCTTCTCCTCTCTGAATCCTATTTGCTTTTCTTAAATCTCAAAAGCCATTAGGGTTAAAACATAGGCTACAGAGATAGAGCCTCATTAACATAAAAATAGAACCCTATTCCCAAATGAGATAACATTCACAAGTATAAAACCAAAACCATTGCCAACAAATTGATTCCAACTCATAGTGACCCTATAAGACAGAGTAGAATTGCCCTAGAGGTGGGTTTGAATCACCAACCTTTTGGTTAGCAGCCAAATACTTAACCACTGAGCTACCAGGGCTCCTTATCCATAGGTATAGGGGGTAGTATTCCAACACGTATTTTGGGAGGGCACAATTCAATTCATAACAACTCCCACTTGCAAAGCCATTTCTTCCATTCCCCACCCTCTTGAGTGTCTCAATGTTCCTAAGCTTGCTTGAGGACCTTGGCCATGATCTCCTTATGATGGAGGAGTTTCTTTCACTCTATTCCTTACTGCTGAGACTCTTGGTTAAGACAACTGTTTTAGGAGGCTCTCAAGTGAAATAAGTTGTGGGTCAAACGTAGGACTATGGTAGGATTGCTCTGTTTTATAATCACCCCTCAGCCCAGAGTTGACAGAGGGTCCTCTATTTACCAAGATGCTGCCACTGTTTGATAATCATAGCTTGGCTTGTTGCAAAGCCACATCCCATTCAATAGCTTGGTTGCAGTTTTCAGTGGTTGCTGTCACTCACCCATTCAATAAATCTTTAATTTATGTCCACTATGTGCTAATTGGAGTCCTTGAATGATGAAAACAGTTAATGCATTTGCTGTTAACTGAAAGGGTGGAGGGTTGAGGGGACTTAACATAAAGAAAACAAAAGTCCTCACAACTAAACCAATAAGCAGCATCATGATATATGGAGAAAAGATTGAAATTGTCAAGAATTTCATTTTACCACAATCAATACCCACAGAAGCAGCAGTCAATAAATCAAATGATGTATTGCATTGGGAAAATATACTGCAAAAGATGTCTTTAAATTGTTAAATAGCAAAAATGTCACTTTGAAAACTAAGTTGCACCTGACCCGAGCCATAGCATTTTCAATAGCCCTGTATGAAGGTGAGAGCTAGACAATGAATAAGGAAGACCACAGAAGATCTGATGAATTAGAATTATGGTGTTGGTGAAGATTATTAAAAATACCATGGACTGCTAGAAGAATGAACAAATCTGTCTTGGAGGAAGAGCAACCAGAATGCTCCTTAGAAGTGAGAATGGTCAGACTTCATCCCTTGTATTTTGGTCATGTTGTCAGAAGGGACCAGCTTCAGGAGAAGCATAGTATGCTTGATAAAGTAGAGGGTCAGCAAAAAAGGAGAAGACCCTCAAAAAGATGGATTGACACAGTGGCTATGATGATGAATTCAAGCAAGGCAACCATTGTGAGGATGGTACAGGAAGAGGCAGTGTTTCAGTCTGTTGTATGTAGGATCGCTGTGAGTTGGAACCAATTTTTCGACACCTAACAACAGAGGCGGCTCTGAAGAAAGTCCTAGAGAACTATGTCTGGAAAATCAAATATTAAGAACCCTATGGAGCCCAGTTCTACTTTGACACACAGGGGATGCCGCAAATCTGAACTAACTAAATTGCAACTGATTTAAATGTGCTGATCAAGGAATCTGGAATGTAATAGTGAACAAGGTAAAGCCCTTGTTCCTCATGGAGCTCGCATTTTGGTGAAAGACCCAAGCAGGATATAATAACTGTGTATTATAGATAAAATGTGAATTTTAGGAAATAATATTTGTGATCAATTAAAGGAAGGTAATAAGATAAAACATGATGGGGTGGTGGTTATTTTGGAGTGGTCTGGGAATGTCTTTCTGATGAGATGATATCTGAGAAGCAATGAAATAATGTGAAGGAGCAAATGTTGCATACATCCTAGGATAAAAGTGATCTGGACAGAAGAGACAACAAGTACAAAGGCCCTGAGGTTGGAATAAGGGTGGCTTCAAAGTGCTTCACCAAGGAAAATGGCTTGATGATTTGGATATGGTGTCCTTTTTCTTCCTTCTTGCAAGGTGTGACTTAAGGTTGTTGGTAAAACTCATAGATGTCCCCCAAAATACCTCTCTCCCTCCTTACTACTGATGCTTCCACAGCCTTCTCAGGATTTAGCTTTCCCTTTCATCTTTTCCACTATTCTAGCCACAGGTTGAAGCTTATCCTAGGGAAACAAGACACAAAAGAACATAGCAAGAACAAATGGCAGAACTCTTGGCTTTGGCATCCAAAATAGTTTTAGAAGCCAGAGTTTTTGAATGCAAGAGCCAGGAACTTGACACAGTTTTTTTTTTTTTTTTTTTTTAAGTTCTCCAAAGGTTGGCACAAAGCCTGGGTATAAGGCTTGTAAATTCTAGATTTGGGAAGAAGATGTGATGACTTAACTGCAGCTTTCCCACCAAACAGAAGATAAACTAGAAGATCCTCACCCTGGTGGGGGTGGAGGGAAGGTGAAGGAAACTTATGAGGTGAGACGATGGTGGGAGCTCACACTCAGGTTTTTGAAGATGAAAACCTGGTGATGACAGGAGATACAAATGCTTAGGTAAGTTTGGGGTCACAATGCAGAGGGGATCTGTCCCTCATTTGCTCAAGTACTGCCCAGGGAGCTTGCAAACCTGTTAGAGGCACTGGAATTTGGAGGGCCAAATTGGTGGTGGGCTCTGGAAATGGATCATGAGGTAGAATGAGGATTGTGGCAATGAGAACCTGGATGCTGTGGACTAAGCAGTAGACACACCAAAATGGGGGCCATCATCTGAGGCCCTGCTGTCAAGTTAGGTCTCAGTGGAGTTCAAAAAGATAAGCCCTCAGACTCAAATCCCACTTCTCCGCTCTGTCCAGATGACCCAAGGCTATACTAGCTTTCTCCATACCCACATGCCATCTTCAAGGGAAGAGGCTGTGAAGCCAGAGCCCTGAAATTCCAACCTGTGTGAGGAGCTGCCCAAAAGACCTAAGGCTGCCATAAAAGAATACCAGAAGATATGTGGCTTTAAATAACAGAAATTATTATTTTTTATCATTCTGGAGGCTTGACATCTGAATTCAGGGTGTAATCAGAGCTCTTCTCTCTCTATGTCTGCTCTAGGGGAAGAACCTTCTTTGTCTCTTTAGCTTCTATAGCCCTGGGCATTTCTTAGTGTTCCTTGACTTGTAGACAGATCCTGATGTGCTGTCTTCCTTTGTGTGTGACTTTCTTTACATGTGTGTCCTTGTCTTTTATAAGCGACCACTCAGAAGGTATCAGGGTTATGACTTACTATACTCTGTTTACTTCCCTAACTCAACTGATAATATCTGCAAAGAAAAACCCTATTTCCCAAAATAATACCACATTCACAGGTACAGGTGTTAGGACTTAAACTCATAACAGCCGAGGTCAACCCTAAGCAACTAAGTTACCTTCAATTGGCAAGAGTTTCTCTGCTACTTCCCAGAAATGGGGACTTGTAAGCTAAGTGGAGTTCAGGTCTGCAGAAATAATGTTGCACCACTGAATGCTTTTAGTTTTGTGACTGTGACATTTGTATCTGCTTTACTTAAAGATTCTTACAACAGGGAGAAAAGCCTTCCATTTCACAATAAGAGTCCATACAGGACAAGTGAGAGAAGCTCACCAGAATAGAAATGTTGGAGCCTCAGTGCAGGCTTTAATAGAGAGAAGGTGAACTACTGTAAAGGAGAAGGGGCATGAAGGGAGGGATGAGGGTGTAGGAAATGAGAGGTGTAATTTTGTTTAACTCAGTCCAGCTTACCCTGAGACAACGGTCCTCTGTGAGCTTTCCGGTTCCAGTTACCATCGAGTTGACTTCTACTCATCTCAACCTCGTGTGTGTCAGAGAGTTTTCAGTGGCTGATTTTTTAAAAGTAAATTGCCAAGACTTTCTTCCAAGATACTTCTGGGTGGATTCAAACCTCCAACCTTTCAGTTAACAGTTGACTGTGTTAACCAGTGGCATCACCCAGGTTTTAACTCAGTGAACTAGCATGCTAAAATTCATGTTCTATCTGCTTCCTGGTTCTGGATAAGTCAGGTTGCAAAACTTGTAATTTTCTCAGAAAATCAATCTATTCACATTTCTAAGGCAAAGAACTTGAAATCTAGAAATCTGTTTGTAAACTCTTCAGGAAAGGTCCATCTTTTCCCTGAATGTATTAACATACAATCCTTTGGCTTCCAGGTCCCTCCTATTGTCATAGAAGGCATAACTTCAAAAACCTTGACCTGTCTTTGACTCACCTGGTAAGATATGCCTGTGTATACAACATACCCACTCACATGCATTCTAAACTCCCATGTATGAAATACCCTGAGATTTTTTATTTCTGGGAGTTGAAAAGAATCATTCAAGTATAAATCATGTACAAAGGAATATAATGTGAAGTAAGTGCCAGCTCTGTGTGTCAAAAGGTTTTGCCCCACACAGGGGAAGGAAAACCATGTCAGTACAATTCAAAAGAATGCTAACTATAATTCCATCCACCTTCCCCCAGCCCCAGCAAGAAAGCAAGCAAGCCAACAAACAAAACAAACCCCACATGAAGCTCTCACCTACTGCGTTTTTTTCCAAAAAAACTACAAAATCGAATATAGCATATGGGGGCAACTTTATAAAAAGATTTCCTGTAAAATAATGTGTGTTTAAAGTTGGCTGACAAATTCTAGAAATTTTCCCCTGAAGTTAAATACAAGAAATTTCACTGATCTCTGGAATCTAAGTAAATCATGTTAAATTACCTCAGAAAAGTGATTGACAGAGAAAACAAGAACAATGGCTGGCATGGGGCAAGGAATTTTCCTCCTTTCTAATTCATAAAGTAGTTTCATGTGCTGGATCTGTAGAACCATGCTGCACGGATTTAAGGTGGAGCAGTTATACCAAAGTAAGTTACAGGAACATAAACACACACATACACACAACTATACTGAAGGCCACCTTAGTTGTTAAAATATGTTTATAGACTAATCAAAATTTGGCCTCATACTTGTGAAGGATTCATACTAACTGAAAAAACAAATATCATTAAGCATTACTTAGAAATGTATCCCAAAATGTTACAAAAAAAAAAACTTTAATAAATACCTTAGCTTCATGTAAAGAAAGGAGCTCTGATGCAGTGGTGAAGGCATTCAAACCAAAAGGCTGGTGGTTCGAACCCATCAGACACCCTGTGGAAAAAAGATGGGGGCAGTCTGCTTCCATAAAGATTTACAGCCTTGAAAATCTAATGAGGATTATTATGAGTCTGAATCTGCTTAATGGCAGTAAGTTTAGTTTGGCTTATATGTAAAGACGTATTGACAGAGTGATTACTTGTAGGCTGTTTGGATAAAAGAGAACACTCTCAGGGTTTCTTATACCCAATTAAATCTAGGAATATCCTTGGAGGCCAACAACTATTTTAGCCCCTAGCTACCATTTCCCTCATGCCCGCCCCCCACCCCACTGCCTCATCTAGATTTTAAAGGTTTGGGTATCCACATACCTAAATTCTAATAATTTAAGGTAAATGCCTTAGCTCTGTTTCCCTTTTTGTTCTTATTGATGTTGATGGTGGTTGGGGATGGGATGTGTGTGGGTTGAAGGTGGTAGATGGTGGATGGGGAGGCAGTGTAGGATGGCATATAGCTTTCAAAAGGTTCTTGGCAGTAAGAAAAAGGTAAAAGAAAAATATTTTCATGCTGTGAGCTTAAGCACTTAAGAATTGACAAGTATTTTTTTCCAAAGTCTTCTGGTGATTATTCTTTAAACAGTGGCTCACAACCCTGACTGCCCAGGGAAACCACATGGGGAGTTTTTAAAATATACCAGTGCCAAGGCTGCTTCCCCTGAGATTTTTGTTTAATTAGTTTGAGGTGAGGAACAGACTTGGATATATTGTAAAAGTTCCCTAGGAGATGCTATGTGCAGGCAGGGTGTTGGACCATCCCAGGTCAGACAGAATACCCAGCATGGTGCCAGTAACAGCTAGAGTAGACTCAGGCAGCACCACTTCTTCTATAGGGGCAGGCTGGTTACGAGCTAATGTGATAATGAAGTCACCTACTTCGTTCTTCAATATATATTAGAAAATATTTCAAATATTCAGGAAAGTACACCGGATACTCATGGACTCACTTTCAGATTTAATAGATGTTAATATTCTGCCATATTTGCTTCTATGTCAATTTTGAAAATGTGGCTTTATAAAATACTGTGAATGAATTGGGGAATTTGAATGTATTTGGGCAAATATGTTTAGAAGGCATGTTACTCATTCAGATCCCTTCTACTACGTTATTTATACTTTACCATAAGTGAGGGAATGGGGTGGCGGTAATGGTAGAGGGCTGGGGAGGGAGAGGCAAGTTGAGGAAAAAAAGTGCAGAATAAGTGTAAGTCTTAAGGTGTTTAAGTCAACCTCAAGTTTGTGTAGTGTTGGCTCTGCACCCTCCTCTTCATGACCTTATCTCCTCCCTGTAACCATTATCCTTTGAACAGAATTTGTAGTTAAAAGTGCAAAGCTATTTTAACCTCCATCTCTTCCATCTTCCATTGATATGGATGAAGCATGTGCCTTCTGATGCCTCTGCAGGGAGCAGAAGTTGGAATGAGGGTATCAGTGACACAGGGGCTATGAGGTGGAGAGAAGAGCCTCAAAGACCTCCTGGGCTTGCCTGGCCATGTGGCCATGTTCCTATTTCTTAATTCGAAAAGGGTGGAAATGCAAGGTGAGGCCTCATCATAGAATCTTGTAGTTTCCCGGGTATTCCCAGGATGAGATCACATCCCTAATGACAGTACTGTTTCTCACAAAAGTCTGATAAATCCTTCTTGGTCATCATGACTGCTGATGCTCCTCAATCACTTTTCAGCAATCACACACACATATGTCTCCTGAGAGACTAAATGACCAGTCAAGCAATCGCCAGACCATATATAACAGAACTCTGACCCACAACCTATAATAACCAGCCCAGGAAGCCAAACAACAACCTCTGTATCATTAACAGGCTTATTATTATTAACCAAACCAAACTCACTGCCATCAAGTTGATTCTGAAACAGAGACCCTCATTGGGTTTCCTAGGTTGTAAATTTTCATGGAAGCAAACTGCTCTACCTTTTGTCCATGGAGTGGCTGATAGGTTTGAACCATTGACCTTTTTGTTAGCAGCCAAGTGCCTTAACCACTACACCATTACACCCAGAGCTCCTTTTTATTTATTTGTTTAAGAAACCACTATTTAAGAGTGAGAAATCACAAGAATTTTAGCTTTTTCTATCATTCATCTGGTTCCTTTCATAGTTTTTCATTAAATTCCTGGGTATTCCTTCTAATCTGTCCTTCTCCTGTCCTACTTTTTTCTTTCAGCAGAAAAATATTGATTTCTGTAGTCAGTATCTATTTGTGTATAGCACTCAATTCAAGCACAACCTGTGAAAATGGCAACTTGTGTGTTGTTCCTGGATGGCAGGGGGAAATGCTTTATTTCATTTGTTCTCTTTTGTTGACTGCCCTCCTTTATTTAGAATTAATGCATTTTGACATTTTTTTTTTTTTTTCCAACAAATATTACTTTGGATTCCAAATTACATTCCTAGGACAGCAGCTTGACTGCTAACCAGAAGGATGGCAGTTCAAACCCACCAGCCACTCCTCGGAAGGAAGGTTGGGCAATCCTACTTCCATAGTGCTACTGCCTCGAAAACCCTAGGAGGGGTCGCTATGAGTCGGGGCCGACTCGACGGCAAATAACAACAACAACAACAAGGACAGCAGCTAAAATTTCCTTGATGCTGTTATTTCAAAATACTTATTAAGAAAAAAAAAAGTCCCTTGGTGATGCAAATGCTTTGCACTCGAACCCACCAAGCAGCACCACAGAATATAGTCCTGGCAATGTACTTCCTTAAAGATTAAAGCCAAGAAAACCCTATGGAGCAGTTCTACTCTGTAACACATGGGGTCACCATGAGTTGGCATTGACTTAATGGCAATGGGTTTGGCTTTTGTTTTGTTTTATTTTTTAGAAGTTGAAACAGGTAAGATTTAATTCTAAAATGCTTCACTATATATATATATATATATATATATATATATATATATATAACCTAGTCCAAGTTCATGCGATTCATTTTGGCAGAGAGACACTATACATAACACAGAGTACTGTCAAAAATAGACACAAACAAGCTGTGCTCAGTGCTTCACTCATCCTTTCTCTTTCTTCCCCCCATCCTCTCCAACATCATGCCCTCTGAAGTCTTGAAATTATCTGTTAAATTAAAGTATAGTCAAAACCCTGCCATCTCCCATCACTTTTTCATTTCAGGACGTCTTATAATTCTTGTTGCATCATTCAAAAAAACAATGATATAAAGGGTATGGTCTGGGAAGCTCGGTTCTAGAAGTATATTCATCCTTCCCGAGTGTCTGTCTAATCTCATGCAAAAGAACACGAGCCACTTGGCCAATAAGTGGATCCTATAGCAGCACCTGCACCACCAAGGAATCTACAGGAAGTGCAGTATCTCAAGCCCCACCTTGAATCTACTGATTAGATCTGCAATTAACAAGACTTCAGGTGATTTTTTTAGATTATTATTTTTTTCTATATTGAGGCAAAATTTGAGAAACACTAACTTTAGCACATAATGACAAAAGCAACATTTGTCCTCTCTACCCTCCATGCCCATATGCAATATTAACTTACCTCCCTGGAGAATGGAGCTCACTACTTTCAAGACCACTCTTAGGTTGCCTATACATAAGATAATTCTAAGGAAAACAGAAAAAGGCATACATATAGCAACATTTTCTCCAGATTTCTTTTGTTAACATCAGAATTAAGATTATAATTTCACTAGGTTTTCAAAAGAATCTTGAGATGGTCACTTTATTTTAAAATTATATTCGTAGCATTGCATTTTCTGAATAAAATTATATATGTTAAGCGAGGAAGGTAAATACATACAACTTCCAAGTTATAGCTGATCAGCTTCTTCCAAAACTCAAATAAATGTCCTTGGTATTTAGAGATAAGCAATAGAAGGGCTTTTCTTAAGGGTTTATGAGGCAACATGGCTGGGTCTGCATAGATCCTAGGGAGGAGAGGACACATCTACTTAGATTTATTTCCTCAGAATAGGAAGAGTCTAGAATCAGCCAAGCAGAGTGTGCGTGTATGTGTGTGGGGGGGGCGGGGGGCAACTAGTTTTAATATAACCCCACTAATAACCCTTTTAGGGAGGTAGCTGTGGTTCAATGATAGAAATTTTGGTTTCCATGCAGGAGACTCAGGTTTGATTCTCAGCCAATACACCTCATGTATCTGTAAATGGAAGTTTGTATGTTCCATTTACTAGGAATAAAGGCCTGGCAATCTACTTCTAAAATTCAGCCAGTGAAAACCCTACGGATCAAAATGGTTTGATCAGCAACTGATTATGGGGATTATGCAGAACTGGGCAGCATTTCTCTCCATTGTGCATGGGGTTACCATAACTTAGGGGCTGATTCTATGGAAGTTAATGACAGCAACGATAATCTCTCTAGGGACATCTGCTTCTAGTGGAGGAAGCATTATCAGACTTTTGATTAGGTCTGGCTTTGCCTCTGGCTGAGAACTGCACCCTCCTCTCCATGACCCTCATCTCCTCCTTGTAACTGGTATCCTTTGAACAGTATTTGTAGTTAAAAGTGCACAGCTCTTTCAACCTCTACCTCTTCCATCTTCCATTGATATGGATAAAGTATGTTGCCTTCTGATGCCTCTGCAGGAAGCAGAAGTTGGAATGAAGATATCAGTGACAGAGGAGCTATGAGATGGAATGAAGAGCCTCAAAGACCTCCTGGGCTTGCCTGGCCATGTTGCCATGTTCCTATTTCCTAATTTGAAAAGGGTAGAAATGCAAGGTGAGGCCTCATCATAGAATCTTGTAGTTTCCCGGGTATTCCCAGGGTGAGATCACATTCCTAACAACAATACCATTTCTCACAAAAGTCTGATAAATCCTTCTTGGTCATCATGACTGCTGGTGTTCCTCAATCACTTTCCAGCAATCACACCCACATATATCTTCTGAGAGACTAAATGACCAGCCAAGCAATGGCCAGACCATATATAACAGAACTCTGACCCACAACCAGTAACAACCAGCCCAGGAAGCCAAACAACAACCCTTGGGCATAAACCAGCCAGGACTTGATTAATAACTGCCAGCTTCTCTCAGTTTTGCTCCTGTTTCCATATAGGACCAACCAGAGACAGCCTAACACGCTCCCTAACCAATCACATATGATGCCTGCTACTAGTTAGCCTGCCTCCAGCTTTCCCATGCCAACAGACCCCAATTAGGGCATCTATGATGTTGTTACTGTTTTTATGTGACTTTTACTCATGGTAACCCTGTGTATAACAGAATAAAATATTACCTGGTACTTTACTATCTTCGTGTTCATTGGCATGCTTGAATCCATTGTTGTGGCCATTTGTGTAGTACCTGCCAACCTAGGGGGCTCATTTTCTAACACTATATTTGACAATATTTTGCTGTGATCCATAGGATTTTCAGTGGTTGATTTCCAAAAGTAGATTGCCAGGCCTTTCTTCCTAGTCTGCTGTAGCAGCTCCACTGAAACTTGTCCACCATGAGTGATCTTGCTGGTGTTTGACATACTGATAGCAGAGCTTCCAGCATCACAGCAGCAAACAAGCCACCACAGTTGTGGAAGGTACCTGTTCTGGTTACCAAATGCTGCTCTGATAAGAATAAACCACAAATGGGATGGCCTTAACAAACAGGAGTTTATTCTTTACAGGTTGGGAGGCTAGACGTCCAAGTTCCAAGCGCCAGGCTCTAGGGGCTGTGTGAAAGCCCCTCAGCCTTGAGCCTCAGCTCTGCCTCCAGCTCCCAGCCCACAGGAAGTAGAGGCTTTTCTTCACTCAGACAGCTGTTGGGTACTGAGGCTGCCAAGCCCAAGGTTGACAAAAAAAAAAAAAAAAAAAAGGCACAGTCCTGATGTTACCAAACCACATGGCAGGCTATTAATTCAAGTCCATTTTAAGTCCCCAGGTTGGCAGAGCATGGCAGGCTGCTGAACAACAACACTGCTACATGCAGGGTTCAAGTGTACCACAAGCTAGAGACCATTCCCAGAGCTGCTTCTTATATATGAGGAAGCAGACCACATACCCAAAGCAGCTACTCAGCTGCTTGTGGTAGATCCCACCATGGAGTTGATTACCAGTCTCATCATGGGAATAACTACCACCAGCTGCCTAGCCACTCAACCAGGCCCAGCCAAGTTGACACACAAACATAACTACCACAGTACCTGAAGCCTCTTTTTTCCACTATAAAGCTTTTCTACTCCCATGTCTGCTTTTCAGTCTCTGCCTAACACAAGTGATGGTGGCTAACTCCCTTGTTGAAGCAAGCTGAATTAACAGCATTTGTTCTCCTTGGGATTGTTGGGCCTCTGTTTATTTCCATACTTTACTTGTGATAATGAGGTCAAAGTGGGACTTAATGTTCTTCACTGGCTGGATAGTGGATTTCTGTTGTGCTTCAGTTGGGACAGTACCTAGGATGCCCCTGAGTGTGGGACATGCATTTCCTGTGACCATGAAGGTGAAGAGGTGACTTTTCTTGGGTCTCACAGTAAACCTCAAATCTGCAGTATGGCCAGGTGGACAGTACCTCTCAGTCCTGTGTCGTAAGGTATGCAGAAGCAGGTCTGTGAGGTAGGGTATGGACACATACTTTCAGAAGCCTTGTAAGAAATCTGTGAATTTCACAATGGAATACTATGCAACCCTAAAAAATAATGTAGAATCTGCAAAACACTGCATAACGTGGATGAACTTGAAGGACATTATACTTAGTGAAATAAGTCAATCACAGAAGGACAAATATTATATTATTCTGTTGTTATAAAAAGTCAAGGAAAGGTTTATATATGGGAGGAAACTTTCTTTGTTGGTTACCAAGATTGGGAGGGGTGGGGAGGGAACACTGCTAGATAGGTAGAGACAAGTATTGATTTGGGTGAAGAGAAGGACAATGTACCAAATGTGGTGATCTACATGGTGGCACTGAGGAAGAGAAAGACATAGAGAGTACACTGGAGGTACAGACAACAAAAATAAAGCCTTTGCACATATAGTACCGCATAGTCAGTGACGGCAAACGTTGATCTATGGATGGATATAAGGGGAGACAGGATGAATAATTAGGTATGTCTACGCAGGGGGAGTGTACCTATGACCATGTATACGGTTTCTACAAGTCTTTTGTATGTTTTGTAAGAACGTCAAGGTATATGGTAGAGATGACAAAGGACAATGTTGTAGTCACCTTTTGGCCACAGCCTGGAGGGATTGAGTAGTTATACCTGTGCCCTTGGGGCCATAGTTGCAGGGGACATCAATCTCAATTGGTATAACATACTACACAAAAACATTGTTCCACATCCTACTTTGGCGAGTAGTGACTAGGATCTTAAAAGCTTGCAAGCGGCTATCTAGATGCAACGATGGGTCTCTCCTCATCCAGAGTAAAAAAGAATGAAGAAAACCAAAGACACATGGAAACAATTAGTCCAAGGGACTGGTGCACCATGCAATCCTCAGCCTGTATGACTATCAGACCAGAAGAACTAGACGGTGCCTGTCTACCATTGTCAACCACTCAGAGGGGGATCCCTGTAGGAGATCATGGATAGAGTGGGAGAGCAATGTGGAACAAAACACAAAATCATTAAAAGGAAAAAAAAAAAAAAAAGACCAGGTTTGCTGGTGTGATAGAGCCTGGTGAAACCCCTGAGACTATGGCCCCTAGCTCCTCTTCAGGTCTGGAATTGAACCCAATCCTGTGGCTTCCAGCCAAACACAAGACAGACATATGAGCTGAACATTTACATTAGGTAGATAGACTCCTTGGAAAAATCAATCATGGGAGAGTAGAAGGGCTATGTATGCTCAGGGAGACAGCTTGGGGTACAGGAGTACATGGGAGGGAAGGACACAAGAAAGAGGTAACTATGGGGAGGATGTGGAAAGAGAACTGCTGTATTGTGGGAAATTGTAGTCAATATCATGAGACAAAGTGTATGTGAACTGCTGTATGAAAAATGAATTAGCGCTGTAAGCTTTCACCCAATAACAATAAGAAAGAAAGAAAGAAACCTGTGAATTATATTCTGTCATGCTTCGGTCAGGAAGAAGATAAGCTGACAGTTTTTAGAGAAGATAAATCTGGGTCCCTTGGCAGCAGGGAGCTCTCCACAGGAGAAACATCCCTGCCAAAAACAGGCGAAGGCAGACAATGCCTGGTACATAGGCTTTGCCTCAGAAAATACACCTGAGGTTTGAAAGGGGAGCTATGAGGTGAGTGTCTGATGCTTGGGATAGCTTCTGGATGGGTCCCCATGTGAAAGTCCAGCCATCTCCTCCTTAGATGAAAATTTCCATGGGACAGAGCTAGGAGGGGATGTGGTGAGGGTGGGAGCTAGAGGTTCACCTCAAGGAACAGAACTATGGCTTCAGCTTTCTGAAAGGCTTAAACTGTTTGTTTTTGGAGAAAAGTGTGTTCTTTCCACTTTAGGAGGCTTTTGAGGATTCTTCAATCTTAAAAGAAGCTCCTCCTGGTTATAGTGTGGACTTACATGGCCCATGTTTCTGTGTTTGGCCAACCCAAGCATGACCCAGCAAGGAGGAAGAGTGGTACAGGTTGTCCTAATTTACAACACATTTGAGTTATGATGAACTACACTTACAGCTGTCTTTCTTTCTTTTTTTTTTAACATCTTATCATTAGTAATATGTACTACATAAAATGATATAATATTGCAGCATGTAATTTGCTGATGTTATCACACTTAGGTATAATGTTTCCAACCACCAAAGACAAATAAGATTGGATTTATAAAGATACTGATAATAAAAGAAAATAGTAATGAAAACAAAAAACAAAAATAAGGTATTCGGCTTATATCAGAACCAATGTATGACAGAGTAGTCCTCAGAACAAAACCATATTATAAGTTGGGGACTGCCTAAAATTGGATTGTGGACAGTACCCTGTGAAGACAATGACTTGAGATGAGAGGCAATCCCATTCCAGATGAAGTGATTGCAAAGGGTGGAGAAGCTCCAGGTTAATGCTGCCCAAGATGTGAGGAATGGCTGCCCCATGTCCCTGGGAGCACTCCTGCTGCAGGTCCCTGGGTGTATATTTCATTTCCACATTATGGCCTGTAAGAAGCCTTGAAACATGGATTACATAGACACAGCCTCCTAAGTGGTCATGGCAGAAGTGGAGTGGCCTAGACAAGTTGGAAGCAGTGTTCCTGAAAATAACCCTATTATTCCTCATAACTGTTTGTCTCACCAAGGTAAATATTGCAGTGGAAATTGCCATTTTAAAAATACACTGCTATAAATTGAATTAAGGTGCTATGGTGGCACAATGGTTAAAGCACTTGGCTGCTAACCAGAAGGTCAGCAGTTCAAATCTACTAGCTGCTCTGCAAGAGGAAGATGAGGCAATCTGCTTCTGCAAAGATTTATAGCCTTGGAAACCCTATGTGGCTGTTCTTCTCTGTCCTATAGAGTTGCTATGAGTTGGAATCAGATCTACGGCACGGAGTTTATAGATTTAATTGTGTTCCTGAAAAGATATGTTGAAGTCCTAACGCTCTGAGAATGTGACCTTGTTGGGAAATAGGGTCTTTGAAAATGCTAACAGTTAACATAAGGTCATACTGGAACAGGGTGCATCCTAATCCAATCAGAGTGCTAGCCTTATAAAAGAGAAGAGACACAGAGAGATATACAGAAGGAAAACCACCATGTGACAATGGAGGTATATACTGCAGCAGCTAGCTAAGAAAGCCTGGGGCTACCTGAATCTGGGAAGGGCAACAAAGGATCATTTCCCAGAGACTTCAGAGAGCACAAGGCCCTGATGACACCTGAGTTCAGACTCCTGGCCTCCAGAACAGTGAGACAATAAATCTCTCTTTTTTTATATAAGAACACCCAATTTGTAGTACTTTGTTATAGCAGCTGTAGGAAACTAATACACACACTAATCATTTTTCTAGAAGCAAATTTGATTGTTCTACTGCTTTGTCTAAAATCTTGCATCAGCTTCTCATTGTCTCTGAGATCAAGTATCAGGTCCTTGGCCATTCTCTGTGGTCTGTCCCTACATCTACTCCCTGAGGCTGGCCTCTCCTAACTCTCACACCCTGGTTTTGCACCTTGCCACACTGCCTTCTGCTCTCTCATCCTGTCAAGTCTCTGTGTACATTTTGTATTCCCATGTCTGCAGGGGTAAGTGTTCTGCCTTTAATGCTTGGCTCAATTGTGAGTTTTGTGCAGACCTCACCATCACCCCCATCTCCATCTCAGTGGTAGCCTCATAACCACAGCTCTTGGGTTCAGTATGAAAAGCCCTTTTTACTTGTTTCCTGAGAGTGCCACAGCACCTAGAACATAGGGGACTTAATCCCTATTAGCTGAAGGAGTGAATATCAAATGAGAATACAAATGAGAAAGCACTTTATGAATTGCAGCTCTTGAGAAGCATAAGATTGTTCTTGTTGTTATTAAAGCCAACCTTGAAAGCCAGGCTGTGCACAAGTTTTTGTGAGTACTCAGTCCTGGCTGTCCTTTAAAATCACTTGGGAAGTTCTGAGGATATCAGTTGGGGTGGGGGGCACCATAGACCTGTCAAATCCATATCTCTGGGGTAGCCAAAGTTGTCCTTGAGTATCTTCCTTCTAAATGTCTTTGGTTGCCAATTCCAGCCTGGCATCATGAGATCTGTTGTTTTTATTCTGAGTGGTCATGAGGTCTATAGTCTTGACTGGTCATGGGAAATTCCACTCCAGATAGGCCGTTGCAGAGTGCCACTTACCAGAAGGACATCTTTCAAGAGTTGCTCCCACTGGATTTCATTTCTTTTACATTTAAAATATGCCAATAATGTGCTGCTGTGTTGTTGTTGGGAGCGCTGGTGGCGTAGTGCCTAAGGCATTTGACTGCTAACCAGAAGGCTGGTGGTTCAAACCCACCAGCCACTCCTCGGAAGGAAGGTTGGGCAATCTACTTCCATAGTGATACTGCCTCGGAAACCCAAGGAGGGGTCACTATAAGTCTGACTCTACTCCATGGCAGTGAGTTTGGCTTTTGGTTTGTTGTTGTTGTTAGTTGCCGTCAAGTCAATTATAACTCATGGTGACCCTACTGTGTTGTTACCTCTCTAGACAGGCTATAGATGGTAAATGAAATTACATATTAGAATCCACAAACTTCTGGATTAATTAAATCAATCCATTAATTTTTAGAGGGTAAAATACATTCCTTTCTAAGTTTCAGTATTTCCATCTGCAAAATGTGGGTAATATCAAAGTACCAGATATCAGATGGGAAAAATTGAGTCATTATAATATCTATGAACTTGTACATTATTAAAATGAAAAACATATCTAAGAGATTTCTTTCTCTGCTAGCTTTCTTATTTTACAGAATATATTGTAGACTGCCAGAAGAATGAATAAAATTTGTTTTAGAATAAATGCAATCAGAAGATCAGACAATGTTTTACTGCTATTCTTTACATTTTCAGTGACTAAATGTTCCAGAAGTGGACAACCTCTTTCTTCTTCCTAGACTATCTTAGTCTAGAAGCTCCACTGAAACCTGTCCACCCTGGATGACCCTGCTGGTATTTGAAATACTGGAGGCATAGCTTCCAGCATTACAGCAACATGCAAGCCACCACAGTATGACAAACTGACAGATGAAAGGTGGTTGAGCTACCTGGACATTCAACTGGAAGAGATAAATGTTTGTGCCCATTCCAAAGAAAGGTGATTCAGCAGAATGCAGAAATTATTGAACCATATCTTCAGTATCACATGCAAGTAAAGTTTTGCTGAAAACAATTAAAAAACAGTTGTAGCAGTATATCAACAAGGAAACTGCCAAAAATCCCAGCTGGAGTCAGAAGAGGATGTGGAATGATGGCTATCACTGCTGATAATCAGGTGGATTTTGGTTGAGAGTAAAGAATAACAGAAAGTTGTTTACCTGTGTTTTCTCGACTATGCAAAGGCATTTGACTGTGTGAATCATAACAAATTATGAATAACACTACCAAGAATGGGAATTCCAGAACAATTAATTGTGCTCATGAGGAACTATATATAGACTAAGAGACAGTTGTTAGAACAGAACAGGGGGATACTCCACAGTTTAAAATCAAGAAGGGTGTGCATTAAGTTGTATTCTTTGACCACACTTATTCAATCTGTATGTTGAGCAAATAATCTGAGAAGCTGGACCATATGAAGAAGAACACGGCATCAAGATTAGAAGAAGACTCATTCATTAACAACCTGCAATATGCAGATGACACAACCTTGCTTGCTGAGAGTGAAGAATACTTGAAGTTCTTACTGATCAAGATCAAAGACTACAGCCTTCAGTATGGATTACATCTCAACATAAAGAAAGAAAAAAAGCCTTACAACTGTACCAATAAGCAACATCATGGTAAATGAAGAAAAAATTGAAGCTGTCAATGATTTCATTTTACTTGGATCCACAATCAACATCCATGGAAGCAGCAGTCAAGGAATCAAATAATGTATTGTATTGGGCAAATCTCTGCAAAAGGCCTTTTAATGTGTTAAAGAGCAGAAACATCACTCTGAAGACTAAGGTGCTCCTGACCCAAGCCATGGTCTTTTCTATAGCCTCATATGCATGGGAAAGCTGGACAATAAGGAAGAACAAGAAAGAACTGATCCATTTGAATTGTGCTGTTGGTGAAGAGTATTGAATGTACCATGGACTGCTAGAAGAACAAACAAATCTGTCTTAGAGTATGTGCAGCCAGAATGCTCTTTAGAAGTGAGAATGGCCAGACTTTATCTCTCATACTTTGGTTATGGTGTCAGAAGGGACCAGTTCCTAGAGAAAGATATCATGCTTGGTATAGTAGAAGATCAGTGAAAAAGGGGGAGACTCTCAACAAGATGAATTGACATAGTGGCTGTGATGATCAGCTCGAGCATAGCAATGATTGTGAGGATGGCACAGGACCTGGCAATGTTTTGTTCTGTCATACATAGGGTTTTTACGAGTTGAAACTGATTGGACAGCACCTAACAACACCGATCAGAATACTCCTTAGAAGCAAAGATGGCAAAATTTCAGCTCTTTTTACTTTGTATACATCATCAGAAAAGACCAGTCACTAGAAAAGGACACCTGTTTGTTAAATTGTCAGTAAAAATTGTGGAAACTCTAAGCGAGATGGACTGACACAATAGCCACAACGATGTGTTCAAACATACCAACCAATATGAAGATAGTACAGGACCAAGTAACATTTTGTTCTGTTATACATAAGGTTTCCATGAGTTGGAGCTGACTCAATGGCAACAAACAAAAATAATGTTGAACATTAGTGTCTCTTTGCTATATCTTGGTTAAAGTTTTGAATGTAGACAGAACTTGCAAATGTTCTGTTTTGACAGGTAAATATTTTTCAGTGTTTTATCACACTACTACTACTACTCACTGCCATTGAATTGATTCCGCTGATAGTGACCCCCTTTGGGCTTCCAAGGTGGTAAATCTTTATGGAAATAGATTGCCCGGACTTCCTTCTGTGGAGTGGCTGTCAGGTTTTACCATAAGAAAGATAAAAAAAATCTCACATCACAAAAAAAAAAACCCTCTGATTCTTTGTAAGTATTATCTTTCATGGTATAACCATTGTAGCAAATGGTATGGCGTTTCCTTAAAAAAACTGAAAATAGAAATACCATTTGACCCAGCAGTTCCATTATTAGGAATATACCCTAAAGAGATAAGAGGCAGGACACAAACAGACATGTACGCCTATGTTCATCACAGCACAATTCACTATAGCAAACAGATGGAAGCAACCTAAATGCCCATCAACAGATGAATGGATAACCAAATTATGTTACATTCACACAATGGAATACAATGCTGCATTAAAGAACAATGAAGGATACGGGAATCATCTCACAATGTGGATGAGCCTGGAGGACATTATGCTGAGTGAAATAAGTCAATCGCAGAAGGACAAATATTGTATGAGCCCAGTACTGTAAAAGACAAAGGGTTTGCTTAAGGAAGGGAACTCACTTTGTAGGTTACCGGGGTGGGGAGGGAAGGGGAAGGAATAATTTGGGCCTGGTTGGGAGCCACACTCTGAGGGTGGTAAGGGTAGGTATGGTATAAAAAAAGTCGGTGACCACCATGATAACATTAGGGAAATGGAGGACACCGAATTGTGCACATAAGATATAGACGACCGAGGCTAATACCAGTATATCCACAATATTGCATTACCATTAACACCAAACACTAGGCTACAGATAAACACATAAACATCTGAGAAGATCAGATGGGGGTCAGTGAACAGGATTATACTCTTGACCAAGGATAGATTCAGCTGAGGCTAATCTTGGACAGATACCAGTGATACAAAATACCCACAATCCTTACAGAAACAACAGAAGACAGACATAGAGAAATCCCTCACAGACATCCAGACACTGTGGGAGAGATCCAATGGATCTACTGACTCAGGACCATAGAATTGGGGGACACCAGACTCAATTGACACAACAAAATATATAATAATCTTGTTCCACAACCTACATTGGTGAGCAGAGACTGGGGTCTTAAAAAGCTTTCAAGCAGCCATCTAAGATGCAGCTAATGGTCTCCTATCATCAGAAGCAAAGAAAAGTGCAAAAAACCAAGGGCATTTGGAAGCAATCAGCCCTAGGACATGATGGACCTCAAGACCAGAAGAACTAGGTGGTGCCCAGCTACCAATGCCAGCCACTCGGGGAGGATCAAAACTGGAGGTCTTGGATAGAGTGGGAGGAAAAACGTGGAACAAAATCCGAAACACAATAATGACCAGAATTACTGGTTGGATGGACTCTGGTGGAACCCCAAATACTATGGCCCTAGGACACCCTTTGGGCCTGGAATAAAACTCACTCCCAGGGGATAGTTCTCAGTCTAATAGTAAATAATATGTACACACAGACCGGTCAACCCAGGGTGACGCACCCACATACCCTATGGAAATGCATCCCTTGGAGCAATCGACCACAGGGCACCCGAGGGGCAACATTCACACGAAGGAAATGCAGGGCACACAGGAGTGCATAACTATGAAGAGCACAGGTGTGTGGGGGCTGTTACTGGGAAGGGAGAGGAGGAGAGTGGGTTAGGGTTGGGGATGGTAATTGGGGAGTGAAACCAAATGTATACAAAATGTTGAATGTAAAACAGATTCTGCTCTGTAAATTTTCACCTAAAGCACAATTAAACAAAAAAAAGAAGAAGAAGTGTATCTTTCTTAAGTTTGAAGGAAACAAATCAGCCAACAAAGGAAGAGATGACTGCCTCTATGGAAATAATGTATGCCAAGTTTCTCCTGAGTAGGGGTGGGTGATGGCAGTGAGAGGAAATTTTTATCCTTTGTATATAATCTCAGTAGAAATCATGACATCTCTTTAATGATATTCTTGCACATGTGAAGCTAATAATAGTTTGTGAATTCAGTGGGAAAAATAGGTTTTGCCCTGAAACGTGGCCAAATTAGGATAGAAAAGCTATTGTTAAGGAAACTGCCCTTAGCTGGATTGCTTCCCCTCCTTCTCTCCTGTCAATATCCCTCTCTCTCCTCCCTTTCATGTCTAAAAATTATAATAGTATTTCAATAAACTATCAGTTTTGCTGACTTTTAAATCTCTTCTCAAGAACACATCTTGGGCATTGGGCAGGCAGTGTGAATATTAATGGAAGACTGGATCTTAATAAATTCTGGGAGGATGTTTAAAGAGCACAGGTGGGAAATTTAAGTCCAGAAGTTCAGAGCCCTGACTGATTACTAATCCTGCTTGCCTCACACTGCCTACTGGGCAAACCTGTTTTTTTTTTTTTTTTTTTTCTGCCATCTACAAAATGGAGATGTGCTCTTTCTTACCAGGTTACTGTGAGGATCAATTGGTTTAATGGGTGGGACATTATTTCTGAAAACATATATGAGTTTCACCATAGGAAAACTTTTGTCCAAACTCTGATATTAGCTCATTCTTTCAAACTGGCCAGCTCTGTGTGGCTGAGTGGCTCAAGTGGGCATAGGCTCTGGGGCATTTCTTTGAGTGTCTTCCTATTCAGTTAGACTGGTTATGCACCCAATAGATCAATGGATTGTTGTTGTTTCCCTCAAGTCAGCCCCCAGATCACGGTGTCTTCATGAACAATGAATTGAATGAAACACTGTCCAGCCCTACACCACCCCCATGGACAGCTATGGATTGGACGATTGTGATTCATAGGGTTTTTATAGGCTGACTTTCAGAAGGAGATCATCAGGTCTTTCTTGTTAGTCCATCTTAGTCCAAAAGCTCCACTGAAACCTGTTCAGCATCACAGCAATGTACAAGCCTCCATTGATAGATGGTTGGTGGCTGTACCCAAGGTGTATTGGCCAGGAATTAAACCAGAGTATCTCACAAAGAAGGTGAGAATGTTTCCACTGTACCGCCATTGCCCTCATGAATGGATTAGGGAGTGCCTTTCTGTTGAGGTCTGGTAGAATATAATTTGTTGTTGTTGTTGTTGTTGTTGTGTGCCGTCAAGTCAAACCCGACTCAAAGGTATAGTATTTCTGGACACCAATTTGGAGAAACGTACTAAGAGCTTTTGAAAAGTGCCTATTCTTTTACCAAGCAATTACATTTATAAGGATGTATACTAAAAAGGTGGTCTGATATGGTGGATACAATGAGACAGTGTGTGCAAGAGGCTTAAAATAGCATTGTTTACAACAATGAAGGAAAACAACTTCAATACCTAAAATAAGGGATAAAATAAACAGTATGTTTTAGACTTACTTATATATAATTCAGTCATCACAATGATATTCTGTATTTATTCAACAAATATTAACTGAACACCTACTATGTACCTGGCAGTGATCGAGATGTTACAGATAGACCAGTAAACAGAACAGCAAAAACTGCCCTCCGGGAGCATGGCTTCTATTGAGGAAGACAGAAAATAAACACAATCAACCACTAATTTATCTGACACAATGGAAGGACTGAAAACAGAGGAGGCTATAGCACAAGGGGTGGAGGCCCTGAGGGAACACATATTTAAAGAGAATGCAGAATGCGAACACTCTGCAAAAATGGCATTTCTGTAAGGATTTGATGGGCGAAAGGGACATCTGGAGGAAGACCATTCTAGGCAGTGGAAGTATTGCATTAAGAAACCTTGAAGCATCACATTTGGGGACCAGGAAGTGAACCATCAGAAAGATGACTAGATGGCAGGGAATGAGGCACACAGTAGAAGGAGATGATGTCAGAGAAATATACAATCTATCCATGGCCATTGTTGTTAGTTGCCTTTGAGTTGGCTCTGACTCATGGTGACTTTATGTATACGAGCAGAACACTGCCTGTTCCTGCCCCATCCTCACAATCATTAGTATGTTGAAGTCCATTGTTGCAGCCGTTGTGTCAGTCCACCTCATGGAGAGTTCCCCTCATTTTCACTGACCTTCTACTTTACCAAACATGGTGTCCTTTTCTAGTGATTGGTTACTGACTTGGAAAGAAGTCAACAGCCTATTATCATGTAAAAAAAATAGGTAAGAGAATAGTGTGTATGATAATCCAATTTTTGCTACAAACCATAAATAAATCCACATATATGTGGTATGTATTGTTTTCTTCTTTCATTCCTTCCTCCCTCCTTCTCTCTTTTCTTCCTCCCATACTCTCTTCTTCTCTCTTTCCTTCATTCCTTGCTTTCCTTCCTCATCCCTCCTCTCTTTCCTCTTTCCTTCATTTCTTCCTGTCTACCTGCTTTCCTATATTTTTTGGGGGATACTTATCTGAATTTTCACATTTCTTTATATTTTAAAATTTGGATTTTACATTCTACAAGCTTACCTGTGTAACAAATAAATGATAAATGTTGTTGTTATTTGCTGTCGAGTCGGCTCCAACTCATAGCGACCCCTCCTTGGGTTTCCGAGGCAGTATCACTACAGAAGTAGGATTGCCCCATCTTCCTTTCAAGGAGTGGCTGTGGGTTTGAACCACCAGCCTTCTGGTTAGCAGTCAAGTGCCTTAGGCACTATGCTACCAGAGCTCCTAAATGATAAATACCCAGGTAAAATAAATTGACTATATTTTATTTCTTTGGTGAAACTGCATAAACACAGGTTTTATTAATGTCAGAATATGTTTACTTGTCTAAATCAGTAATAAATATTCCTTGCTTTATAGGAAAGTGTTAACAAATACACAAACACGCTCACTGCTGTCCAGCTGAATGTGACTCATAGCGACCCTTCTTAGGTTTAGGAGGCATTATCTCTACAGAAGTAGATTGCCCAATCTTCCTTCCAAAGAGTGGCTGGTGAGTTTGAACCACCAGCCTTCTATTTAGCAGTCAAATGCCTTAGGCACTATGCCACCAGAGCTCCCAAGGTAGGGTTTAAATCAGGAAATCACATTAAAGGTAAGTGTTATTCAGAGAAAAAAAAATAGATTGGTTTCTGCAAATAAGGTCAAATTCAAAATACAATTTCTCTAAATTTCCACTGGTAGAAGTTTTATTGGGTGGATCTGAAAAGTGCTGTTTATACTGAAACCACCTATATAGGTACAAATGCAGAGATTCCCTCTTCCATACACAGACACCTATAGAACCAGTTTTCATGGTGACTCCATGTGTATCAGAAACTGTGCTCCACTAGGTTTTCAATGGCTGATTTTTCAAATTAGATCACCAGGCCCTTCTTCTAGGCTCCTCTAGAACCTCCCACCTTTTGGTTAGCAGCTGAGCTAACCCTCAGCACTATCCAGGGATTCCATATGCCTGTATCCACTTTTGAAACTTCCTTGTACTCACAAGATTCAGTACAGACTTAGGGTTTGTCATGAAACTTTGATGACAGAGTGTGCTTCAGGAATGGAGTGTTTTGGCTTAATTGAATAACTAGGATTATCTATTCAACCCAGGGCTAAGCAGAATTTCAATCTAGAATTCCTAGGATTTCAAATTTAACTGGTAAAAAAAAACCATCTGAAACATGAGTTTCCCTATGTTGAGTGTTCTATGCTGAATGTAGTTCAGTCTTTGATGATGCAGACACTAATCAATCTGTCTGGCTCATTATCCTGCCCTTAAACTTGGTTCTCTTTAAAGTCCTACAAGTGTAGCTATAAGTAGAACAACTGTCTCCTGAAGTAATGTATAAGCTTGACATTTAATAAAACAATAAAATCCTTAAGTTGTTTATTACAATTTTGTATATCCACTTAGAAGCAGGGGCCATGAAAAATAGCTTACTAATTTTTTTCCCCTGATTATTCTCTATTTTACAGCTGACAACCTGATATAGAGAGAAGTGTTAAGTGTCAGAGTTAAGTGTCTGTCACAGCTTATTTTGCAGAGCTGCATGACTCAAAGTTAACTCCAATCTCTTAGGTGTATTGAAAGGAAATGTGGTTATGGCTAGTGGCATCAGGGCTTGGCTTTTGAAGATCTCTAGAGCATGTTGTCAGAAGATACCAGTCCCTGGAGAAGGATATCATGCTCACTAAAGAAGAGGGTCAGCGAAAAAGGGGAAGACCCTCAATGAGAGGACTGACACAGTGGCTGCTACAATGGGCTCAAGCATAGCCGGGATTGTGAGGATGGTGCAGGACCCGGCAGTATTTCATTCTGTTGTACATAAGGTTGGTATGAGTTGCAGTCAACTAGAAGGCACCTAACAACAACAACAGAACAATCCTGAAGGACAACATCCCTACAGAAATGTCAGAAATCAAAGTCTTGGATTGTATTCCAATTTTTGTACAACTCAGAAAAGTGATTGTCACCTACTTTGTCTCATCTGAAACATGAATATATACCTCTTCCTTCATCATTCAAATGTTGTGTTTCAAGTGACATCTAAATAGATGTTTTAACTAGTAAAAGTTACTAAGGGAAAGATAAAATTCTTTCCTGTCTTATATGTCTTTTCTGACCTTCATATATAGAATTTGAGAGATTTAGTTCTTGTTTGGAGGGTTGAGTGGTGCAAATGGTTAACTCACTTAGTTGCTAACTGAAAGGTTGGTGATTTGGATCCACAAGTAGCGCCTTGGAAGAAACACCTGGGGAAGTGCTTTCAAAAAATCAGGCATTGAAAACCTTATGGGCACAGTTCTACTCTGACACACATGGGCTCACCATAAGTTGGAAGTGACTCAATGGTAGTGTTACTTCTTGTTCAGTGGGCCCTTGCAGAACTTTCAAAGACAGCTACAATTTGACTACATGAAATAATAGAGTCTGATGTGTTCGTTTCCTAATGAAAACTTTAAAAATGCTAATTGGAATGAGAAGACTTTTGGTATTAAAGGACTATTATTCAATTACTATTTACTGAGTGGCTTATACATGCAAGCTATTGGAAGGGACACAGAAGAGGTGCCGTGATGCCCAAGTTAAGCCCTTGTTGGCAAGGAGATTCAAGCCTGGGAAAGAGGTAAAGAAAAGCAGGTAAGCATCAGCTCACCAGGTGTCCTCAAGAGGAGCCCCTGGTTCATGGAACCCTGCCCATGGTGAGAGGGAGAGTCAACCTTTGAATTCTGATGACACATTCAAATATTCTTCAATTGACATCTCAAATTTAATGAACTGGACATCTACCTCGAGAAGCTTGCTAGCTTATCCTTTTTGTCTTTCTGTAATGACATCAAATAAAGTACTATGCCCTCTAGTTGAGACAATTCCAGTGTGTCAGAAACTCTGATTTTAATATCTTTTTGTGTATATTTCAACCCCATATTCTTGCTTTACTTATGAGAAAAAACTGTCCACCATCCGCTCCCCCAACACACACTGTCTGAAGATTCTGTGTGATATACTTAGGACATTGTGATAGTTGGAGCTGTGTGTCAACTTGGCTGGACCACAATTCTGTGGTTTAAGCAATTGTGATGTGGGCCGTTTCAATGATGGGATCAGATGTATATGTTTTGAGCAGCCAATCTGTTGAAAGGGCGTTTCCCTAGGAGTGTGGCCTGCTTCCAGTATATTTATGGATATCCTGGGAAAAGAGACATTCTTCCGTGGATTGGGATTCTGTTGTGCTGCCTACAACTGTATGAGAGCGGACAATCCACCATTCAGCCTGGAGATCTTGGATTCGTCATTCATTGGAGACAACAGACAGTATGCTGCCTGCCAACCTTGAGCTCCTCAGCCCTAGCAGCTGTGTGAGTCAGGAAAAGCCTCTAGCTTGATGTTTGATCCAAGAACTTTGGACTTGCCAACTTCTGTAAGTGTGTAAGCCATTTCCTAAGATAAATTTCCCTTTCTCTCTCTATATAAGCTTTAATGGTTTTGTTTCTCTAGAGAACCCAGTCTGACACATTTGGTACCGGGAGTGGTTCTAGGGAGACAAAATCATAAGGATGGGCTTCCTAAATTGGTCCTCCAATTTGATTAATCGAAAACACACTAATGATCCTGCCTCTGTTAGTAAAAAGGGTCCTGCTAATCTGTGGCATGAGGTGGGAACATTAATATGCAAAATAGCTCCACCAATACATCAAGTACTTGTGAGAAGTGAGGCTCAGGTGATCGCATATTTGATACTTTTCTGCAATTTTGTCAACATGAGGGGTATAAGGAAGCTGGTTGGTTGGTCCTACTTACGCGAGACAAAGTGGTGAAGGAGCGAGATGCGCTCAGGGCTGTTGAGTCACAGTTTATGCACCACATAAAAGACCTCAATGTTTCCAGTTGTGCTCTGAAAGAAAGCCTTATTTCTTCTAGTAACAGAGCTGATATTGCCAAAAACCAAATCCAGAGTCTTATTGTAAGGGTGGCTGAATTACAATGCCAATTAAATTACCAATTCAGAATGGTGTCTGAAGTTAAAGTGAGGGCATTGATTGGAGAAAATGGGATCCTGAAACCTGGAATGGGGACATATGGGTGGATAGCCAGGAAGATCAGGATACAGAGCCTGTAAATTCTGTTGAATCCCTCCCATCTGAAGAGATTACTGTAAACCCATCACCCCCACCTCAGTTTGATGGGATTAACCGGACTGTTCTTGCTGGGCTATTGCCTGAGGCAGAGGCCATGGAAGACATTGCTGAATGTTCTCAGGAACTGTCCCAATCACCCATTGTTGCTGCTAGACCTATAACTAAATTTAAGTCCAAATGAGCCCCAAAAGGTGAAATACAAAGTGTGACTGAGGAGGTGGTATGCTACACCCAAAAAGACCTACTTGATTTTGCTAACATGTATAGACAGAAATTTGGAGAATATATATGGGAATGGCTACTGAGGGTGTGGGATAATGCTGCAAGGAATGTCACACTGGATCAGTCTGAGTTTATTGATTTAGGCCCACTAAGTATTGATTCTTCACTCAATGTTTCAGCTCAAGAGGTGAGAAAAGGATCTAATAGTTTATTTGTTTAGCTTATTGAAGCATGGATTATGCGGTGGCCTACCTTAAGTCAAGCTGAAGTACTAGACCTGCCTTGGCTCAATGTAGAAGAAGGTATCCAGAGACTTAGGGAAATTGGCCTGTTAGAATGGATTTATTAGATGAGACCCCTAGAGCCAGAAATGGAGAGTCCAGAAAACACGCCTTTCACTAGTATGGTGAGGAATAAATTTGTGAAGGAAGCTCCAGCATCCTTGAAGACTGCTATGATTGCTATTTTATGTAAGCTTGATTTGACAGTGGGAACTGCCCTAATTGAACTAAGACACTTAACTATGATGGGGCTAATTGGGCCCCATGATAGTAGGGATCAAGTGGCAGCAGTTAATTGACAAAAGTGAGGTGGGCATGGTTACCATAATGGACAGCAGAGTCGGAATAATAATCAGAATAATCTGACTTGTGTGGAATTATGGCATTGGCTACTTGCTCATGGTATTCCTGGTAGTGAAATACATGGAAAACCTACAATATATTTATTTGATCTGTATAGACCAGAAGAATTCTAGGTCATGTGAACAGCAGCCTAGATTGAATTGCCAGAAAACAGAGTCAAGGCCTCTCAATCAATTCCCAGTCTTGATTCAGTTTACAGACCCACAACCCCTTGAATGAAGGAGAGGTCGGGTCCCTTTGAGGAAAGATCCCACTACATTGCCAAAAATTTATGTCAATCTTTCTCCCAGCCTTCCCCAAAGGGATCTGAGGACTTTTACGAGGAATCTAGTCTAACACAGGCATCAACACTTTATTTTAATTTTCTTTTTCTTTCTTTGCTAACTCAGTGGGATTTCTCTGGTCTTTCCGAATGTAATTGACCACTGTATGGACTCTTGGCCTGCATTAAGGAGTCAGAGTAATTGATTTTTATTCTTACTTTTTGAGGTTAGACTATGACATACAAATGACTCAGCCAAGACACCAATGTCTGAAAATGGCCTGAGCAGAAGCTGGAATGAATACCCAGTGTGAGTGCTGTTTTTCACCCTCCAGGCATCAAGTATTGTCTCATTATAGCAATGCCAAACAGCTCATCTGAAAATTTAACAAAGAAAGAAGTACCTTGAGTCCAGATTCCTTATATGAAGAAAAGAAAGGAATAAACTGGAAAAACACTTGCACATTGCCACAGCTCAGTTGAATGAGCATTCCAATTAAATATATATACATACAGGATTCTTTCTGGATATTTCTTATACAATAGTGAGACACAATGGCCACAACAATAGATTCAAACATACTAATGATCATGAGGATGGCATAGGATAAGGCAGTATTTCAATGTGTTATACATAAGGGTGCCATGAGTTAGAGTCCATTCAATAGCAACTAACAGCAACAAGTTTGGATTTCTTGGGGGGTACTCAAAAAAGGTCTAATATAATTTAACAATTGTTCATATTATACAATATTTTTTATTAATTCCATGAAAAAATGAGAAGTTCATTTGAAAATGACTGGTGGGTCCTAATTAAATCATCCTGTTCAAGACTAGTTTTGTGTGTCAGTACAATTACAATGTTACCTTCCCAATCAGTTGTTCTAAAATCCCAGTTTTGTACACTTTTGTGGATGGACTACTATCAGTGACTATGGTATTGTGTTGTTATTATTTATAACTATGGATTTTAAGGCAAGAATTACTTTCTAATCCTGGAACCCTACATAATAGCCTTTATGAACCCAGTGCTCAACATATCCTCTTTGTGCTCCCCATGATAGTCGAGTTTCATTAAAGATGCAGCAGTACTAATTTAAAATAAACTTCACTTACAATAAAAATAAAGAAGCAAGAAGGCCATGCTAGTGATGCAGATCAAATAAACCATTTGTGTCTGTTTTGGAGTCATTATAAATTACCTGAATAATCAATTCAGTTCTTCACTTATTTTTCAGTTCCAGATCTGACCTACACTTCATGTTGTACAGAAGTGGGCAATACCAAGGAAGTGTGCCCAGACCAAGGCAGGCTCCACTTAAAGCCTATCTCATATTTTCTCATTGTTCTTTGCTCATTGGGAGCCTGGGTTTGGCAACCAGTACTAATGGAAACTGTTTTGGACTCCATGTTTCTGGGAGGTCTCTACTCATACTTGTTTGGAGCCAGACTAAATCCCTAGTGACTTGCATAAAATCAGAAGTGAGTTTTCACAGAAAACGGTTATAATTTGACATAAATGACCTTGTAGTTTCTTGTCATCCTCCAGATTATACAGACACAGGTGATGGAGGTGGTGCAGACAGTTAATACATTCAGCTGCTAACCCAAAGGTTTGGAAGTTAGAGTCCACTCAGACATGAGCTGGACAAAATATTTAACAATCCACTTCTGAAAAATTAGTCATTAAAACTCTATGGAGCATAGGACTACTCTGACACACATGGGGTCACCATGAGTCAGAAGTGATTTAATGACAACTAGTTGTGTTTAGAGGGAGCTCTGGTAGCATAGCGCCTGAGGCACTTGACTGCTAACCAGAAGGCTGGCAGTTCAAACCCACCAGCCACTCCTCGAAAGGAAGGTTGAACAATCTACTTCCATAGTGATCCTCCCTCAGAAACCCAAGGAGGGGTCGCTATGAGTTGGGGCCGACTTGAGGGCACATAACAACAACAACAACAGTTGTGTTTAGATGATGGAGAGGATGCTCCTCTGACATATAACATATTCTATGAATCTGAAGCATCATTGTTTTGGCAAATGAGAAATGAGTCATTGTCTCTTCTCTGTTCCAGATCACAAAATAAAATGGTCCCATCATCTTCTGGATTAAAAATACTCCATTCACAACCTGGTACATATTTGTTCTCCACGGTGCCTAAGAAAGGCTAAATCCTAAAAGACATTCTCTTCAATGCTATCAGCCAATTGTTTGCCTGAGAAGATTACAACAAACCTCAGCTCCAACCTCAGCTCTAACTTGCTGCTGAGGCGGCTCACTTGGCCTTCTTTCCAACTGTGTTATTTATTCACTAAAATAACCTCAACACCCTGGACCATGGCCATGTGTAATCCCTCTTGCTCATGAAGTGCGATGTTAGAGCTTTCTTTGGGCTGAATCCACCATCAGCCTGGCCTCCCAGCTCCTGAGTGATTTCCTGCGTCCAGCGCAACACTGATGGTGCTAAAGTTGGCCATCCTTTGGTGGCTAGTTTATTACTCTCAGCACATGAAAGTCTTCCTCCCTTCTGAACAGCTTCCTAGTTGTTCCCTGAACCCAGCATTTCCTCTTGAGTCTGCCCTGCCCACAGCTAACAGGTTGAAATTCCTTGTGGACTCTTCTCCTTGCATCCAATTAAAGCAGCTACCACTCAAAGATCTACAATGTCCAGTGCCATACTGATATCTGCCTATTTTCTCCATTGCATGGTGAACCATGCTCCTGCCTGACCAATCTTCATTGCTGACACTCTCTGAAAGGATGCAGGTAGATTCCTAGTTTGGAAAGCCCTCCCTTTTCTATTTACCTACAAAATCCTACTGTTCTTTCAAGTCTCGTTCACATTCTACCATATCCTTCAGTGTTTCTACTCACCCAAACCCAACCCAACCCATTGTAGCCCAGTCAATTCTGACTCGTGGTGACCGCATGTATTACAGAGTAGAACTGCTCCATAGGGTTTTCTTGGCTTTAATCTTAGTGGAAACAGTTTTCAAGGACTTCCTTCTGCAGTGCTTCTGGGTGGGTTTGAACCATTAACCTTTAGATTAGCAGTCAAGCACAAATTGTTTTCAACATAACACCTCTCTCATTTACTGCTATAGTTTTTGTGTTACACATCGTTTCATTGCAACTGTTATTTTCTTAAAGTCTAAGGCTTTTGAGGGCTGAAATCATTACTCCCCCCCCCCCCCATTTCTCCCTCTAGGAGCTCTGGTAGCATAGTGCCTAAGGTACTTGAATGTTAACCAGAAGGCTGGCAGTTCAAACCCACTGGCCACTCCTCGGAAGGAAGGTTGGGCAATCTACTTCCTTAGTGATACCGCCTTGGAAACCCAAGGGGTCGCTATGAGTGGGGTCTGACTCGATGGCACATAACAACAACAACAACACCATTTCTCCCTGTGTCCTCAGTACAGAGTACTCAACTCACTGCCATTGAGTGGTATCTGACTCATAGCAACCCCTCCCTGGATTTCCAAGGTTGTATCTCTACGGAAGTAGATTGCCCAACCTTCCTTCCGAGGAGTGGCTGGTGGGTTTGAACCGCCAGTGTTCTGAATAGCAGTCAAGTGCCTTAGGCACTACACCATCAGAGCTCCTCAGTACAGAGTAGACATTCATTAAAGATTTGTTGCCCGATCCAAGGAGCTATGGCAATACAGGACATATCTATTAAATGTCAATTCCTGGAAATAGTAAGATGGTCAAAAGATGTGTTAGGTAAAAGTGAAAGTTATGTAATTCTAATTATTCCTCACTTGACTGTGTGAAGGTTTGCCATGATAAGCCTTCTATTCAATTTTCTTAATATGGCTTTTCTCGAGAGCACACCATTCTTATTCACTGATAGTATCTTTTATGTAAAGGATAATAAATGAGACTATTTAAAAAAAAAAAAAAAAGAACAAGAAAACTTCTGGATGGATTAACTGTAATTCCAAAAGACTAAGTATTTATTTATACAATGAGAGCAGCAGAAAATCCTCTTGCTACTTTGTATGATTGTGCATATTTTATCTGTTGGGTTCAGGTTAGATCTGCCTAGCAAGTAGAAGATGCAGATTCCAGGCAGGCATTCTGTCTCCAGCTGTGCATTTGCATGGCTCTGGAATGAGCACACTTGAAAGTCTTTACTGTGGGAACAGGCTGCAGGAGAGGCTATGGCTCAGAGTTCCTTCTGTCACCAGTCATGAGGAAAACCTAAGTCAGTAGTTCTGGAACTTCAGTGTACTGCACAATTCCTGGAGGGCTTGTTAATATTCAGAGTGCTGGGTCTCCTCCCCAGAGTTTCTCCTTCAGTGGGTCTGGGGTGGAGCTCAAAAATTTGCGTTTGTAACAAGTTCCCAGGTTGCTGTTGATTAGAGACATAATTTTGAGAACCTCTGTCTTATCTTCCTGTCGATTTTGATTCCTGTTTCTGCCCACAGAGATCTACTTGGGGACAGTCAAGGAGACATTAGAGGGATTGGCTTGGGATCCAACGGTCCTTGGCTACTTATAAGAAAGGGAGCCACCTAATTCAGCCTCCTTCCCGGTGAAGGAATCCCTTTTATGACAACATAACTATAATAGGTTCTTTATTCTCCTTCTGCTTTGGGTCCTCTGATTTATATGCCTCACTACTGTTAGTCTGGCCACCCTAGGAGGGCTGGTGAATATTCAAAAGGGTGAGTATGCATTTAGGGTATTCATTAGTGAGACTTTCTGATACAGCTGAAATGGAGGGGATCCATTCCTTCTTTGTCATTATTGCAACTGGATTTCTTGAGAGTAGGAATTATATTTCATTGGCACCATATTTTGTACCTGGGAGATGGCTATGGGCCTAACGTCTTCCATTGAGGTGAACTAGGATCTCAACTCTGAAAGAAATATGAGGCCACTTACAAATAGGAATGTTCAAAATCCTGCAGGAAGCTTCCAAAGCAATATTTTCTTTCCTATCTCATGAATAAAAGTAGAGCTGTGTTCACAACATAAAGTAGAAAGTATTATCGGACCTTTCCAAAAGTAGTGTTATGGACAGAATTGTATCCCTCCAAAATATATGTCAGAATCCTAACTCCTACACCTGTGGTTGTGATCCTCTTTGGAAATAGGGTTTTATTTGTTATGTTAATTAAACTATACCTGAGTAGCCAAACCAAACTCATTGCCATTGAGTCATATCTGACTCACAGTGACCCATCCTTGGGTTTCTGAGGCAGTATCACTACAGAAGTAGATTGCCCCATCTTCCTTCTGAGGAGTTGCTGGTGGGTTAGAACCTCCAGCCTTCTGGTTAGCAGTCAAATACCTTTGGCACTATGTCACCAGAGTCCTTACCTGAGTAGGGGGGTTTCTAAATCTAATCACTTCAAGTTATAAAATGAGAAGATTAGAAACAGAGATACACACACACACAGGAGAAGACAGTCACCATGTGAAGATCATCTGCAAGCCAAGAAACCAAGGCTCTCTGGGGACTAATGACAAGGAAGATATTGACAATGTCTAGACACTGATTCAGGCTTTTAGCCTCCTGGACTATGAAAAATTAAATTTCTAATTTAAAAACCACCCACTTGCGAAATTTGTGTTATAGCAGCACTAGAAGACTAAGATGGGTAGTGAACTTTATAGACCTGTAGCCTAGTTATGTAGGGTCACAGTGTTCCAAGTCTGTTCTCATTGACAAGAGGTTTGTGTCTGGATCAGATGCCATTACAGTAAAGTACGGCTCATTTATTCATAGAAAAATAATGGTTCCCTGTTACAGATTGAATTATATCTCCCCAAAAGACATGTTGAAGTCTTAACCTTTATACTTGTGAGTGTAACCTTGTTTGGAAATAGGATCATTCTTGGAAGGTATTATCAGTTGAGTCATACTGGCAGAGAGTGGGCCCTAGTCCTAATTCCTTCTGAGTGATGTCTTATAAAAGGGGAGAATAGACATGGAAACATAGTCACATGCAAGTGGAAGACAAACATCAAGTACATCAAGTGACAACAGAGGCAGATGTATCTCTAACCAAACAAGGAATGCGAAGAAATGCCCAGGGCTATCAGAAGCTGAAAGAGACAAGCTAAGATAGTTCCCTAGAGCTGACAGAAAGACTAGATCTGAATTTGGCCTTCTGGCTCCTAGAAGTATGAGACAATAAATTTCTATTCTTTCAAGCCACTCACATTGTTATCCTGTTCATTATGGCAGCCCTAGGAAGCTAAAACATTCCCCGAGTAATAAAATGAGGGCCCCACAGGGTGCTGATGTCCAGTTTGATTTGCTGCCTGAAACTGAAGATCATCGCAGCTCTCATGAGGATTAGAAGCTCCCTGTGTTGGCAGTCACTTCAAAACATGTGCGCTCCAACCCCACTTCTTAGATTTCCTGGTTTCTTTGTGACTGCCAGTGATGAGGAATTCAGAACTGTGCAAATGAGGAGGACAGAACTTGGCCTTTGCTGTTGCCTTTGCTGGGCTCTGATGACAGAAAATTATTTCTATTATATTGAACCAAATATTTGTATTTGGTTCACTTTGTAGTTTCTACCACTAGATGCTAGTTCTATTTCTTGGAGCCCAGCAGAACAATTCCAATCTTTCATCTTCAAGTATTATTAAGATATTTAATAATAATTAATAAATAATAAGTATTATTAAGATAATAATAATTCGCTTTCTGAATATTCACTAGGGAGAGCACCCCCAATCCCTTTATCAATAATATTTGGACTCATATACTGTCTTGATTACTCCCCACACATGACTGAGTTGGGGTATGTGCTTTTAAAAATAGGTGACTATCGACTGAAATGATATGAGGTGGAGTGAAATAAACCTCTGCAGAAACACTCTCCTCATTACACAGAATTCCACCATGAGACATTATTTACATTGGAAAATTGTCAAGAGATCTCTCATCCAGTATAAATGCCCCATAGAAGAATATTAGCATGTATTAGTGATGCTCACTATTTAGATTAGTAAATTTGGGATCTTCAGTGGTAGAATTCTCACCTTCAGTGTGGAAGACTGGGCTGGCAGTCTGGCCATTGCAAACCACAAGCAGACATTACCTATCTGTCAGTGGAGGTTTTCATGTTGCTATGATGCTAAAGAGGTTTCAGCAGTGGTTAGCAGGCTACAAAGAAAGGCCTGGCAATCCACTTCTGAAAATCAGCCAGTGAAAATCCTATGGATCACAACAGTCTGATCTGCAACTTATCATGGGGTTGGTGCTGGACTGGACACCATCTTGTTCCATTGTACATGGGGTCACCATGAGTTGGAGGCTGACTTGATGGCAGCTAATGATAACAACAACAATCCTTGGACATTGCATAAATTGACAGGCTTTGCCACCCAGATGATGGTAGTGACAGAAGAGAATTGGGAACATTATGAATCCCTGCCATGTTCCTTCTGACTCTTTCTTTCTCTCATAGCCTTTTGATATATTTTCTCCTGATGTTCTCCTTTTCTAGATGTGAATTTAGCATTAAAGCTAGTCTCTCCTTTTTAGTAAAAAGGTATGGATCTTAGTTTCCAAGGGTACCTGCTCTCCTCAAGGCAAGGCAGGCAGGAGTTTTCAAAGACTCTCACAAATTACATGGTCTATTCTTAGGAAAACACTACTATTGTTAGAATAATTCAATTGAAATTTATAGCATGTGCCTAACCTATAGACATTTATGTGATTCAAAACAAAATGCAAAGTGCTAGTCAACAGCAAGTACTAGATACTGGAAGACAGCATCTAATTCTTTAACATTCTTAGACACCATGTGGGCTGTAATTGTCAGGATTAGACACTTACTCCTGAGCATGGGTTGTGAAGTTGGCTCTTCTTTGTAGCATCTACTTTGACAGTTCAACTATTAGAGGTCTAACTACATGGATTTGCATCTCTTTTGTAAATCATCTCCACTCATTCTACAAGACAAAAGATGCCAATTAATTTATTTAAAAATATATACACCATTGAAGCATGATTCAAGAGCTCAACAAAATACTATCTACAACCAGGGATATTTTCCCTATCCTGTTTTCAGGAGCTCTGGTAGTGTAATGATTAAGACATTGGGCTGCTAACCAAAAGACTGACAGTTCAAACCCATCAGCTACTCCATGGGAAAGAAAAGATGTACAGCCATGGAAATGTTTTATTCTGTCCCACAGGGTCACTATTAGTTGGAATTGACTTGATGGCAGAATTTTTAAGGAGCTCTGGTGGCACTATGGTTAAGGCATTGGGCTGCTGACCAAAAGGTTGGAAGTCTGACCCCACCAGCTGCTCCGTGGGAAAAAGATGAAGCAGTCTGCTTCTGTAAAGATTTATGGAAACCCTACAGGGGTCACTATGAGCCATAACTGACTCAAAGGCAGTGGGTTTGGTTTTGGTTTGGTATCCTGTTTTTGGAGCCCTTGGGTGGTGCAAAAAGTTAATGTGCTTACTGATAACCAAAAGGTTGGAGGTTTGAGTCCACCCAGGGGCACCTTGGAAGAAACACCTGAAAATCTATTTCTGAAAAATCAGCCATTGAAAATAGTACATGGTGCTACTCTGACACATATGGGGTCAACATGAGTTAGAAATGACTCAATGGTAACTGGGTTTATCCTGATCTTAACCCACAGAAATGATATGTCTGTGATGCCAAACAGTTATATTGAAAGAGTTGAATAGGCATATTAGATACGTATGGCAAAGACTCCAGTAAGTTCAGCATGACAGTTTTCCTTCCTTTGAGGTACAGAGTTAAACCACAATTTCAGGAGCTCTGGTAGCATAGTGGCTAAGGCAAAGGCACTTGACTGCTAACCAGAAGGCTGGTGGTTCAAACCCACCAGCCACTCCTTGGAAGGAAGGTTGGGCAATCCTACTTCCGTAGTGATACTGCCTTGGAAACCCAAGGAGGGGTTGCTATGAGTTGGGGCCGACTCAACGGCAAATAACAACAACAACAACAACAACACAGTTAGGTATGGCCATAGGCTATGGACAGAAGTGATTCGTATTACTTCTAGGCCTGGCTCATTAAAATCTTCTCTCCCTCTTCCCTTTTTTGCCAGTTGCATATAAACATTCTTGAAAGCTATGTGTTAAAGACTGCAAAGCACCCACCAGCCTGGTTTCTTGTATGGGAGAAGCCAATTAGATTTATAGGAATGAGAAATTATCTTCTATTTTTCTAAACTACTGAGATTTAGGGATTTTTCTATTGCAGTGGCTAGCTCATTAGTACAGTACACATAGTTTCTTTGAGGACTGAACTTAAAGCCACATTGTAACAAAATGAATAGCAGCATCTGCTATTTATAGAATACTTGCTTTGTGCTAGACATTGTGCTAAGAACATTACACTATCATATTAATCCTTATAACAGCTCTGGGATAGATGTTGTGATTATTATTTTTATTGTATAGATGGTGGATCAAGGCATAAAGTTGATCAAAGTCACACAATTAGTGTAGTGAATTATATAATTATTTCCTATTATTCACTTACCTTTCTGCAAAAAGAGTATATATTCCTACCTGCTGCTATATGACTTGCAGTGCCTACTATGGGAGAAATAAACATCTCTGTCCCATTGACCACTAGCATTGGTTGTGGCATGATTTTTTTTTTTTTTTGCAAGCTCATCTACTTTTTAGGAGCTCTGGTGTTATAGTGCCTAAGGCATTTGACTGCCAACCGAAGGCTGATGGTTCAAACCCACCAGCCACACCTTGGAAGGAAGATTGTAAAGTCTACTTCCGTAGTGATATTGCCTCAGAAACCCAAGGAAGGGTTGCTATGAGTTGGATCCAGCTTGACGGCAGTGAGTCTGGGTCTCTGGGCCATCTACTTAAAAAAATTTTTCCCCCATATATAAACCTTTCCTTGGATTTTTATAATAATGAACTAATACAGTATTTGTCCTTCTGTGATTGACTTACTTCACTCAGCATAATGCCCTCCAATGTTTTGCATATTCTACATTACTCTTTAGTGTTGCACAGTATTCCATTGTGTGTATGTACCATACTTTGCTTATCCATTCTTCTGTTGATGGGCACCTAGGATATTTCTATCTTTTTGTTATTGTAAATAGTGCTGTGATGAACATGGGTGTGCATATATCTGTTCTTGCCCTGGCTCTCACTTCTTTAAGATATATTCTTAGTAATGGGATTGCTGGATCAAATGGTATTTCTAATTCCAACTGTTTAAGGAATCGCCACACTGCTTTCCACAGCGGTTGTATCATTTGACAGTTCCACCTGCAGTGTATGAGAGTCCCAATCTCTTCACATCCTTGCCAACATTTGTTATTTTCTGTCTTGTTGAATTTTGCTATTAGTGCTGGAGCAAGATGGTATCTCATTGATGTTCTGATTTGCATCTCTCTAATGGCTAATGATCATGAGCATTTCTTCATGTGTTTGTTGGCTACCTGAGTATCCTCTTTGGTGAAGTACATATGACTTGTTTTTGTCAATGTAATGTGAGTGGATAACTTGTGCTATATCTCAGTAGGAGTTTTAAGAACATTGCTTAACTTGACATGTCTCCTTTCCCTCTAACACTGGAATGGAATGTCCCAGGTTAGACTGGTCCTTCAGCCTTGATCTGGTATGAATAACACACGTGGGGAAGAGCCACAACCAGTCATCAAAGGGCATGCACTTTGAGGGATAAATCAACCTTTGTTTTGTAAGCTACTGAAATGCTGGTGTTGCTTTTACTGTACAAAATCTAGCAAAAGTTGACTGATAAACTTTACACTTAGCTTGGATTCAAATGAAGCTAGTCAGACACCAGAGCCTGACAATCACTGAGTAAAACCACCTCCCAAGCACATTCTGAAACTCACACAAATTCCTGTTGGACGATATGAGAGAAATTTAAAGCAGCATTTAAAAAATCGGGGAGTCCCTGGGTAGTGCAAATGGTTAACATGCTTATCTGTTAACTGAGAGGTTGGAGGTTCGAGTGTACCCAGAGGAACCTTGGAAGAAAGGTCTGATGATCTACTTCCAATAAAATCAATCAGCTGTTGAAAACTCTAAGGAACAGAGTTCTACTTACACACATGGGGTCACCATGAGTCAGTTCTCCTTCTGGGTAGCCAAAGAGTACAGACTAGGAGTTTAGTAGGAGCATGCAGCAGCACCAGGATTTAAACTTAATTTATGGAGTCGTCTTTCACACTGCATGTAATACATTAGATTTAGTCCCACAAGTACTTGATGACAAGAACATGGATTTTTTTTTCACTTACAGATTCACTTGCTTGTTGATTTTGTAAAGTTTTTATACCAGAAACCACATCTCTGTGGTTGCAAATATCACTGGCCCTGAATATTAGCCAAAATCTACTCACTATAAGAACCTCCAGCACTGTATGGTCATAGGTCCTAGACCCAGCTGTAGAAAGGACATGTGACATGTGAGACTGAAGAGATTACAGGGTTTAGTCTGACCTGGATATATTTGTACAGACAGGAATTAAATAGTCTTTTGTTTAAAATTTGGGTTTAGTGTCACACAACCAAATTAAGGAAGTTGATTGATGGTCTTATTGTACTCTGGACCAAACAGAGATTTGGCTGGCCATTTGAGCTCTGATTTGAGCAAAATCATCCTCTAGGGATTTGTTTAGTTAACTATGCAATTCATTAAGAAATAACAAATAAATACAGGTAGTTTATTAACAGGTATGGTAGATGAAAGCTACAGTTTAGGAAGGATACTGAATATCACTTTAAGATGACACTGTCTTTTAATAGAGAGAAGCAATTATTTTATTATTATTTAGCGCAGTAAAGGAGTGCTGGTAGCGTAGTGCCTAAGGTACTTGACTGCTAACCAGAAGGTTGGCAGTTCAAACCCACCAACCACTCCTCAGAAGAAGGTTGGGCAATCTACTTCCATAGTGATACCATCTCAGAAGCCCAAGGAGGGGTCACTATGAGTCAGGGCCGACTTGATGACACATAACAATAACAGTGCAGTTAAAATGATAACAAGTATATACAGATTCTAGGTCCCTGGGGGTGGTAATGATTTGTGCTTGACTCTTAACCTAAGGTCGGAAATTTGAACCAACATACTGATGCCATGGAAGTAAGGCCTGACTACTTCTGTAAAGATTATAGGCACGAAAACCCTATGATCCAGTTCTATTCTGTGATAGATGGGGTTGCCATGAGTCAGAATTAGTTTTGATATGCATATTCTAGTACTTTGTCAGAGGAGAGTCATAAGACCATGAGAGCACTAATGGTAATTATGATGATCTCTTCTTTCTATGGGATCCTAATTATTCCTGTAACAGAAATATTTAAATATATTCTTATCCCAAATGACTGCATTTTATTTTTATAAGTCCCCAAACTCTTTAACTACAATTTAAAAGAAAACCCTAATTCAATGTAAGTGTTTTGATGATTTTTAAAGTTAACTTCTAATTCTCCTTTTACTGATAATACTAAATTTAATGATTTTGTAAAAATCTAAATGAATCAATTACCTTTTGGTATGTATTTAAATGAAAATTATTGAAGATCGGGGAAAGAGACAATAAATATTATCTCAGTAACCTATAAATCCAAATTCATTGCGTTTAAATATCTAAATTCCACAACCCTAAAATTCTATAATGATGATTTTTTAAAAAAATATTGCTTTGATAAACATCATCACTTTAAAGCTGATAAAAATACTTTTTTTTTTTTAAAGCTTCCTTTCTACCCTAGGAGCTCTGGTAGCATAGTGGCTAAAGCACTTGACTGCTAACCAGAAGGCTGGCGGTTCAAACCCACCAGCCACTCCT
>NW_006921724.1:2584186-2604980 GCF_000298275.1 Orycteropus afer afer
CTACTTCTGTAGTGATACTGCCTCGGAAACCCAAGGAGGGGTCGCTATGAGTCGGGGCCGACTCGACGGCACACAACAACAACAACAACAACATTCTACCCTGTCCTCTGCCTTTCTCTGACTCATATCCTTTATTAATCTATGTATCACATTTTATTTGATTAAAGAAGAGTTAATGGGAAAGAGATGAGCTTTACTTTGCCAGCCTATCCATTTTGATAGAGTTTATCTTGTTTTCATAAGGATTCACATGATTTACACTGAACTCCTGGGGAGAGCAACATTTTTTATCTATGAAAACCAGCGAATGGGGTTATGCCTCCATAAGAGTATATTTATATATCTTTAATCTTCACTGATTTTTTTCTACTGCTTATTAAGGAACTATTCTCATGTCTTATTGTTTTTAATTCTATACTGCAGAAATAATTTGTGATAGGAGAGAACAGAAGAGTGAATTGAAGCATTTTTATAGCCTCAAAAGAAATACCCTATGTAAGTCCTATGTATTAAATAAAGACCTGGGTTATACAAGTGAATACACTGACTGAATGCTTAAGAAATTCCAAGGTAAGGTATCACAATTACTTTTTTCAAATCACAAAATGGCACAAAGCACACAGGGGTGACACTTCACCAAGTTGCTACTCCTTAACAAATCTTACTTGAAATAGGTAAACTAATGATTTTGGAATATGCTATTGACTGTCATGTGGAAATAATGCTACTTTATTTAGCAAATACATTTGCTCACTTTGCTTAGCAACTAGCCACTCAGGAAGAAATCAAGTAATGTTTTGGCAAATTAGCAGTGAATGCATGATCACAGAATCTGTTGTTGTTGTTGTTGTTGTTTGCCTTAGAGTCTAGCCCCGACTCATAGCGACCCCTCCTTGGGTTTCTGAGGCAGTATCACTATGGAAGTAGGATTGCCCAACCTTCCTTCCGAGGAGTGGCTGGTGGGTTTGAACCGCCAGCCTTTTGGTTAGCAGTCAAGTGCCTTAGGCACTATGCTACCAGAGCTCCTTACTAGAACTAAAAATTATTAGTTAGTATATTTCTTATACCTGGATCATTTATACTCCTCTCTCTCTTTTTTTTTTTTAATTCATGAGAAAAATTGAACTTTAAAACTCACAAATACGTTCTTTTGTTTGTCCAGTAATATATATTTGCATAGGGCTTTATCTCTTAACTGAGCTCTACTTCTTTTTGATGATAATATTAGATGGAGAAAAGCCAGGGTACAGTTGGCTTAGCTTAAGTCTAAACAATACTCTATGAATCACTTCTCTCTACATTACACAGCAACTCTTTTTATAAATTGTATCATGAATAAAATTGTCAACATCCATCCAGAACTGAAATGTAAGAAATAGTGTAGTCTCTCACCTTTTTGCCTTGCTTTGGAATAGATTGTTTTTGCCTTCACTAGCAATTCTAACAAAAGACTGGAAGATATAAACACATTGTTGTAACTGAGTCCTGAGTCGTTTGTATGCATTATTTTAGAAAACAATGACATGTCCACAGTGAGAAAATCCAGCACGAAAGCCAGGATAAAACATTGTTTATCTTTATAAACAACAATTCAGAAACAGCCCAAGGACCACATGCACAAGTATATTCTCAAAAGAGGAACATAGCCATGTCATATCACTGAGGCTTTATTTACCAGAATTTCCAACCAGTTGCTAAACTTTGCCAGAGCTCTGCAATTCAAACTGTTACCTGGCAACACCTGGATGCCTCTTTAAGCCTTTCTACTTGAAATGTGACTGCCACCTTTCTACATTATCCTTCCTCACTAATATCAGGACAGAGAAGGTACAAAACAAAATATAGCAAAACAAAACAATAACACACACACAAAAAAGTGACTATCGAAGATGAGGAGAGCAGTGTGGAGACCAGATTCAGGTAAGGTAAAGGCAGCATGGCTGTATGGACTTACCTCCTTTGCCTGTATGATTGTTGAAATGGAACTTGAATTATGATAAATCCTCCCCTCCCACGCAGTTTCTTCCCTGTTTGTATTAACAGAAGTGACTCCTCTCAGCTTCCTAAATCTGCAACCTTGGCATGTATCCACCTTGCTCACACGCTGGCTGTAGGAGTTAACGCGTCACTGACTTTTATCCCTCTAATCACACCCTCCAGGAGCCCTCCTCCTTTGCTTAGAGTCCTCTCAGGTCTAAACTGGGAGCAAACTATTTCTCCGCCTCTTGAGTTTCAGGACCCCCAGACAAGACTTGGTTGGCTGCTGTCTCGCAGAAAAGGGTACCCCCACAGAGCCTTTCTGCCATCTGGACGCAAAAAAGGGTTAAAGAGAGGACAGCAAGAGAATGCGAAATGAAGAGATATTTTTGTAAGCTAAAGTAGCTCTTTTGAAACCAAATCACTCTCTTCTGGGGCTGATCCGTGTTCTCTCTCTCTCTCTCTCTCTCCTCCCCCCTCCCTCTCTCTGTGTGTGGATGCGCGCGCGCTATTTTTCTCCCCCGAGGACAAGATTCTGTCTCCATTCCCAGTTCAGCTCGGGTCTTTTGCTGTTTCTATATTCTTGATTTTTAAGAGCTACTCAGATGCCCCGCCATGCATGAAATAGACGATTTGTAAACTCATTTGCCCCCACGGAATTCCGTGGATAACCAGATATCCAGATTCTTTAAGAGCAAGGGACTTGTTCCTTTGTATAAAGTGATCATCTTCCAACAACCAATGGGTCTAATACTGACTGCTCCCTGGGGCTGCAGACCCAGGTGGTGAGAACTCGCTGCGCCTGTGCTCTAGCCTTGGTGCTGAATCAGGAAGACGCTCCGCGAAAAGATCCCAGCGGCCTCAGACAACTTTCGAGATGTTTGAGGGGTACGCTAGGGCTGGACAGCTCTAGGATCTCCCTCGCGGGACGCCAACAGGTACTTAAGCATAGCCAATGCCCTGGAACCCTCCACAGGGCACGTGGCTGACTTATTTCTTTGCCTGGAGCTGGGAAAGTTTTGTCCAACCTTTTCTCGGTAATTGGAGCTGCCTTCTCCCCTCCCACCTGGGTCGCCATGGAGACTCGAGCTCTTCCTCCAGGCAAAATGGGCGAAGCTTAGTTGGCTCAGCCCAGACTACAGCAAGCCCCTCTTCCTTGCTAAGCACTTCCTGGGCTTGCTACTGATCCTCCCCCTCCTAGAAGAAAGGCAGGAAGAGAACTGTAATAGTAGGGATGTGGTATTGCACCCTGTACCAAGGGGCCCTTGAACCATGAGACTTTGGACAAAAGCAACCAGGAAACATTCTAGGCAAACACTGAATATCAAACTACTAAACACAGGAGCGATTTTTTTCCCCCGCCCATTCCTTTTTTTGGGGATGGAGGCGGGATTCTTTGGAAATTTCTGGTATTTTGTTTCTCTACCAACCTCACCTCATTTCTGTTGCTGTTTCTATTGAAATATGCCTCCTCCCCCAGAGAATCTCCATACTGAGCCAGGCACAAGAAATATATACCTGTGGATTGACCTACGATTTTATTAGTTTGGGGGATGTTATTTCTGCTAAAAACTAATCCAAGCTTAATGTCTTGATGCAAATGAAAATATACCCAGTAGGAAGCCAAATCAGCATATTCACCCAACCCCTTAAATGCCATAAACATCTAATTTTATCTGAGGGTTTTCTTTTCTAATTACAAAATAATTCAGTTCTAAGAGAGCGTCCATTCACTGGTTTTAATCATCTCATCACATGTCCAGGTTTTAGTGATAGAGACCAGTTAGGAGTTATTCCGTTTTCCTTTCTTTGCCTATTTCTCTCCACCTCACTTTTCCTCCTTTTCTTCTTCTTCTTCCTTTTTTTCCCTCTCTCCTCTCTATGCAAAGCAGAACAAGGATATAGCTTTAGACAAAGACAGTGGGCTTTTCCCAACTGTAAATGACTGCACCGCAAGTCGTCCCTGCCAGTTAATCATGCATGCTATCATTGGCAAAGGATGTCGAAATGATGTCTGCAATAACTGGTTTACTCCGCGCCCAGGGCATGCAGACCCCTCCTCTCCCCGCCCAACTGAGTTTTCAGTTGCTAATGAAAACCATATGAAACAGATTTCCCTTCTGTTATGTAACCGGCTTCTCCCTCGCCTTTCTGTTGACTTGAGCATCAAGCTTCTCCTGGGAGTGGAAATTCATGCAGCCAAGGCTGAGACTGGGGAGGCGGCGATGGGGACTCTAGGGCACCAAACATCTCGCCCAGATTTATGCAAGCTTCTAGCCTTCGAGCAACTCGGCGCACCGCTTACCTTATGGGCAGGGTGGTTTCACTCAATCATGATCTCTTCGCTTGGAACGGCGCAAGATTTAATAAGTATTCACTACAGTATAGATGGCGAGGGAAGGAGATTTAAAAAGGAAAAAAAAAAAGAAAAAGAAAAGAAAAGAAAAAAACTAGAATTAGATGGTCAAATTCGCATTAGTTCCGGGGAAGCTGTCAGGAGACTCCAATCTTTGCGCAATTCATCCAGCTCTGGCTCTAGCTTCGCGGTCCCAGCTGATCCCACCCCTCCGCCCGCCCAGCCTCTCTGGCCAGGTGCGGCCGTCGGCAAACGGGCTCCCCCTCTCCGGAGCGGAGAGAAGGGCTGGGCGCTTGGCCGAAGCAAGGGCGGAGGGGTGTGCGTTTGGGTAGGGACGCGGGAGGGAGACGGGCAGAATGAAGGGAGAAAAGGCAAGAGTGGCGGAAAAAAAAAAAAAAAAAAAGAATCTGCCTGGGAGCAAAGTGATGGACCACGCAGGGAGACGTCATGAAATCCGCAGATTCAATGAATGCTACTCAATTCCAGCCGACTGGCTGCTCCCCACTGTCAGTGCACGAAGCGACAAGGCTCAGAGGATAAAAGTGTGCGCAGCGCCGCGTGCTGGAGAGAAGAGGCCATACATGTTCCAGAGAGGAGGGGGGCGGGGCGGTAAGCAAGAGGTCGGAAGACGCCTACCCCATCGCCCTTCTCACCATCCTTTCAGCACAGGATGGAAGGAAGGGCCACTCCACCACCGCCTTTCCAAGCCAGAGCCCGCTCAGAAACAAACAAGCCAAATCCCACCACTCCAACACAAAAGGGGAAACAGGGGGCCCTTTCATGCTGCAGTAACCTCTTGGGTTTAGCTTCCTACACTCCCACACCTTTCCTCCCATGCCACTAAGTAAGTTTTTCCCGGAGAAACTCCTGGAAAACAGGAAGGACCTGAAGCTCAAGAATCAATTTTTTTTTTTTTTTTTTTTTTTTTCTGCTTGGTATGGGGATTCCGTCTTTAGAGTTTTGTGGGACCAGGACAAAAAGGGTCTTGCCACTGGCTTCTTCTGGACTGAAATCCAGAGAGTCAGCCGAGAGAGCGGAGGCGCTGGATCCATCACGGTTCAAATGACTATTCAAATGGGTGTGTCTGACGGAGAGGCCCAGCTAGGACTTGAAGCGTCAGAACTTTGCTTACACCCCGCGGTGGCCCAGTCCACTGGTTCTTTCAGCCCTGTCTTGCACATGGCAACTGGGACTGGGTCACCCCTATTCTGGTAACTCTGTTTTGGGACATGGGATACAAAGAACAGCCTTTTTTCATGTATAACCCGATTTTCCTTCAAAAGTGACTTTGTTAAGACAAGCCTTTGGGGGCAATTGCCTACTTTACCCTTTGTTTTAACTTACTTTTCATCATTATTCCAGAGATCCTCTCAAAATTCTTTTCCACCCTCTTTTTCCCTTATGATCATGTTGTTGTTGTTGTTGTTGTTATGTGCCCTCGAGTTAGCCCTGGCTCACAGGGACCCCTCCTTGGGTTTCTGAGGCAGTATCACTACGGAAGTAGATTGCCCAATCTTCCTTCCAAGGAGTGGCTAGTGCATTTGAACCGACAGCCTTCTGGTTAGCAGTCAAATGCCTTAGGCACTACGCTACCACAGCTCCTCTTATGATCATAGAAATAATAAATAATATTTTCAAGGCCTTCTTTTAGGACTGGATTAAAGGTTCTTGAGTGACACAAACAGATTGCACTTGGCTGGTAACTGAAAGGCTGGTGTTTGACCCACCTAACCACATCACAAAAGAAAATGCTTGGCAATCAGCTTCCATAAAAATTGTTGCTGTTGTTAGGTGTCATGGAGTCTATTCTGACTCACTGCCACCTCACCTGTGCAGAACAGAACTGCTCCATGGGATTTTCAAAGGCTATGCTGTCTTCCGATGTGTCTCTGGGTAGGTTTAAACCACCAAGTTTTTGGCTAGTAGTCCAGCACTTAACTGTTTTTGCCACCCAGGGATTCCCCTATAAAAAATATAGCCAAGAAAACGTTATAGAGCACAATTCTAATCTGTAACACTTGGGGTTCTCATGCCAATAGACTCATAGGCAATGGGTTAGGTCTGGTTTTTCTCTTTGCTTCTATCAATTCTGCAAGTCAAATGTTATCTTTTTTTTGAGGTATATATAGATGGACAATTTATTCATACCAATAGTTAATCATTTTATAATGGTCCTTTTAATGACGGGCTTCTCTCAATAAGACATAGAATCTCCATATCCAAGAGAATGACCCCATCAAGCAAAAGGACTGATTGAGATCTCTTTTTCAAGATTATTTCATTCTGCATTCATGCTTTCTAACCACAGAGCTGTTGAGAGGCCCTTGAGAATGCTATCTGCTTAGTAAAGATGACTGTAGAATGGAAAGGTGTTTGAGTCACTTTGCATCATCAGCTATATAAATCAACTAGGGATAGAACCTATGAGCTCTTATTTGTTGTTGATTTTTGGTGAGAGATTACAATTTCACTTGCTCTGACTTCTGAGTCACATATTTCTTATATGATGTTATGTTGTTGTGAGCTGCTGTCAAGTAGGCCCAGATTATGGTAACCCTATGCACAACAGAATGGAATGCTGCATCATCTCCACGACGAGGTGTAGATAGAATCATTGTGATCCATAGGGTTTTCAATGACTTATTTTGGGATCTTGATCACCAGGCCTTTTTTCCTAGTTTGTCTTAGCTTGGAAGCTTAGCTAAAACCTGTGCAGCATCATAGCAACAGGCAAGCCTCCAGATGGGTAGTAGATGGTGGCTACTTATGAGGAGCACTGGCTGGGAATCAAATTTGGGTCTCCCATATGGAATGTGAGAACTTTACCACTGAATCATCATTGCTTTCTATTTGTGATATGCTTCATGGTGCCTACTACATCTCGAAATTGTGTTAAAGATACACAAAGAACCACTGGACCAAACAGTCTTCAAGGAGCCAGAGTAAGAATGTGAGATGCAAGATTTTGTTGGAAGCCACCCTATAAAATGAAAAGAACAGCTGACAAAATAGATTGTAGTTGTCTGAAGAACATTCTATTTAATCTATGAAGCTGCTAAGGACATGTACATGAATTTTGATTATATATGGTTCCACAAGAAAAATTTCACGAAGTTTCTTTCTTAAAAGACCCAAGGCTAAATTAATAAGCCAATCAAGGGTAATAACTTATTTGTCTTTGAACACTTCAAAATTCCCCTAACTTGAAACAGCTGTCAGGTAAGTTGGGTTTCATTCATGAATGGTGTGGGAGTGTGTGTTGAATGAGATAGGTTCCATTAGCATGCTATGGGATTTGATTAACACCAGACACAAAAGCAATTGGCTTAACTGAATTCATTTACTTCCAGGAGCTCAGAGAGTGGTCTGCATAGGTCTAAGCAAGAGAAATCTGCAGTAACATCCAAGAAGCAGGCAAGCTGTGTTACAGAGCTGCAAATTGCAGCTTCTCGTAGCCCCAAGAGACCCACCTCTCTGTCTGTGTTGTGCTCAGCATGTCTGGAGTCTCACATATAGATAGATCTGTTTTATGATTTCACGTATATGCAAGGCCTGGGAAGGGGCTCTCAGGCCTTGAGCTCTTTTATTGTTGGGGTAGGTCAGTGTCTTTTATCAAAACCTTCTAAGGTTGATTGATTCTTGTATAGAGATGAGATTGGTTTCCCTTGTACATATCAAAGTGTAATGGAGGCTTCTTAGCTTGTAAAATTGACAAACTGAATTATCTTGACTGGATGTCATTTGTTTTGTATAATCTTGCTTTCCTCCATCGTTGATTCTGGCGGTTTATAACCCAATCTATTTCCATCATCCATGTGTAGATCTGACCTTATTTTGAGAAAGTTCATACTGGAACTAAGGTGGGTGGGGGTTTCTGGTCTTGGGCCAGTAATCATTTTAAGTTTAAGGTGTTAGGCTGGTGTGGAGACCCAATTCCTCTTCCATTCACTTCTCTTTACTCACTACGCCCTCCCCCAAATGCAAATCACAGCCCCTTTAAAATGCAGAGATGGGCATGTAATTTTAAAATATTTGAGTTTGCCTTCAAGAGTGTTAAGAAATAGAAGTTTTTAAATTAGTTTATTATATAGCACTAAAAAACCAAACCATCAAGTTGATTTCAGCTCATAGTAACCCCTGTAGGATTTCCCAGGTGGTAAATTTTTATGGAAGTAGATTGCCTCATCTACTTCCCACAGAGTAGCTGATGGGTTTGAACTATAGACCTTCTGGTTAGCAACCAATGCTTTACTCACTGTGCACTACTTCCAGTGAAATAGATGAATATCAGTGATATTCCTTGTTTAGAGTATGTACATAAATAACTGCTATATTTCTTTTTTTATTTTGATTATAAATTTGAAGATGTATTCTTGAGAAATATCTCCAGGTATAAAAGATTAAGAACTTTTGCTAAGAAAGGCATTTCTTACTATTTTTGGTTCTATAGTATGTGTCCTGTTCACCTGCCTTAACAGAAATACCACATGTAGGTGACTTGTAAGGACAAAAATTTATTTCCTCACAGTGTCAAAGGCTAAAGTCAAAATCAGGGTTTTGACTGTGTTAATTTCCCCTGTGAGCCTCTCTCTTATTTCTGGTATCTGCTGGTGATCCTGGATCTTCCTTCGTTCCTTGGTGTCTGTCTTCCCCCTCTGTATATCTCTGTGTCTATTCTGCTCTCATTATACCTCAGAAGTGACTAGATTTAGGAGGCACCCTACTCTGGTATGACCTCATTAAGAGAACAAAAGAAAATCCGTATTTCCAAACAGGGTCATATTTTAGAGGTACAGGGGTTAGAGTTTCAACACATATTTTTGGAAGACATAACAATCTATAACAGCATGCTAGAAATCTTAGTGATACTCTAGTACTTTTATTTTCTGATTATTCAGTTATTACTTCCCTTTTTCCCTGATACACTATCAACTCCTACACATTTTTCGTAGTTAGGAACTCCATTCAGTATTCCTACCAGTCTTAAGTTATCAGCACTTAAAACATTTTGAAAGTACACATTTTTATCTTTATTCCATGACTTGATAAATGAATGCAATCTGAAGACTCATTTGATGGATTCTTTTTAGTAGGTACCATCCCTTTTTATTACAGTATCCTCATGGAATTCATTAAAATGCAATTTGAAAAAATCATAATAGCTTCAGCTATAATATTTCAAAAGACCATGGGAGGTGATGATTACAAACAATTACATAAATGAAACCCAGTCATTCTTGTACCTCTTACTGGATATAGTTTTAATTAAAATAAAATGTGCATAACAGAAACATTCAAGGCCAAAATAAAGGAACGGAATTTGTAACATGCTCTTTCTGCAGTTAATCGTTTGTTAAAATACCCAGAGTCTTTGGTTTTTATTGTCATTTTTAGCAAAGAGGATAAGAATTGGACAGAATGAGATAAAGTTCCTTCTTTTCATGATATTGCAACTGTCTGAGTCATCTTCTAGACACTCTCAACACTGAGTAATCATTAATGGACTGGACTTTATTTGGATCCAACATTCATGGGATTCCAGCTTTCAAAAGAGCTCTTCCTAGCTTTTCCTTAGAAGTACAGACCAAAGTCCACTTGCAAGTTCCATATCCAGTTTGGTGGTCCTAAGGAATACTTAGGATCTCTGGTGGTGTAGTGCCTAAAGCACTTGACTGCTAACCAGAAGGCTGGTGGTTCAAACCCACAAACCACTCCTCGGAAGGAAGGTTGGGCAATCTACTTCCATAGTGATACCGTCTCAGAAACCCAAGGAGGGGTCTCTGTGAGTTGGATCTGACTTGACGGCAGTGAGTTTGGTTTTTTGGTTTGGTGAAGGATACTTAACTACTCAGGCAATCTCAGCCTCCCAGCATTATGCCAAAGTATCTGGGATTTAGCTAGAGTTCTTTTGCTTTATCATTCTTCCTTAAAATGGTATTGCAGATGGAGTTCTTGGGGAAACAGACTGAGATAGAGTTTCATTTATTAGATGTATATAGGGGTAATTTTAAGGAATGATATATCCTGAGATCAACACCTGTGTAATGGAGAGAAAGACATGGTACCAAAAAGAGGGAGATGTTGTTCAGCAAAGCAGGGCTGACACCAGCCTTGGCTGACCTCACAGAGTGCTCACAGTTCAAAGGCCCATTAGAGTTGTACTTCATTGGGCCAAAACTAGTTCCCACCTGATCAGCCCTGGATGTGGACCACCCTGGAAAGGGCATGGCTTTGAGAGATGTGGCTCTCTGCATCTGGCAACTAATGGCTGTCTCCTGAGAGCACTTCTCGTGGCTAGGCCAGCAAATCCTTCCTTGAAAGGGATCTGGATGATACATCCCTTCACCAAGCACAAATGAGATATTAGCATCATCTACCTACCAGAAGGCTGGTGGTTCAAACCCACCAGCCACTCCTCAGAAGGAAGATGGGGCAATCTACTTCTGTAGTGATACTGCCTCAGAAACCCAAGGAGGGGTCACTATGAGTTGGGTCCAACTTGATGGTATGTAACAACAACAACAACAACAACTACATCGGGTTGTTTTGACTATTATGTGAGATAATACACATTAAAGAGTAGAGCACAGAGTCTAGAACATAGTAACTGCTTAATAAATGTTAGCTATTTATTAATAGTGATGTTTGTCATTCTTATGATTAAATAAACTCAGGACTGTGTTTTCAAATGGCTTCATATTTATAACAACCCAGTTTCATATCTACTGGAATTTCAATCTAATTTACAACCCAGTTTCGTGTCTACTAGAATTTCAATCTAATCTCAAGTCCCCGCTCAAGTACCAGTAAAATGCTGAGAGTACTTCTAATTGTGTCTGATTATTCAAAGAACCCAATCCTTGCATTGATTACTGTGTTTGGTGGATTTTGAATAGTCTGTTGGTACCGAACATCTATTTCCACCCTCCTCCTGACACCTTGAATCAGGAATAGGGCACACTAATTAATGTGCAGAAAGGGATTTAATTTAACTCTGAAAGAGGATAATACAATTGTACCACTCCCTAGACTCTCTAGTATTGAGGAACCCAAGGCTTTGCCATTAAATATTTCTCCTACGGAGAATATTTCACTAGGGATCTAGTGAATAGTAAATGCTCAGCAAACCTTATATTACTCTTTAATTAGAACACAAAAAAGTTTAGTTTTCTCCCTCATTGTTGAAAATAGAGAGTAGTGAAAATTATCTTCTTCTAGGCCCAAAAGAGACTTCAATAACCATAGGCAGTAAGTTCACTTTTCCTTGCCATGGTTATTCTCAACAGTCAATGATTTGTTTAGGTAGATCTTTCCTTCCATTTTCTTTTTACTTAGGAATAAAGTGGAAGATATAGAGTCAGTAAACATTCCAAAGAGTTCAGAAGGAAAACTAAAAACTAGTGTCCCTGCCTAGTGGTATAGTGATGTCACAATTTAACACTGAGATCCATGAAATTGCTTGTGGCAACAAAGAAGAAAATATCTCATTTGTGACCTTAAGTCCCTGAGCTGTTATAACTGCCTGTATTTATATGCTGACTCCAGACTCATCTAGGAACAGGCAAGATAACACTGGCAAGAAATACAACATGAAGATCACAGAATTACAGACTGTAGGTCCTATAAATCACCTTACAGATTATCTGGTCCTTTTTCAACATCCATAAGCCCTTCTTTGACCTCAGTAAAAACCCTCAGACTGTCTTTACCACCTAAAGCTGTTGATTAATTTCAATATCCCTTACCTTCCAAGCTCTTGTTTTGTTTTCTAAATAAACATCAAAAAGCTATAATACCAAGCCACTGATACTCAGATCTTTAGCTTATCTCTTACCTTTGACCCTCTTGAAATATTTCCTCCTCTCTTTGAAACTATGGGTACTCAACTTTGACCCTTATGTCTTGTTCCTTGTCCTGAGTGCAATATTAGCTCACAATGCATCAGAACATAACACAATGTTACATTCCCTGGTAGACACCTTCCTCCCTTGGGCACTAAGACCTCCAAACCAAACAATCCAAAGTCATGGATGAGAAGCAAACATTATTTGGTAAAATCATGATGGGAAATGCCCACCACCTTCATCCCATTGGTTATTGGACCTATGCATTCTGGTTATGGCAGTGGCAGTATCATGTATTGGTTGGTACTTTAAGGCATTTATCACACCCTTAAACCCAACCTTGAAGGTGCTGTCTCTCAGCTGATGCCAAAACTAGAGCCTTCAGATGACCATTTCCACCATTCAACCAAGGCAACTGCTTCTTGGGGATGGGACATGTGGTAAGACCAGTGAATTACATTGGTTTATGCATATTGTCACATTTAATTTACCTCAAAATTGACCTTGACCAGAGGAACATTATAGTAATGGATAAGGCAAAAGTTGTTCAAGCAGTGAAGGCTAATTCATTATGGAAGAGATTCAGTGTAATCAAATCCACTATCAAGTGACTGCCTGGTCCTCTCAGGGGATAATGTCATATCAAGTCCTCTGCAAAGGACAGTGGGATTTTATTTAAGACACAAATATCACATTGTGTGCCTGTTCTCAGAGGACCATACATGTACTTCTTTCCCAGAACTCACTGTTACCAATTTTCCATTCTGGGGACATGAATCATATGGATCAGGTTATATCTGTACTCCAGCCCACTTTTCTGTCCATCTTATATATAAAATTTAAAATACCACCCAATGATGTGTCCATGGGGACATTTCCTTTCCACGGTCTTTCCTGAGCAGCTTCTGGTTGGTACAAATAAATCAGGCTTTGATTAACTTCCTTCAACTGGTGATAAGAAACCCTCCATTAAGCCATAAGCATGTGTGATGCAATGGGTTTCTTTTATGTGCCCTTTCTGGCCCTGAGTTTTTAGTTGTCTAAAAATGTTTGGCCAGGCTGCAGTCAGCCAAGTGATTGGTTGATTTGTTATCTGCATAAGTGGCTTGCAAGGGATTTGTCAGTTTACTATCTGCCTAAGTGGCTTGCAAGGATTGATTAGTTTATGCTCCTCCTTCACACAGATTGACTGTAGGGGCCTCACCCAGTGGTTGAATTTACTAAGGTTGGATGCCCTGTCTCATGTGACCTTCACTCAGATTACTTAGGGAGCTTGCCTTGCAATGACAAGAAGTACATGGCTGGCTTATAAAAACCCTGGAATCTGGAGGCAGAACTACCATTACTGAGAGTAGAGCTGCTGGAGAGACAGCCTGAGGGGGACCTGTGACTTTGTGGATGTGATGCACATTCTTCTTCAGTGACTTTCCTAGACCTTGCCCATGTACCTTACCCTAAGTTGTATCCTGAGTTTCTTGACGTTGACCCTGAGTTGCATCCCAAATTGTATCCTGTTATTTCTGTGTTGTTACCCTAATAAACTAGAGAAACATGAGTGTAGTCTGTAAGTTCTTGGGAAGTCTTTGTGACTGTTGCAATGACTTATGTAAATCAGCAGAGAAATACTTTCAATGTGAAATGACGGAGAAGTTGGAAGGCAGAGTTATATTTGATCTTTGTCTCATAGGAATCAGCCTTATGCTGATTCTGATTCATGATAGTGTACTTATAGTATGTGCTTGTGGAAAAGAGGCACAGCAGTAGGATCAGGTGCCATGGGAGTCTGGCTCACTTGCTTGTGCCTTTTACTTGGACCTTCCATCCTGTTTGGACCTCAAGTTCTATACATGTAGGATAGATTGTTATACTATTGTTGTTAGTTGGTCCCTGACTCATGGCAACCCTGTGCACAATGATCTATTGTGATCTTTAGGGTTTTCACTGGCTGATTTTTGGAAGTGCATTGACAGATCTTTCTTTGTAGTCCATCTTCTTCTGGAAGCTCTGCTGAAATTCATTCAGCATCATAACAACACACAAGACTCTACTGACAGATCAGTGGTAGCTTCACTTGAAATACATTGGCCAGAAATCAAATCTTGATTTCCCACATGGAAGGCAAGACTTCCACCACTGAACTAATGCTGCTCCCTCAGATTATTATACTCATGACCCCTAAATGTGCTCTCTCACATTGTCTCTGTGCTTGACCAAGTGATTTTCTTTGGCTAATGAGACATCAGCAAATATGATAAATGTTTGTGCATTAGGGCTTTGCTCTTGGAACTCTGCCGTGAGAGTGCATGTAAAGAAGTTTGGTATGGCTCCCTGACAAATGAAAGAGAGGCTCAGACATCCTAGCTGTCTCAGTCAAGTCTAGCCTCAGCTGGTGCCCCAGCAAATGCAGCTGAGTAAGCCAAGGTAAAACCAGCAGGCGAATCTTCCTGCAATCAATAGAATTATGAGCTAATAAGCCATTGTGGTTTATTGTTTTTTTTTTTTTTTTGATGTTATAAGTTAAGGGGTGGTTTGTTAAACTCAGCAATTGATAACTGAAAGAAAAATCAGTACCTAGAAATAAGGTGTTGCTATAATAAAAACTTAAAACCTGAGACATTGACTTTGGGATCAGACAGTGAATGGCAGTTGGAAGAGAAGTGAGGAAACTGCTATTGAGGCTAGAAAGATAGCAACTCAAGTTTTATAGTAACTGAACAATTTGCAAAAATGTCACCTGCGGTAACTTGCAAGATAGAAAATGTACCTGAATTTATGAATCTGACTAAAGAGATTTCCAAGTAGAAAGTGTGAAGTGGTTTCTTTCACTGCTTGTGGATAAAGGACAGGGAAAAATAGTTTTATTTGCAAGCTATTTAGAGGGCATATAGAAGAGACAAGGAGCTCTGGTAGCATAGTGGCTAAAGCACTTGACTGCTAACCAGAAGGCTGGCGGTTCAAACCCACCAGCTACTCCTCAGAAGGAAGGTTGGGCAATCCTACTTCTGTAGTGATACTGCCTCGGAAACCCAAGGAGGGGTCGCTATGAGTCGGGGCCGACTCTACGGCACATAACAACAACAACAACATAGAAGAGACAGAGCTTGTGGGTTGGAAAATAAAGCTGTTTTTGGTCTCCAGTTTTTTCTGTCAGAATAAGAGATTCAAGGATTAAATGAATGGTGGTATGGTCCATAACGGGAGTCCTGATGGCACAGTGGTTCAAACCCACCAGCTGTTCCATAGGAGGAAGATGTTGCAGTATGCTTCCATAAAGATTTTCATCCTTGAAATCCTATGAGACTTTTCTACTCTGTCCTTTAGGATTGCTATCAGTTGGAATCAACTTGGCAGTAGTGGGTTTGGTTTTGGTATCATCCATAAAACCTATGTTAAGACCCTAAAATGTTTAAGTGGTACCTGGTAACTTCTTCAACTAGACAAAGAGACTCTTAAGAATTTTGAGGGCATTATTCTCCAGGATACATATGAAGCTAAAATTAGAGAGTGACCTGTCCAGCCAGTAAGTATGACTGTGTCTTGGGACATAGCATGAATCCCAATCACTATGTAGAAGGTCCACAATGTTTATAAAAGTGTTTACCCATTTGGACTAAAAGAGACAGAGCCCATTCAAAATAAAAAGAGGCTCTAAATACCTGATATTCTGTGAGAGACACTCATGTGCAAATACAGGAAATTTCTTATGGAAAGGAGCAATCTCAGAGGAGAAAAAGCTATGAGCCCACAAAGGGGAGCCAAGAATAACAAAAAATGATGAAGTAGGGACAATTCCCATGGAGCAGAACTAGGCTTTAATTCTGGAAAATTTCCTTCCTTCCTCTCACAGGCTCTGACAACATGTTCATGGATGTATTTCAGAATTTGAATGGAATATTGACGACAGTTATCCTGTACTTGTCTTATCACTGTATGGTGGGTATGTATGAGGTAGATAAGTTGATTTTTAGTTAATTGATTCTAGATAAAGGATCAGTGATCTCAACAGGCAGATTAAAGGATCAAGAACATCAAAACTAATGTAATGAGTACATGAGACTTTAGAGTTTGGGACTGGGTGAATGTATTTTCCATATGAATCACTGGAACAGACGGGGGACTGTGGAAGATGGTCATAAAAAATTCCCTATGAAAAACATGGAACAAAATCCAAAAACTCAATAATGACCAGAATTACTGGTCAGATGAAATCTGGTGAGACTCAATACTATGGCCCTGGAATACATTTCGTGCCTGGAATAAAACTCACCCCCAGGGGCGGGCTCTCAGTCCAATAGTTAACAAGATGTACATGCAGACCACTCAACCCAGGATGACGTACTCACATACTCTATGGTAATACATCCCTTAGAGCAATAGACCATGGGCACCAGAGGATCAACATTCAAACTGAGGAAATGCAGGACAAACAGGAGTGCATAAATATGAGGGGCATAGGGGGAGGGTTACAGGGTAGGGAGGGGAGGAGATTGGGTTAGGGTTGGACATGGCAAATGGGGAATGAAACTAAATATACACGTTACATTTAATGTAAAACAAGCTCTTAAAATAAAAAAATTAAAAATTAAAAAAAAAAAAAAAAGAAATTCTCTATGAAGCGATAGGTGTGTGTTGATGGAGATGAGATGAAGATAAAGACCAGGTATAGTAGTTTGGGCTATTTGCTTGGGCAGATTTATATTTTCCATACCTGATTGAACCAGGTATTATATACACATGATGCACTTTTATTTTTTTTTACTTGTTTATTTTTTAAGAGCTTGTTTTACATTCAACATTATGTGTACATTTAGTTTCACTCCCCATTTACCATGTCCAACCCTAACTCAGTTTGCTTCCCTACTACTCTGTAGCCCTCCCCCTGTGCCGCTCATACTTATGCACTCCTGTTTGTCCTACATTTCCTCAATTTGAATGTTGGTTATCTGGTCCTCCTGGGCTATTGCTCTAAGGGATGTATTACCATAGAGTATTTGGGTGCATCATCTTGGGTTGAGTGGTCTGTGTGTACATCCTGTTAACTATTGGGCTGAGAGCCAGCCTCTGGGGGAGCGTTTTATTGCAGGCACAGAATGTATTCCAGGGCCATAGTATTGGGGGGTCTCACCAGATTTCATATGACCAGTAATTCTGGTCATTATTGAGTTTTTAGATTTTGTTCCATGTTTTTCCTCCCACTCTATCCAGGATCTCCAGATTTGATCCTTTCCTGAGTGGTTGGCATTGGTAGCTGGGCACCATCTAGTTGTTCTGATCTCGAGGGCTAGTGTGTCTAGGACTGATTATTTCCAAATGCCCTTGTTTTCTTGCACTCTCCTTCGCTTCTGATGCTAGGAGACTGTTAGCTGCATCTTAAATGGCCGCTTGAAAGCTTTTAAGACCCCAGTCACTTCTCTCCAATGTAAAATGCAGAACAAGGCTTTTAAGTATTTTGTTGTGCCAATTGAGTCTGGTGTCCCCCAGCACTATGGCCCTGAGATGGTAGATCTATTGGATCTCTCTCCCATAGTGTCTGGTTGTCTGTGAGGGATTACTCTGTGTCTCTTCTATTGTTTCTGTAAGGATTGCAGGTATCACTGGTGTCTGCTCAAGATTAGCCTCAGCTGAATCTATCCTTAGTCTAAAGCATATTTCTGTTCACTGATCATCTCAAGTGTTTATGTGTTTATCTGTAGCCCGGTGTTTGGCATTAATGTTAATGCAGTATTGTGGACACATTGGTTAGTATTAGCATCTGTTATCTATCTCTTATGTGCACAATTCAGTGTCCTCCCATTCCCTAATGTTATCATGGTGGTCACAGATCCTTTCTGTATATCCCTCCCCCTACTTGCATCAGCATGCAGGTCCCAACTAGTCCGAAATCAATCCTTCCCCTTATCTCCCCATCCCAGTAACCTACAAAGTGAGTTCCCTTTCTCAAGCAAACCCTTCTTTGTCTTTTTACAGTAATGGGCTCATACAGTACTTGTCTTTCTGTGACTGACTTATTTTGCTCAGTATAATGTCCACCAGGTTCATCCATGTTGTGAGATGATTTGTGTAACCCTCATTGTTCTTTAATGTACATAGTATTCCATTGTGTGCATGTACCATAATTTGGTTATCCACGCATCCTTTGATGGGGATTTAGGTTGTTTCCATCTCTTTGCTATGGTGAATTGTGCTGCGATGAACATAGGTGTACATATGTCTTTCCATGCGCTATTTCTCACCTCTTTAGGATATATTCCTAGTAATGGAATTGCTGGGTCAAATGATATTTCTATTTTCACCTTTTTAAGGAAACGCCATACCATTTCCATAATGGTTGTACCATTTTACAATCCCACCAGCAGTGCACAAGAGTTCCAATCTCTCTACAACCTTGCCAGCATTTGTGATTTTCTGACCTGTTGAACTTTGCTATTATTGCTGGGGTGAGATGATATCTCATTGCTGCTTTGATTTGCATCTCTCTAATGATTAATGATCGTAAGCAATTTCTCATATGTTTGTTGGCTGCCTGTATATCTTCTTTGGTGAAGTGTCTGTTCAAGTCTTTTGCCCATTTGTGAATTAGGTTATTTGTCTCTTTGGTGTTGACGTGTTGAAGTTTTCTATAGATTTTGGAGATAAGTCATTTATCAGATATGTCATAGGCAAATATTTTCTCCCAATCTGTAGGTTCCCTTTTTACACTTTGATGAAATCTTTCGATGCACATAAGAATTTAATTTTTAAAAGGTCTCAGTCATCTAGCTTCTCTTCTATCTCCTGCATATTCTGCGTCATGCTTGATAGTCTATGTATGCCATAAATTAGGGCTCTCAGATTTGCCCCTATTTTATCTTCAATGAATTTTATAGTTTTGGGTTTTACATTTAAGTCTTTGATCCAGCTTGAGTTTGTTTTTTTGTATGGGGTGAGGTATGGGTCTTGTTTCATTTTTCTACAGGTGGATATCCAGTTTTGCCAGCACCATTTGCTAAAGAGGCTGTCTCTTCCCCCATTTAATGGGTTTTGGGGCTTTGTCAAAGATCAGTTGTCCATAGATGGATGGGTCTATATCTGACCCTTTGATTCTGTTCCATTGATCTAGCTCTCTGTCATTGTACCAATACCATGCTGTTTTGACTACCGTGGCTGTATAGTAGTTCTTAAGGTCTGGGAGTGTGAGACCACCCACTTTGTTTTTCTTCTTAAGAAGTGCTCTGCTTATTCAAGGTCTCTTTCCTTTCCATATGAAATTAGTAATTGGTTTTTCCATGTCCTTAAAAATTTTTGTTGGAATCTGGATCGGGATTGCATTAAATGTGTAAATTGCTTTAGGTAGTATTAACATTTTCACAATATTCAGTCTACCTATCCATGAATAAGGTAGGTTGTCAGATTTATGTAGTGCCCTTGTCTCTATATCTATAAGTGGTATTTTATAGTTTTTTTGTATAAGTCTTTTGTGTCTCTGGTGAGGTTTATTCCTAGATATTTTATCTTTTTAGTAGCTGTAGGAAATGGTATTGTTTCCCTTATTTCTTTATCAGAGGACTCTGTTGGTGTAGAGGAATCCAACTGATGTTTGTATGTTGACCTTGTATCCTGCCACTTTGCTGAACCTCTCTATTAGTTCCAGTAGTTTTTTTTTTTTTTTTTTTTTTTAATTGAGTCCCCTGGGTTTTCTATGTACAGGATCATATCATCCACAAATAGAGATAGTTTTAGTTCCTCTTTGCCAATTTGTATTCCTTTTATTTCTCTTTCTTGCCTTATTGCCCTGTCCAGGACTTCCAATACAATGTTAAATAGAAATTGTGATATAGGACATCCCTGTCTGGTTCCCATTCCTAAGGGGAATGCCGAGTCTTTATCCATTAATAATGGTGTTGGCCATTGGCTTTGCATATGTACCCTTTATTATGTTGAGAAATTTCCCTTCTATCCCTCTTTTGCTGAGAGTTCTGAAAAAGAATGGTGTTGGATTCCATAAAATGCCTTTTCTGCATCAATTGATATAATCATATGGTTCTTTTCTCTTGTTTTGTTTATGTGGTGGATTACATTGATTGATTTTCTGATGTTGAACCATCTTTGTAAACTTGGTATGAACCCACTTGGTCCGGGTGTATTAATTTTTTGATACGTTGTTGGATTCTGTTGGCTAGGATTTTGTTAAAAATTTTTGCATCTATGTTCATGAGGGGTATTAGTCTGTAGTTTTCCTTTCCAGTGGTGTATTTCCCTAGTTTTGGTATTAGTGTTATGCTTGCCTCATAAAATGAGTTTGTGAGTGTTCTATCTTTTTCTATGCTCTGGAATAGCTTGAGTAGCATAGGTGTCAACTCTTCTCTGAATATTTGATCAAATTCTCCAGTGAAGTCATCAGGGCCATGGCTTTTCTTTCTGGGAAGTTTTCTTATGATCTGTTCAATTTCTTCTTTTGTTGTAGGTCTGTTCAAGTTTTCTATCTCTGAGTGGGATAGTTTAGATAGGTCTTGTGATTCTATAAACTTGTCCATCTCTTCTAGGTTCTCAAATATGTTGGAATACAGTTTTTCATGGGAGCTCTGGTAGCATAGTGGCTAAGGCACTTGACTGCTAACCAGAAGGCTGGCGGTTCAAA
>NW_006921724.1:2605234-2606929 GCF_000298275.1 Orycteropus afer afer
TTTTTTTTTTTGTTGTTGTTGTTGCTGTTTGTTTGTTTTCTGTGTCATTTATTTCTGCTCTGATCTTTTTTATTTCCTTGCTTCTAGATACTGTAGGATTCTTCTGTTGTTCCATTTCTAGTTGTTGGAGTTAATATGTTAGAGTGATGATTTTGTTTATTTTCTCGTTTTTTATGTATGCATTTATTGTGATAAACTGTCCTCTGAGTACTGTTTTCACTCTGTCCCATAGTTTTGGTATGATGTATCTTCACTCTCTTTTGTTTCTACGGATTTTTTTATTTCAGTTTTTATCTGTCCTATTATCCAGTAGTTTCTGAGCAGTGAGTTGTTCAGCTTCCATATGTTTGATGCTTTTTCCTTGCTCTTCCTATTATTAATTTCTAATTTTATAGCATTGTGGTCTGTGAAGATACTTTGTAGTATCTCAATGCTTTTGAATTTATTGAGTCTTGTTTTGTGTTCTAACATATGGTCTATTCTAGAGAAGGATCCATGTGCACTGGAGAAGAATGTGAATTGTGCTTTTTGTTGGGTGAAATGCTCTGCATATGTCTATGAGGTCAAGTTGGTTGATTGTATTGTTGAGCTCTTTGGTATCTTTGTTGAGTTTTTTCTAGTTGACCTGTCCCTCTTTGAAAGTCGTGTGTTAAAGTGTCCTACTACTATTGTAGAGTTGTCTATTATCCCTTTTAATTCAGTTAATATTTGCTTCATGTATTTTGGAGCACTTTCATTGGGTGCATAAATATTTATTATTGTAACATCTTTTTTTGTCAACTGACCCTTTCAGCATCATATAATGTCTTTATTTGTCTCTTGTGATGTTTTTCACCTAAATGTCTATTTTATCAGAAATTAATATTGTCACTCCTGCTCTTTTTTGGTTTCCATTGGCTTGGTATATTTTTTTCCATCCCTTAACTCTTAATTTGTTTTTATCTTTGTGTCTAACGTGGGTCTTTTGTAGGCAGCATATCAATGGGTATTATTTTCTTATCCAGTCTGCCACTCTCTTTCTTTTGAATGGTGCATTTAGTCCACTCACATTGAGTGCAATTAGTGATAGGTATGAATTGATTGCTGTCCTTCTATTGTGCTTTTTTTTTTTTTGTCATGTTGTTGGTGTTTCCTTGGTCCATATACTTTACTGTGCTGAGTTTGTTTTGTTGGCTAATGCTTTCTCCCTTTTCTTCTTTATTGTTGGTTTTGTGCTTATTAAACCCATATGTTTTTCTTCATTCTGGATTTGCTTAGGGGAATTGTTAATTTTCTCTGGGGTTACCTTGGAGTATATTCTTGTCTCTGCATTTTTAGTACAGCGCATACTGTGAAGACATTGTCTGTTTTCCTCTCCATTTGGAAGTTTGTGCCTAGAAGATTTATTCCCTCTGATAGGTTAGTTGCTGTTGTCATTTGCTTATTGACTTCCTTGGTTTTTAGTGTATAATGTTTTATGGTCATATTTTGAGTTTCTATTTCTGATGTAGTTTTAGTACTGATGTCACATATCCTGATTTTGTTGATTTCTGTTGTGGGTTCTCTATTGGAAGGACTTCCTTAAGGATTTCTTGTAGGGTTGGTCTGGTTTGGACAAAATCCCTTAATTTCTGTTTTTCTGAGAGTGCCTTGATTTCACCTTCATATTTGATGGATAATTTGGCTGGATATAGGATTCTTGGTTGGAAGTTCTTT
>NW_006921724.1:2607221-2620796 GCF_000298275.1 Orycteropus afer afer
TGAGATTCTTGAACAAATATCTTTTGTTCCTTCACTATATGGGGGAAATTTTCTGTTACCAAATCTTTCACAATTTTCTTTTTTTTTTTTTTTTTTTTTTTTTTAACCTCTTCTTCTTCTGAAATTCCAATGAGTCATATATTGTTTCTTCTCATGTCATCCCATATAATTCATGGGTTCTCTTCATTTCTCTTAACTCTTTGTTCTGCTTTTTCTTCATACAGGCTGGTGTCCAGGGATTTGTCTTCTAGTTGAGATGTGTTCTTCAGCCAGTTCTAACCTACTCTTTTGTGCTTCTACTGTGTTGTGTAATTCTGTAATTTTGGTATTCATCTTCTGGATTGATAACTGCTGTTTTTGTATGAGTTCTGATTGTGCGTTAATCTTGTTATTTTGTTCTTGAATGATTTTCCTGAGTTCTTCCAGGGAACTGTCTGTGTTCTTCTTGCTTCTGTTTGGGATTTCCTTAAGCTCTTATAAAGCTCTATAAACATATCTTCTAAATTCCTTCTCAGATAATTCTATTGCTTCTTCTTCCTCCATGAGACCTTTATTTTTGGTTTTTCCTTTAATGCCTTGTCTTTTTTGTTTGTTTGTTTGTTTGATTTGATTTGATGTTGCCTGTTGTTTCCTAGATATTTTGAGGTTGTCTTTAACTGTTGATTATGTACTGATTTGTTTTGTCTTGCTTTTATGGTTTAATATTTTGAAGAGAAAAAGCTGGTATATTTTATTTTTTTAGTTATTAATTTAGGTATGCTTGGTTGCTCTGCAGTTTTCTTTGTGATGGTAGAATCACCGTGTGGAATGTGGATATGGGTTTCTGTTTGTCATAAAGAGGGTTTAGAATTCGAACGGGAGGTATTATGGTGACTCGATGTGGTTTGGTCTATTGGATGAGTGGAGTTATTGGCAGAGAAGGTGGGACTGGAAAATTGAAAGAAAGGAAGTTCCTATTGGTAGGGGTGGCTTCTAGGTCTTTGAGCGGGCTGCTAATGATGACGTTATACTGTTATTCACAGGCCCACAGCTCAATTTCAGCAAAAACTCCAATTGTTAGGGGGTTGCTGCCTTCCCCCAGCCTCAGATACTTGCAAAAACCCTGTTCCCGAGGCCCCTTGGTGCCAAAAGGCTGACCCAAGACAACTGCCCGACTCCACAATTCACTGTGGGGGCTCCTGTTCCTGGGCCTTCCCATCTGTGGCACTGGCCCAACTGGCCTAGACCATGATCCACTGTGAGAGCTCCCCTGTAGGTCTGCTCACCTGAGGCACCAAAGATCTGCTCGGATTCAGTGGCACTGTTGTCAGGAGAGTGCCTGCTAGTAGTAATCTGTAGTCCCAATATCACCAATAAAGTGAAGCACAAGCCTCTCAGTGTCACTAAGCTGACCCAAGCTTGTTCAGTGACCCACTGCAGGGGCACCTCCCCCGCGATGAACTTTTAAACCAATGTCTTCAATAAATCGTTTCATGCTTTTGTAAGCTTAGGCAAAACCAGTAAAAGAGTCGATGCAATACTGTTTCCATTTTATAATGGATGTTGTTATGCACATTTATTTTTGTGATTAAATGGATTCAATAACCCCAGTTCAGGAGGATGGTTTAAATTGCATGGTCATTTAGTGATCCCTGGTGAGCATTTGGTTTTTACCAGGGCCCAAGATGAAGCAAGCTTTTCAAATAGAAAATTGATGTTAGCAGAAGAACCAAAATCAACCCAAACTCACTGCCATTGAGTCTGATCCGATTCATAGCAACCCCTACTTGGGTTTCTGAAGTGTTATTATTACAAAAGTAGATTGCCCAACTTTCCTTCCGAGGAGTGGTTGGTGGGTTTGAAGTACCAGCCTTCTGGTTAGCACTCAAATGCCTTCTTCTCTGTGATTCTCCTTCTGGAACTTTCCAGAGTCTCTACACACTTCCCTATGTAACACATGCAGCCTCATTGCAGGACCCTTCCTCACAGGAACCTGAGTTCCTCTTCTTCCATAAAGGGGCTTTGGGTCTAGAGCTGATTTAGGTCTGGACAGTAATGTCACTAGGGGTTTGTGTGGGGTATGGACCACACTGGGGGACACTTTCAGAGACAATGACACCAAAATGACTCTCTATAAAATTTTTGTGCAGTATTTCAGCAGAAACATATTATTTTTTATAACAATATCCCTAGTTAGTTATAACAACAAAAACATTTTTTTTAAGTCCAGCTTACATATATCAATATAAATATAAGGCTAAAAGTCTATGCTAAATTACTTTTTAAATCTAATATGCACTCTAGTCAGAGCTGTCATTATTACCCAATTACAATGGTGCTGCAAATTATGTGGTTTTGTCTGCATCCACTACAACAAGTATGGGCTGTTTTCATTGCTGCCAGTGTTTTTATAGTGACTGATTTTGTCATATTTTCTGGTGTTTTAGTTACAGTATTGTGGTAATTAATATTTGTGAAACTCTATCAATAACTTTTTAAAGAATGAAGTGATAATTAAAGGCAAAGAATGAGAAAAATTAAAAAAATATTCTGCTCAGATACTGATGATGTAACTAATAATGTTGGTAATTCAAGGTAGAAAGATTTTACAAAATAATTTTGTTGTTTGTATTCATATAATCTAAGAAATATCACATTTAAGCGATTTTCAGCTATACTTATGCATTATTCTATGATTAAAATTAATAATAAAATTACTAAAGATTCTGTATGGGAGGAGGTGCATTGGTGGGTGACACCATGAGTTATCATATTAGATGACACCAACCCTAGTGACATCACTGTGTCTGGGGGGCGGAAAAGATGCTGTGAATTTCCATGAAGAAAACTTGAGTTAGGATTAGATCTGAGCTTTTTTGATTTTATAGGCAAAGCAGTACTGTAGGAGGAAGCATTTATTTCATTCCTAAACATCCCATGTCCAATCAGGTTCTTGCAGGTCAAAACATTGATCAAAACTCCATTCCTGAGACTATTACAATAGAGGTTATGGCTTCCAAAACATTGCTATTTTGATGTAGGTTTATAATTTATTTGTTTTACTTTGGATACATCATTATTAATGGATTCTAAGAATTCTAGATAACCTGAATAGACTGACTCTTGAAAGATTCAATTTTTAATTATGAAATGACTAATTCAGTAGACAAAGTAAGGGTTATGAATATCAAGAGGCACTAGATAATGAAATCTATTTTAGTAATATTTGAAATTCTAATATTTTTTTGGAATGTCAGATTTGTACAGCTACAAAAGCAGTTGACATTTTCTCAAAATAAGAAAGCCTTCAAAAGTGCGTGTTTCAGTTACCTACTGCTGCTGTAACAGAAATACCACAAGTGGATGGCTTGAACAAACAGGGATTTATTCTCTTACAGTTTAGGAGGCTAGCAGTCTGAGTTCAAAGTGCCAGCTCTAGGGGCTGGGTGAAGGCCCCTCAGCCTTGGTCTTCAGCTCTGCCTCTTGTTCCTGGCTTATTGAAGCTGAAGGCATCTCTTAATTCAAGCAGCTGCTGGCTGTTAAGACTGACAAATTCAAAGTTGACAAGTAAAGGCACAAAACCATCAAGTGACACAGCAGGTTGCTTATAAACGGTCCCAAGATCATCAGACAACATGGCGGGCCATTGAGATAGACTTGGCCAAATGCAGGATCCAGATGTGCCGCAAAGCTCAGAGACCTTTCTCAAAGTATTTCTTATATACTGGAAGCAGACTACATCCCTCAGGCAGCTATTCAGCTGCTCACAGTAGATTCCACCATGGAGTTGATTATCAGTTTCATCTTGGACAATAATTACCTCCTGCTGCCCAGCCTGGTAGCATAGTGCCTAAGGCACTTGACTGCTAACCAGAAGGCTGGTGGTTCAAACCCACCAGCCACTCCTCGGAAGGAAGGTTGGGCAATCCTACCTCCCTAGTGATACTGCCTCGGAAACCCAAGGAGGGGTCGCTATGAGTCGGGGCCGACTCGACAGCAAACAACAACAACAACAACAAGCTGCCCAGCTACTCAAAACCAGGCCCAGTCAAGTTGACACATAACCTTAACTTACCATAATGAGCATGTCATTTATTCATTTACTTTTGCTTTGTGAACCTTTACATCTGAGAATGGAGAGGAACAGTCAAACCTCCTGCTTTTCTTATATGAACATACTTAGACACCAAAGGATTTTCAAACTATAATTGTTAATTAATAAAATTGGATTAGCTTCTAATAATTAAAATAATTTTGGAGCATATATACTTGAAGGAAAGTGAGAAGGAAAAGTAATCCTACTTCTCTAGGTAACTGTTTATAAAGTAAATAAATTACTACAAAGTTAAGTGCCTAGGGAGCTCAGGTTCACACCAATACATGATTTCACTCATCAGTAGCTTTCAAGGGTCTAGAAACTAGGGCAAAGACATATGTAAGGTTTGGTAGAATGGCATGACAGTTGCAAACCTCATACCCCAGACTGTCTTTATCATAGAAACAGATACTGAAGCTCCAACTCTCAGAGGAAGCATAAAATGATCTTCTTACATTTTAATTTCTCTTCGGATCTGTGTGCTCTTCCTTTAGACATGGACTTCACAGTTGGAATAGTATGATCTGATTTGAAAAAACAGTGTTAGCCATAAATCAGTCTGGATTTACAGAAATGGGAGATTCTAGTTTATGCTTTCATTTCCTTGGAATGAAACAAATCATACACCTTTCTTTTACCTTTAATGATAAATTCTGTCAGAACAGCAAAGAACTTAGAGACTTTCATTTATCTTTTGAAATATTCAGTGCCTTAAAATGGGGAAAAAATTATATCTGAGGATGTGTTTTTAAGCACATATACAGGATATTCAGTGTTCCCTTATACACATGAGAGATTCTAATAAATATAATTTTTATATTATATTTATATTATAAAAAATATAATTTTATTAAAAACTTATATTTTTAAATAAAACCATAGATGTTCAAGAAAATTTCCCACTCCTCTCAAGAAACTAATCCTAATATAACAAGTGGTATTTCAGGTGGGATTTAGGTATTGTAATAATGTTGCATTTTTAACTGGAATAATCTGTCATACCTTTTCCTACCCTCAGATTATGATTATGGAAAGCAAAGGCCCGTGGCTAAGAATTTGATCAAGCCATTATTAGAACAGGATCTCTCATGTGTATAAGGGAACACTGAATATCCTGTATATGAAGCCATACTTATTTTAAGAAGACTCATCTGGAAATCAACATGATTTCAGAGAAGCAGATCTTTAAAATTGTTAGAGTTTCCTTCCTCTGTAGAATTAGTGTTATTCTTGAGAATTAGTGTTTGTCTCAGAGAAAGGTGTGTGTGTGTGTATGTGCATGTGCATGTGTGTGTGCACACACATGTGTGCATAAGCATGTGATACTGCCTTTATAGGTATAACAATGCTAGAAGCAGATGTGCCTGCTACTTGAATTGGCATCACTCTGATCCCACTTTAATAGACTCTACCCTGAGATCTAACCTTGGGATGCTTATGCTCTTCCTAAGGGATTGTCCACGGACGCTGGAGGGTTATGGACCAGTACTAGCATTGGCCGAATCCTTGGTTGAATGGCTCAGGTTCAGGACCCCCATTAACGGTGATGGAGAAATTGATGGGTTGGGGTGTTCTGTGTGTAAGATGATTCCCTCTGGGTAGAGGTGAAGCTATCTAAGAGTTGGGAGGAGATTCACATATGAAAGGATTGACCGAGGACATTTCGGGTAAGGCACTTTTTTGATGACAAAAAAACTTACTGAGACCTACCCACGAGACTAAAGTCTGTGAAAAGTCTTATTTAGTACCTAGCTTTACTCTTCCTCATCATGTGCAATATTTTTTTTTTTTTTTGTTAATTAACCCCAACTTCCAGCAGAGATTCATATATGTTGGTACAAGCTTTTCAGTCTTAGACAGATGAAAGTGCAGTTTGATGATGAAAACAGTGGCCTATTCTGCCCACTTCTGACATTAGTGGAAGGAGAAAGAACAATTTCCTATTGAAAACCATCCACATCATCCCAGGATTCTAGATGGTGACTAGTAGCCCCAGACAGAGTGGCCTTGGGAAGTATCTTAGTTTCTTAGTGCTGCTGTAACAAAAATATCACAAGTGTGCGGCTTTAAATAACAGAAGCTTATTTTCTCATAGCTCTGGAGGCCAAAAGTCCAAATCAGGGTCATGGCCATGTCAATTTCTTTCACGTTGTTTGCCTCAGACATTCTGTGATTCCTTGGTGATCCTTGTATGACATCTGTCGTCCCTCATGTGTATGTATCTCTGTGTCTAATCTGCTTTTTATAAGCCAAAAATGATTAGATCTAGAATCCACCTTATGGTCTAATGAACATAAAGAAAATCCTATTTTCAAACAGGATTATATCCACAGATACAGGGATTAGCATTCCAACACATATTTGGGGGGATACAATTTAATCCATAATGTGAAATGAACTTGAAGTGCTGAGGAACAGTTCCAAGCGGACAGGTCAAGAGAATTTGGGACTAATACTTCTGCTTTCCAGCCATGACATATGAATGAAAATATCTATGAAAAGCCACAGTCCTTTATTTTTGCCCCTCACACATTTACGGGGATGGTGTATGGGTATAGCTTCAGTGTGGTGCCCTGATGACCTTGCATATACCCCCACTAGCCATGTAGGCAAGCTCTAAACACAGTTGATCTAAGTCTTGGCAGAATACCCTGCAATCCTCCTGGAACATGAGAGAACGGGAGGCTGGTGAGGAGCTGTACACGGTCACTTCTCTCTCACTTTTCTCTCTACAAGGAGGTTGTCTTGAGACAGTTTCTCACTGCCTCCCAGGTACTGAGGTATGGAACTTTCCCCTGAGGGTACAGGTGCAGGCCATAAACTCCATATCTGCAGTGTGGCATTGTCTCCTCAGCAACAGGGTGTCCTGCCATGCACATTGCAGCTGGAAGCAGATCACCAGGTCTTTCTCCTCTGGAGTCACTGGGTTAGTTTGAACCACCAGACTTTTGGTTAGCAGCTGAGCACTTAACTGTTATAATTATCTTCTTATTGTTGGCCTTTCATTTCTCCCCGAGCAGACTATAAAATCCGTTAGGGCATGGTCTTTGTCTTCGTCACTACTGTACCTCCAGAACCACAAAAGGCTCTTCTGTTTCAGTGTTATCCTATGAAACAACAAAGGACACAGGGACTTGGCACTTTTAGCTGCTCTTGCTTTTACTCTCTGAGTAAGCAATAAACTGTTACAATTTAACAAGACCTTGTTTTTGCTTTACTGTCTATACCTGTCAACCTTTTTTGACAAGTGGTTGGGCACTGACTAAAGCCTTGAAGGGACTGATTCTGCTCCTGTGTCTCTCATCCTCCTTGGACTAGACTACTTGAGACATGTTCTTCTTATGACCCAAAGATATGCATCAAACTGCACAAGCATTTTTCTTGTCTTAGATCACTTGATACCCATTACAATTCTGTTATGGAGAAGTTCTGCTCTGAGACACATAGTCATTGTGAGTTGGAATTGATTCAATGGAAACAGGTTTTAGTTTAAAGATTCTATTACTTTAAGGTCTCTGGGTGGTGCAGATGGTTTGCACTCAACTATTATCCTAAATTTCAATGTTAGAACTTACTCAGCAGTGCCATGGAAAAAAGGCCTGCTAATCTGCACCTGTTAAATTACAGCCAAGAAAACGCTTTGGAGAGTTATACTTTGTAATATATGGGGGTTTCCATGATGCAATGACAATGGGTTGAGTTTCTTTTTTTTCCCCCTTTCTCTCTCCCTCTCTCTCTCTTTTTAACTATTCTTTTAGACAAAGCAAGTCATATAGTCAAGCCAATGTCAAGGGGTGAAAATTACACTTCACTCAGGGGAAATATGTTAGGCAAATAAGGAAAGTCATTTACCAATGGTGAGTTACTTAAATTATGTTTTATTGCAACAGATGAAAAATGTGTCCAGAGAAAATAAACTTGTTTAAGATTATTCATCTTTTAGTGAGAACAGTTACTTGAAGAGTTGAGAACATGAGAAGATACATCAATAGTCAAAAATAGTAAGAAAAGATTTGAAATTATTTTTCTTGACTCTTGATGAGTTGGCCTGTGCTGTTAATATTGCTTGGTTGTTGTTGTTTATAAGAAAAAGTCAATGCAGATTTGAAGTTACTGAAAAATTATCCTCTCTGAATAGTCTACATGGAACTACAGATGACAATATTTTCAAGAAAGTTGAGTGAATGCTGTTTCAGCACAACCTGAAGTGAAATCTGCTAAGATGTCTTAGCATTGATGGTGGTAAATATATGTGTAGAGCAGGAAAAGACTTAGTTGAACGTAATTACACACTGTGAAAATGTAAAGCATTTAAAGCCCATGATTATTTGTTTTATTATTCATCAGGTATTTTTTAGAAAATATTCTAATCTATCATATATTATTGAACTAACAGTGTCTACAGTGAGCTTCATTTGCCCTTGTGGATTTACTCATTATTGGTTCTGTAAGTTTTTGTCAAAATTAGAAGTTAACTATTTTGAATTTCTGTACCACACTGAAGTTTAGCAGCTAAGCTTAGCAGTGGTAAAGTTTTATTGTGATTTTTTTTTTGAGTTGAGCACCAAGATTGAATTTTTTTCTGAAAAATAAGAAGAATCACCCTCAACCTTCATTATCAAACATATTAGAAATTAGTTTTTGCTGCAGACTTGACAGTGTTTTGTAATGAATATTCCCTAAAATTAAAGGCAAAACAATACTGTTATGTGAAACTTACACCATAGTAAAGTCATTTTGGTGACAGCTAACATTGCTTGAATCACAAGTAATGCCAACTGCTTTATACACTTCTAGTACTATACAAGTTAGAGCAAGAAAGGAGATCTATATTCCCCCAAAGTTTGCAGCATATATATATATTTCAAAATAAAAGTATATATAGTTCATAATAAACGATATATTATGAGAAAATAAAATAAAATAAAAAAGTATATATAGTTCCAGTAATACTTTTCAAACTTCAATGCAAATCCAAGTAAAATTTCTGTTAAAAAATTTAACTGTGTAATTAAGGAGCCTTCACCTAACCTTCAATTGGAAGTGATTAATCTGTGATGTAATGACAAACTAGAAGGCAACTATCAAGAGAACAATCTAATAGAATCCTCTGAATGCCTGCCAAGAAATAAATATAGTCAATTAAAGTCATATATTAGTGGATTTATTGTAGCATTTGGAAGTACTATCTGTGTGAAAAGATGAAATTCATACAACCAAAGATAAAATACATAAATCTCATTACAGGATGGCATTAATAGATAAACAATGACAATAGATTTTGATGATAGGCAATTTAATTGAACTTCAATTAAGTGAAATGTTATCTGCTACAAAAAAATCCATTCTTCTTATTAGTTGCTCTGGTTACCTAGTGCCACTCTGACAAGAATGTATCACAAATGAGATGGACTTAATAAACAGGAGTTTACTCTCTTAGTTTAGAGGCTTTAAGTCCAAGTTCAAAGTGCCAGGCTCTAGGGGCTGGGTGAAGCCCCTCAACCTTGGAGTCCAGCTCTGCCTCCTGCTCCCAGCCCACTGGAGCTAGGGCCGTTTCTTCACTCAGACAGCTGCTGGCTTCTGATACTGACGAGCCCAAGGTTGACAAATAAAAAGTTACAGTCCTGATGTTACCAAACCACATGGCAGACCATTAATTTAAGTCCATTGTAAGTCCCAACGTCGGCAGAGCATGGCAAGCTACTGAACAATGACATGGCTACATGCAGGGTCCAAGGATGCCATAAACTAGAGACTATCCTCAAGGCTTCTCCTTATATACAGGAAGTAGACTACATCCCAAAGGCAGCTATTCATCTGCTTATGGTAGATCCCACCATGGAGTTGATTGCCAGTCTCACCATGGGGTATGACTACCACCAGCTGCCCAGCCACTCAACCAGGCCCAGCCAAACTGACATAAAAATTTAACTACCACATTAGTATATTCATATTTCAAAATAATTCATACACTTATTAGCATTATATTTTGAATTTTTTCAATAAAATTTTGTGAATTTTTGTTTTCTTTGTTCTTTTATGAATACCAATATAATTCCCCTGATTTTACCTTCTGTTCCGTAAGCCATGAAGTATTTCTCTCTGTTTCTTTGCAGAAAAGCTGGCTGACTTCTAACTTAAATAAATGTTGATATATATCATGCTATGAATTGAAATATTCAGTTATTTAATAAGCCAGTTCTCCCCAAATTGATCCATCAATTCATTGCAAGCAAAAAAAAATCTCAGCAGGAATATTGAAAACAGACAAGTAAAAGAAACTAGAAGACCCAAAACAATATTAAGAAAGAAAGAAGATGGAGTACATATGGAACCTGCTTTCAAGACTTACTATAAAGCTACAATAATCAAAACAGTGCTGCACTGTCAAATACATGACATACAAATCAACATAAAAGAAGAGATAAGTAAATAAATTGATAGAAAGACAAATAGATAGCTGTCAACTCCAACTCATGAAAACCTAATATACAACAGAATGAAACATTGCCCAGGGCTATGCCATTCTCATAATTGCCTGCAAATTCTAGTTAATCTTTGCAGCTACTGTGCCAGTCCATCTCATCCAGTTTCTTTCACTCTTGCATGTCTTCTATTTCACCAAATAGGACATGTCCTTTTCCAGTGATTGATCCCTCCTGATGTTATATCCAAAGCAATCAAGTCGGACAATGTTCTATTATGTTCCTTTTTCATTTTCATTCTATAATTTTTAGCATAGATCACCAGGTCTTTCTAGTGTGTCTTAGTCTGAAACCTCAGCTGAAACTTATTTACAATGGGTGGCCTTGTTGGTTTTGAAATACTGGTGGCAGAGGTTCAAGCTTCACAGTAGCATACAAGCCACCACAGTATGACAAACAGACAGATATGTGATGGACAACAGAACATAGGATGCAGAGACAGACCACAAATTTATGGACTTTTTCTTTTCTTTCTTTCTTTTTTTTTTTTTTGACAAAGACTAGTGTTACAAACAAACGGTCATTGAAAAAATGAACTGTAAAACAATGAACCTTGATCTATACCTCAGACCAGATGCAAAAATGAATTCAAAATATATTATATACTTAAATACAAAATGTAGAACTATAAAACTCCTAAAAGGAAACATAGAAGAAATTCTGTGACTTTTGATTAGGTAAAAATTTCTTAGATAGGATATCAAAATAAAGTATCAATCCACAAAATAAAGTTTTGATAAATTAGAATTCATTAGTCTTCTGCTCTTTGAAAGGTTATATGAACAAAATAAAAAGACAAGATATTGATTGTGATAACATTTGAAAAATAGATATGTGATCAAAAAGCTTGCATAAAGATATATAAGAAACTCTGAAAATGTAATAATAACAGAACTAATAATTAAATTTGTGAGAAATGGGGAAAAGTTTGATCAATGACTTTGCCAAAGAAGATGTAGGGGTGGTAAACATAAATGAAAAGCTGCTCAACATCATCAGTCATTGGGTAAATGCAAATTAAAGCTATATTGAGACACACCAACATACCTATTGAAATAGGAAAAAAAAGAAAGAAACCCTGACAAATCCAAATGCAGATGTGGAAGCAGAGCAATTGAAACTCTCATCCATTTATAATGACTGTGAAAACCAGTTTGGCAATTTTTATGTATCATAGTTCTTTGCACATAATGCATGCATTGTGTTTTTTGCAAACTGCACAACTCTTTCATGCATTAGTTTCCTATGTGCACTATGCACATTATATACATGTGCAAACAATTAAACATCTATATATGTGTTATATACCTGAGCACTTTATATGTGGAAAAAACACAGTAGTTAACCAAATACTTATTATAAGAACCAACAATCCTCCTACTAGAATTTCTCAAAGAAAATGTAAACTCTTGTTCATACAAGAAACTGTATGTGAAATTTCAGAGCAGCTTTAGAGTTGATTCTGACTCATGGATTATCCATGTGTGTCAGAGTAGAACTGTGCTCTGTAGGATTTTCAATGGCTGATTTTTTACAAGTAGATTATCATGCCTCTTTTTCTGGGGCACCTCTGGGTGAACTTGGACCTTCAACCCTTTCATGAGCAGCCAAACGTGCTAACGATTTGCCTCACCCAGGGACTCTAGAATACTACTCAGCAATAAAAAGAAAAAACCTGTGATACAGAACGGGAGCTCTGATGGTGTAGTCCCTAAGGCATTTGACTGCTAACCAGAAGGTTGGCAGTTCAAACCCACCAGCCACTTCTCAGAAGGAAGGGTGGGCAATCTACTTCCTTAGTGATACTGCCTTGGAAACCCAAGGAGGGGTCACTATAAGTTGGAGTTGACTTGATGGCAGCGAGGTTTTTTTTCATTTGTAAGAATATGGATGAAGCTCACGAGAATCATGTTAATTGAAAAAGCCAGATAGAAAAACTTTCTTACTGTGTGATTCCAATTTATATGAAATTTCTAAAAAGGCATTCTATAGAGTAAGAAATCAGATAAGTAGTTTTGTGATTTCTGGATCTGGGAATAAGAACAGGGATGACTACAAAGGAACACAAGGGGACTTTTTTGGGGTGATGAAAATGCTTTAAGCCTTGACTATAGTGAAAATTTGCATACCTACATACATTAGAGCTCTGGTAGCATAGTGCCTAAGGCACTTGACTGCTAACCAGAAGGCTGGCAGTTCAAACCCACCAGCCACTCCTCAGAAGGAAGGTTGGGCAATCTACTTCGGTAGTGATACCACCTTGGAAACCCAAGGAGGCATCGCTATGAGTCGGGTCTAACTCAGCGGCAAATAACAACAACAACAACACATATATTTATCAAAACTCATTGATCATTACATTTAAGATACATAGACAGGGAACTGCTAGAAATTCAAGGTGGATTCAGAAGAGAACGTGGAATGAGGGATATTATTTCTGACGTCACATGGATCTTGGCTGAAAGCAAAGAATACCAGAGAGATGTTTACCTGTGTTATATTGACTAGGCAAAGACATTTGATTTTGTGGATCATAACAAATTATGGATAATGTTGCAAAGAATGTGATTTCCAGTACTCTTAATTGCCCTCATGAGGAATCTGTGCACAGACCAAGAAACAGTCATTCAAACAGAATAAGGGGATACTGCTTGGTTTAAAACCAGGAAGGGAATGCATCAGGTTTGTAACATTTCACCATACTTGTTCAGTCTGTATGCTGAACAAATAATCTGAGAAGGTGGACTCTATGAAGAAGAATATGGCATCAGGATTAGAGGAAGCCTCATTAACAACCTACAATATGCAGATGATATAAATTTGCTTTCTGAAAGCCAAGAGAATTTGAAGATCAGAACTACAGCGTTCCGTGTGGATTGCACATTAACATAAAGAAAATAAAAATCATCACAATTGGACCAATTGTTGTTGTTGTTGTTAAGTGCTGTCGAGTCGTTTCCGACTCATAGCGACCCCATGCACAGCAGAACGAAACACTGCCCAATCCCGCGCCAG
>NW_006921724.1:2636265-2639537 GCF_000298275.1 Orycteropus afer afer
TAAATTTTCTTTGTTGGTTACCAGGGGTGGGAGAGGAGGGGAGGGAACACTGTTAGGTAAGTAGAGATAAGTATTGATTTGGGTGAAGAGAAGGGCAATTTACCAAACGTGAATGATCAACATGGTGGCATCGAGGAAGAGAAAGACATAGAGAGGTACATGGGAGGTGCAGACAACAAAGATGAACCCTTTTGCATGTACAGTACTGTGTTGTCAGTGAAGGCAAACATGGGTATATGAGTGGATAGATGGGTGGACAAGCTGAGTGAGTAGGTATGTCTATGAAGTGAGGAGTGTACCCAAGACTAGGTACAGGGTTGGCAGACAGTGGTCCTATAAGTTTATTTGTATGATCTAAATTCCCAGGTGTATAGTAGAGGTGACAAGGGACAAGGTTGTAGTCACTTCTTAGTCACAGCCAGCTACCCAGAGGGACCAAGTAGTTGAACCTGTGGGCTTGAGACTATAGTCACAGGGGACATCAAGCTCAATTGGCATAACATACTACAGGAAACATTGTTCCACCTCCTACTTTGGTAAGTAGTGACTGGGATCTTAAAAGCTTGCAAGTAGCCATCTAGATGCAATGATGGGTCTCTCATCATCCAGAGCAAAGAAGAATGAAGAAAACCAAAAATTCATGGAAACAATTAGGCCTAGCAACTGGGACACCATGCGATCCACAGCCTATATCACTATGAGACCAGAAGAACTAGATAGTCCCTGGCTACCACTGTCAAGCAGTTGGAGGGAGATCTATGTAGGAGATCCTGGATAGACAGGGAGAACAATGTGGAACAAAACTCCTAATCATTTGGGGAAAAAAAGAAAGGGGATCAGGTTTGCTCATTTGATAGATCCTGATGGAACCACTGAGACTAGGGCCCCTAACTGCCCTTCAGGTTTGGAATTGAACCAACACCTGTGGCTTCCAGCCAAACAAAAGACAGGCATAGGAGTTGAACATTTACCTGAGGTAGATACACTCCTTGGAGAGAACAATCATGGGATCAAGAAGGGCTGTTTATACACAGAGAGACAGCTCAGGGGGCAGGAGTGCATAGAGGAATAGACACAGGGAAGAGGTAACTATTGGGAGGAAGTGGGAAGGGAGCTGTTGCATTATGGTAAATTGTAGTCAATGTCATGAGACAAAGTGTATGTGAACTGCTGTATGGAAAGTGAATTTGCTCTGTAAATTTTCATCCAAATCACACACAAAAAAAATGTTCATGGTTAATGCAAAAAAATCCATGATGAACAAATTACAAAAGTTACATTTATAACATGATATCAGGGAGTGACATGTGCAATGAAGAAAGACAGCACAAGTCGGGGGCTCCATGACAGGGGATCTGTGAATCCATGACGGGGTCACTGGTTAAAAAAAAAAAAAAGAGAATGTAAACACATCCAGTAAAATAAAATATGAAATAATACAATAATGTGATAGTCTTGTGATGTGTGAACGTGTCTAGATTACAGTCTCCAGTTTTTTAATCAAACACAAATTTTTGTGTTACTATGAAGTTATTTGTAAATGTGACTAATGTATGTAATTGACTGATTTAAAGTAAGGAACATTATCCTACATAATCTGAGTCAGGCTGGTTCAATCAGTTGAAAAGCCTTAAGAGCAGAGCTGAGACTTTCTTGATAAAGAAGAAATTCCATCTGTGGACAGCACACTCAGTACATGTGCCAGACTTCTACACTTCTCTTCTTGATCGTGTTCTCTGTGGATTTTCAACTTGCCTGGTCAGGCCCCACAATTGTATAAGCTGATTTTTTGCAATATCTCTCTTAATATGTATTCTTTACTGGTTCTTCTCCTCTGGTTGTTATAAGACCAAAATGTGTATGTGAGTGTGTATACAAGAGCATGCACTGCGAATTTTCTAGCACAGTTGCAATTTAAAATATAGTGTACTATGATTTTGTTCCATGACATTTATCAAAGTTGTAACTTTGTTCTTATTTTTGCCTATGTGTCTAATGTCTGACTTTGTTTATGATTGTGCTCATCTGGTGCCGAGTCTACAGTACACATTCCAGAAATACTGGTTGAATGTTGTTGTTGTTGTTATGTGCTGTTGAGTTGTCTCTGACTCATAGGGACCTTATGTACAACAGAATGAAACACATCCTGGTCCTGTGCCAGCCTTATGATCCCTACTATACTTAATCCATTGCTGCAGCCGCTGTGTCATTCCATCTTGTTGAGGTCCTTCCCTTCTTTCATTGACCCTCCACTTTACAAAGCATGTTATCCTCTCCAGAGAATGGTCCCTTCCCACAACATGACCAAAGTAGGTGAGACAAAGTCCGGCCATTCTTGCTTCCAAGGAGCATTCTGGCAGCACTTCTTTCAGGACAGATTTCTTAGTTCTTTTACCAGTCCACAGTACTTTCAGCATTCTTCCCCAGCACCACAACTCAAAAGCATCAACTCTCCTTAAGTCTTCCTTATTCACTGTCCAGCTCTCTCAAGCATATGAGGCGATTGAAAATACAATGGCTTGGGTTAGGTGTATCTTAGTCTTCAAGGAGATAGCTTTGCTCTTCAGCACTTGAAAGAGGTCTTTTGCAACAGATTTGCCCAATGCAATTATTTTTATGTCTTCACTGCTGCTTCCACTGACGTTGATTATAGAACCAAGTAATATGAAACCTTTGATAACTTCAATCTTTTCTCCATCTATCGTGATGCTGCTTATTGGTCCAGTTGTGAGGATTTTTGTTTTTTTTATATTGAAGTGTAATCCATACTGCAGACTGTAGTCTTCAATCTTCATCAGTAAGTGCTTCAAGTCATCCTCACTTTCAGCAAGCAGAGTTGTGTTGTCTTCGTATCTCAGGTTGTTAATGAGCCTTCCTCCAATCCTGATGCCACTTCCTTCATTACCATTGGTTCTTGATCATATGTCATGTCCTGAAATGGATGATCATCCACCAATTCTTTTTGGTATAGTGACTCTGTGTATCCCCTCTATCTTCTTTTGATGTTTCCTACATCGTTCAACATACTTTCCACAGAATCTTTCTTTATATAGTCCAGCCTTTCAGATAATTTGCTCAGCATGCAGATTGAATAAGTATGGTGAAAGGAGACAACTCTGACACACTTCCTCCCTCATTTTAAAATTTGCAGTATCCCCTTGTTCTGTCCGAACAACAGCCTCTTGGTCTATGTACAGGTTCCTCATGAGTACAATTAAGTGTTCTGGAATTCCCATTCTTCTCAATGTTATCCACAATTTGTTATGATCCAC
>NW_006921724.1:2639637-2647954 GCF_000298275.1 Orycteropus afer afer
CAGCTTGCATTTCTGGAAGTTCTCTGTCAATATACTTCTGCAACCATTTTTGAATTATCTTCAGTAAGATTTTACCTGCATGTGATATTAATGATATTGTTAGATAATTTCCACATTCTATGGGATCACCTTTCTTTGTAATGGGTACAAATTTACATCTTTTTCAGTCAGTTGGCCAGGTAGCTGTCTTCCAAATCTCTTGACATAGGTGAGTAAGTGCCTCCAGCACTGCAACCGTTTGTTGACACATGTCAATGGGTCAATTCCCAGAGCCTTGTTTTTTGTCAAGTCCTTCAATGCAGCTTCAACTTCTTCCTTCAATACCATTGGTTCTTTATCATAAGCCATGTCTGAAATGGATGATCATCCACCAATTCTTTTTGGTATAGTGACTCTGTGCATCCCACCCATCTTCTTTTAATGTTTCCTGCATCATTCAACATACTGCCCACAGAATCTTTCAATATTACAAATTGAGGATTAACTTTTTCTCCTCAGTTATTTCAGCTTGAGAAATGCCAAGTTTCTTCTTCCCTATTGGTTTTCTAACTTCAGGTCTTTGCACATTTCATTATAATTATTGTCTTTGTCTTCTCAAGCTGCTCTTTGAAATCTTCTGTTCAGGTCTTTTATTCTATAGATTCTTTCATTTGCTTTAGCTACTGTCCTTTCAAAGGGAAGTTTCAAAGTCTCTTCTGACATCCATTTTGGTCTTTTCTTCCTTTTCTGTCTTTTAATGATCTTTTGTTTTCTTCATGAATGATGTTCTTGATGTCATCTCATGATGATTTGGTTTTCGGTCATTGGTGTTCAATACATCAAATCCATTCTTTAGGTGGCTTCTAAATTCAGAAAGGATATAATGAAGGTCATATTTTGTCTCTTGTAGACTTGTTTTAATTCTCTTCAGCTTCAACTTGAACTTGCGTATAAACAGTTGATGGTCTGTTCCACAGTCAGCTTCTGACCTTGTTTTGGCAGAAGATAATGAGCTTCTCCATTGCCTCTTGCCACAGATGTAGTTGATCTGATTCCTGTGTATGCTGTCTGGAAAAGTCTACATATGTAGCTGTGGTTTGTGCTATTGACAAAAAGTATTTGCAATGATTAAGTCATTGGTCTTGACAAATTCTATCAATTCTATCATGTGATCTCCAGCATCATTTCTATCAGCAAGGGCATATTTTCCAACTATCAGTGATTCTTCATTGTTACAACTTTTGCATTCCAATCACCAGTGATAACTAACACATCTTGATTACATGTTCAGTCAATTTCAGACTGTCTAAGTTGGTAAAAGGGAGCTCTGGTAGCATAGTGGCTAAAGCACTTGACTGCTAACCAGAAGGCTGGCGGTTCGAACCCACCAGCCTCGGAAGGAACTCCTCGGAAGGAAGGTTGGGCAATCCTATTTCCGTAGTGATACTGCTTCAGAAACCCAAGGAGGGGTCGCTATGAGTCGGGGCTGACTCGACGGCAGGTAACAACAACAACAAAGTTGGTAAAAATCTTCATTTTCCTTACCATTGGCTTTGGTGGTTGGTGCATAAATCTTAGTAATAGTAGTATTAACTGGTCTTCCTCATAGACATATGGATATTATCCTATCACTGAAAGCATTGCACTTCAGGACAGATCTATCTTAAAACATTCTTTGTGATGATGAATGTCATGCCATTTCTCTTCAATTTGCCATTCCTGGTATAGTAGATCACATGGCTGTCTGATTCAAAATGGCCAATAAAAGTCCATTTCAGCTCACTAATGTCTTTATGTGTTCCATTTCATTTTTGACAACTTCTTATTCTCCTAGATTCATACGTCATAATTCCATGTTCCAAGTATTGATGGATGTTCACAGATGTTTCTTCTCATTTTCAGTCACCCCACATCAGCAAATGGAGGTCCCAAAAGCTTTACTCCTCTACCCACATCATTAAGGTCAGCTCTATCCTGAAGAGTCAGCTCTTTCCTAGTCATATTTTGAGTGCCTCCTGACCTGAGGGGCTCATCTTCTGGCACCAAATTATACTATATTAACCTTTTTTTTTTTGGTTTACATTAATCATGATTCATGAAGAAAAATTGAAATCATGTTTATTACACTCTTTTTTAGAAAGAAGGAAACAATACTATTCATTTTAAGATAATTTCCACTAAAATAGCTCAATTATTTTAACTTAATTTTGATGATAGATATGCACTTTTTGATTATCTGGAGATAACTTATATGTAAGCAGCTGATAATGCAAATGACCAATGTATTAATGTAGCATTCCTGTCTTTTATTTTTTTCTCCTCTATAACTATTTTATTCATGCTCTTCTATTTCTTTGCATAATAGATACCTGTCTTTAGGACCCAGATTCTGAAAAGTATTTTTTTACAAGAGCAAGTGTTTGAGGTTTTCTGCAGAAAACTCTCTGAGACCGTATGTTGATATATGGATTAACCATTGTTCCTACTTACCAAATTCCAACCAGAGAGAAACTTTTCCTCTGGAAAACAGCTCACTACCATCGAGTTGTTCACGACTCATAGTCATCCCTCCTTTAGTTTCCAAGGCAGTATCTCTATGGAAGTAGATTGCCCAGTCTTCCTTCCTGGGAGTGGCTGGTAGATTTGAACTCCAGCCTTCTGGTTAGTAGTCAAATACTTTAGGAACTCATAATGCCAAATGCCAACCAGAATAACCATCCTACATGCGATTACCAAAAAAACAAAAACAAAAAACAAAAAGCACACCTGCTGCTATTGAGAGATTCCAACTCATAGCACCCCTCACTGGATTTCCAAGGTGGTAAATCTTTACAGAAGTAGATTGCCCCATCTTCCTTCAGCGAAGTGGCTGGTGGGTTTGATTCACCAACATTCTCCTTAGCAGACAAATGCCTTAGGCACTGTGCCACCAGAGCTCCTTCCTATAATTCAATGTAGAGTCACATCCACCAACTTAATGTGTGAGAGAAAATCTGTCATTTGTGTTAAGTAGCCTGTGCTATAAAGTGCAGACGGATTACCAGTTTCTTGAGAAAGGCAGCAGAGAGGGAAGCAGCAAACCGCACTGGTCCTGTTGCAGAATAGTGTCTTCAATTACACATTTGGGAGGCTCAGAGCCCTGGCGCTGGGCCAGACTCCCCTGCTGTGTGCAAGAGCTTGGTGATGAGCAGTGAAGGCAAGAAAGGTGCCAATGCTTCTGGTCCAGGATGGCTAAATTTCTGCTGGGAACAAGATCACTTAAATGTCTTAGAAGCCAGCAGGACAGATGAGCATCCAGGCTGTGAAATCAGCCAAGTGGCGTTGATTGAATTCTCCATCCAGGTGACGTGTGGGGAAGATGGGATGTGAGTGATCACCTGGGGGATGGCACTCCAGTCTTGTGTGAAACACCCACATTGTGGTAGAAGTTGGTGCCTGTTCCTCCTACTTTCTGTCACTGCTGGGCATAGCAACTGATTCCCTGGATATCTTCTCTTTTTATAAAAGTATGTTTTTTTTGAGAATAGGTAATGCCCATCTGCACATGTATGAACAATTCCAACTTTAACACGAGTGAATAATGAGGCAGGGGCCCAGCCTGGCAGGGCATATGCCATAGTTATTTAGTTGGTCATCACCTGCTGCCTACCTCCTTCCCTGGTAGTTGAAAACAGCACTTGCAACCAGATCCAAGATTTACCACTTTAGTTGGGTGACTCAGGCAATTGTACTCAGATTTCTGATTCTAATACATTCATTTATAAAATGTGGTTCTCAATACTACCAACTGCCTAGGGTTGCTGTTGAGATTCAAAGATTATTTTTAGCACATTATAGCATTTAGCCTGATGTATGACACAGAATAAACACACAACACATGGTAGGAGCTGCTTCTTTTACATTCTTGCTTCTCTTTGACTCTGCATGGCACTGGTAGAGTTCATGTCACTATCTGCTTACTTACACCATGTTCTTACACCAGCCTTCCAAAGGCTGTCCTGAGCTTCTCCCCATTCATACTCCACTTATAGGATTCTGCCAGAATATTTTAAAAACATTTTTATTGAGATATAATTAACCCACAATAAACTACACATATTTCAAGTGCACAATTAGGTAAGTTTTGGCATATGTACTTATCCATGAAACTATCACCATAATCAAGATAGTGAACACACCTATCAACTCTGAAAGTTTTATATACACCTTTGTAATTTGTCCTTTTAGTCTCTCCTTTTCCCTAATCCCAAGGAACCATGGACTGCATTATGTCACTTTAAACTAGTTTGCATTTTGTAGAGTTTTACATAAATGAAACATATAATATGTACTTTTTTTGGGGGTGGTTGGGGTCTGGTCTCTTTTGCTCAGCGTAAACATTATGAGATTTATCTATGTTGTTATGTATACCAATAGTTCATTTGTTTTTAATGCTGAGTAGTATTCATTTCATGGATATATCACAATTTACTCATTAAGTTTTCTCTTGATGGGCATTTGGGTTGCTTCCAGTTTGGGAATTTTATAAATAAAGCTTCTATGAACATTGGTTCACCACAGTATTTCAGGGCTATTCATAAGGTTTTCCAGTAATACAGTGTTTCACTGCTATCCATAAGGTTTTCACTGGTCAATTCTTTGAAGTGGATGATGCCTTCCTTCTTCTGAGTCTGCCTTAGTCTGGAAGCTCTGCTGAAATCTGTCCACCATGGGTGACCCTGCTGGTATTTGAAATACCCGTGGCATAGCCTCCAGCCTCATAGCAACACACAAGCCACCATAATACAACAAACTGACAGACGAGTGGTGGATTGTGAGCCTGACACAGGATCAGGCAGTGTTTCATTGTTATGAGTTGGAGCTGACTTGATGGCACCCAATAAGAACAACATGAACATTGGTATACTTGTCTTTGCCTGGACAGATGTTTTCTTTTGTCTTGGACAATATTTAAGAGTGGAGTACAGTGTATGAATTATATGACAGGTGTATTTTTAGCTTTTTAAGAAATTGCAAAATTGTTTTTCAAAGTAGTTTTTATCATTTCTGTTCCCATTAGTAGTTTAGTATACTTCCAGTTGGTCTATATTCTTGCCAATACTTGATCTGGTCAGTCTTTTTAATTTTAGTTGTTTTAATGGTTATGCAGGAGTATTGCATAAAGGACTTGTATATAGAATACATATTTTTAATAAAATTCTCAATATTCAAATATAGGAAAACAAACAAACAAAAACTATTTTAAAAATGGGCAAAGGATTTGGAAACTTCACCAAGAAATATGTAAGAATGGCAAATAAGCAGGTGAAAAAAAAATTAAAAATCCTTAGTCATTCTCAAACTCACTTTGAGAATGACTAAGAATTTTGAACATTTTTTTTGTCACTTGCTTAAAAATCCTTAGTCATCAGAGAAACACAAATTAAAACTACAATGTGATAGTCCTTATATAACAACAATGGTTATATAGGAGTTCATAACCATTTGACTGGATTTTTATAAATTTTGCATAAAATTTTCCTATTTTTGTTCATGAGGGATAGTGGTCTATAGATTTCTTTTCTTGTGATATTTTTGTCTTGTTTAGTATTATGGTAATATTGGCCTTAAAGGATGAATTGGAAGTGTTCCCTCCTCTTCAATTTTCTGAAAGAATTTGTATAGATTTGGCATTTTTCTCTTCTTTAAACATTTGGTAAAATTCACTAGTGGAGCTATCTGGGCCTGAGGTTTTCTTTGTGGGAAGGCTTTAAACTATGCATTCTATCTCTCTGCTATCTATCTATCTATCTATCTAGCATCTACCTATATCTTTCTATCTGTCTGCCTCTAGATATATTCAGGTGGATTTCTATTTTTTAAGCTATTGTTTCCTAAAGCTTCCCTCCATCTCTTCCCCTGGCTGTTGGGGATAGTAGACTATTACATTTCTTCCAAAATGTTGAAGCTTCTCTCTTCCCAGTGTGAGTTTTCACTTAATTCTCCATAATTCTCTTTGACTTAAATCCCTGCTTCACCTGGATCCCTTTTCCAATATCATAATGCAAAATTCCAATTGCCCATACCCTTTCCTTTGACTCTGTAGTCTTGTTTGTATTTGGTTTTGATAACCTGTTCTTAAGTTTCTGGGGTTCTCTGATGGAGCTATTGTGTTTCATACAAACTCTGATATTTTCTGTATTCAAAAGAATGATGGAGGAAATTGGAGTTCCCTTGTATTAGAATTCAATATAATTGGGGATGAAGAATCTTGATAAATCCAAAGGTAAAAAGAAGGAAATAGTGACTAATATTTTTGTCTAGCTTACTTAATATGCAGAAGTCTCTGAGTGGTGAAAATGGTTGGGCACTGGTCTATTTGCTGGTAAGTTGTTGGTTCAAGCATACCCAGAGGTACTGAGGAGACAGGCGTGGAGATCTGCATCCCAAAGGTCACAGCCTTGAAAATCCTATGAAGCAGTTGTACTCTGTAAACATGAGTTCACCATAAGTTGGAATTGACTTGACAGTAGCTTACAACAATGACAACTCAATAGGAAGGAAGGTGGTTGGCCTTGAAGAGAAAATAAACAAACAAGCATTTTTCCTCTCATACTTCTCTGTTGTTTTCGTTGGCAGTGATTCCCTTTGACTAGGATTCTCAATATTGATTAATAACATAACATTTTGACAGTCAGCTAGTGATAGAAGATTATGGTTGCTTATTTTGTAACCCAGTGGGTCTCACACTTGGGTGAGCATTAAATTCCCTGTTGGGCTTCTTACAGCAAACATTGGTAGGTTCGCTTTCTGAGTTTCTGATTCAGTAGATCTGGGATTGATTTCCGAGTTTCAAGGGAAGGAAGAAGCAATTGTAAAAATTTTCCATCCTGAAATCTTTGACTCTCGCAAGCTAGGACTACCTATGGAACAAGGTCTCAAATAGGTGTACCTGTGTATGCTTTACATCTAGGAATCATGGTTACAGAACTTATATCCTGTTCATGATATCAAAATGAGAAAACCTCAAGCCAAAGGAGTGAGAAATGTATGGGGATGGTATTACTTCTTCAGCCACTTTGAGGAAGGTCTGGGCAGGAAGTCAAGATGAAGGAAAGTCAGCAGACTCTGCAGGGATTATGTCTTGGGATTGTAAATGAAAGATGATGTACCAACCTTGCAGGCTTGCTGCTTCTAGTGTCATCCACAAACTTGATGGTTGGTGTAAGGAGATGGAATAGTTCATACCTGCACATTACCTCCTCTTGTCTCCTGATGTTCACAGCTGCAGAGAAGGAGACCTCAAGACTAAGGCATAGCTGGATACCTTCTTCCACCATGGGGACTTCAGGGAACTGATTTGGGTTGTTAGCAGTTGTAACAGCTTGCTGTCTTGTTTGCGATCTCTAGCCTTGTCTGATACAGAGAGGGTGGAACCCAACCCCATAAGTTAAGATGGTCAGGCAGGAGAGCCACTATAATACCATACCTGGGATGGGGAGGGGAGGCAGATATAGAGAGCCTTGGCTCAGCCTCTGGGGTCTCTTCTTGGATCTGGTAGTTCTCTCTGATGAGGATCCCACATGAGGCCCTAAATGGTCTACCTGTGTTGTGCTGCTATGCTTGGATTCTGGGTCATGTGGATAGGTCATGATGCTAGACTCGTGTGCTGGGCTATGATGCTGGACTGGGATTGTCAGCCATGATGCTAGGCCATAATGTTGATGTAGGATACTGGTTCATGATGCTGGACCAGAATGCTGGGTTGTGATTCTGAGCTATGATGTTAGGCTGGGATGCTGAGCCAAGATGCTGGGCCACAATGTAAGTCCACAATGATGGTCTGTGATGCTGGGTCATGATGATAGACTGTGATACTATGCCAGGATGCTGGATCAGGATGCTGGGTCAAGGTGCTGGACCAGGACGCTGGACTTGGCTTATGTCGTTGAAACATAGATGCTCCTGTTCCTGCCTTTATGACTTCACTACCAATTTCCCTTCCATTTTGTGAGATATTGAAAATCTCTCAAAGGAGATACTAGATCTTTTGTTCTATGAAAGAATTTATTCTGTATATACTTAAAAGAAAATTCCCTTTATTCTGACAACAAAAGTCAATCTAGGTCACTGTGGCAGATTTCCTGGAGTCCTTTTACTTTTTCAGTTCCTTCCCGATTCATTCAGAAACTAGGAACATTCAGACACTAATGAATGTCTTCTGGATACTGGGCACTGTGTTAGGGAATCAGTAAAAATCTCCATGCCCTTAAGAAGCTCATAATCTAGTCAGGTAATGGAACATGAACAGATGATTTAAATGTCATATATATATATATATATATATATATATATATAT
>NW_006921724.1:2648309-2652839 GCF_000298275.1 Orycteropus afer afer
CTATGAGTCGGGTCCGACTCGACAGCAAATAACAACAACAACAACATATATATATATATATATATATATATATATATATGTATATATATGAATTGTAATGGATATTCAGGGTGCTCTTGGAGAACAGAGGAAACATTAACCCAACCAAGGAAGGCTTCTTGGAAGAGGTGGTCCCTGAGATTAGCCTGGAAGTAGGAATAGGATTATTTAGGTCACAGCGGGGATACAATATTTCAGGAAAAGAAAATAGCATGAACAAAGACATAAAGGCAAGAAACAGTAGCGTGTGTATATGTGTGTGTGTGCATGCATCCATGCAGATATGTGTATGTGTGCATACACGTGTCTGTACATTGTGTTTGTGTGACTCTGTGCATATGTGTGTTTGTATGTATACACATGTGTTAATGTATATTTGTGCATCTTTGTTGGTGCATATGTTTGCATATGTATTTGTGTATGTCTGTTTGTGTATATGTATCTGTGTGTGTGAATGCATGCTTGCCTCATTGATCTGGCAATGGTAGGAGTGGTGGGCAGGAAACACAGATGATTCTGAAGTTTTAAAATATCAAAATACAAGGAAGATACACACTTCTTAGAGCAACCAACCATATGAATTCAAAAGGGCAATATTTGCCCAGGGATAAAACTTAGAAAGCAAGAAGGGATACTGTTACATTGTGGGGATTGCAATCAGTGTCACAATAGAAAATACATATGAATTATTGAATATAAAACTAATTTTCTCTGTAAACTTTCACTCAAATCACAATGAAAAGTTAAAAAATAAAATAAAAGACTAAATGAAAGGAGTGACAGAAGTTGTAGGTGGAACCAGATTTTGGATGTCCTTAAACACCACACAGACGAGAATGAATTTGGTTTATTTTTCTAGGGATCCACCCAAGCCTGTTAAAGGAGTAGGGTTTTTGATTGAAACAAGTCCAGATTTGGTGCATGTATTAGGTTGGGTTCCTGAGTGGCAGAGCCTGAGGCATGGATTCAGGCACATAAGATTTATAGAGGACATGATCTCAGGAGAGTTAGGCAGAATGGAGCAAGGAAGATGTTCAGCAAGGGTGAAGTCTCAATGGGAATTTTGCTTCAGGCTGATTTTATGGGCATTCTGGAATGAGAATTACAACACTGTGCTAGTCCTGCCTTCAGGAAAGGGGGCATTGGCCTTTTGACCTTGGAGTTGGAAGTCACTGTTTGTAGGCTGATGACGGTGGTGGTAGTCAGGGGGTGGCAAGAAGCTGCACTAATGGCCAAGGACAATTCTCCAGATTGGCGGCAGCTGTGAATGCTTTTCAGCTAGCTGGGAGATGGGTGCACTGTCTGGGCAAAGGGGATCTGGGCAAGGTATCCACAGCATTGATTACAGTATGAAATATTATAAAATCCATGAAGAGTTCTAGAAGTTTAGGTTGCTATAGCTTGAATGGTGGCTGCCTTTCATTGAACAAAATTTCTTCTTCATCATTCCTAGGAGCAATTACTTTCCATGACTATCATACACATTTTTGCGTATTTCTTAGCTCTGCAGTGTTTTGGGTGTCATCCAGTTGGTTCCAACTCATAATTACCCTATATATGTACCATCATCACAATCATTGCTGTGCTTTAGCTCATTATTGCAGCCACTGTGTGGATCCATCTCTTTGAAGGTCTTTTTTTGATAACCTTGTACTATACCTAGGATGATATCCTTTTCCAGGGTCTTGTCTCTTCTGACAACATGACCAAATATTGGAGATAAAATCTGGCCATTCTCACTTCCAAGAAGCATTCTGCCTGTTCTTCCTCCAAGACAGTTCTTTCAGCAGTTCATGGTACATTCAATATTCTTTGCCAACACCAATTCTTCTGCAGACTTTCTTATTCATTGTCTAGCTCTCACACGCATACAAGGCTACAGAAAATACCATGGCTTGCATCAGGCACACATTAATCATCAAAATGATATATTTTTTCTTTAACACTTTAAAGAGGTCTTTTGCAGCAGATTTTCCCAGTAAAACACGTTGTTTGATTTCTTTATTGCTGCTTCCATGGACTTTGAGTGTAAACCCAAACAAAATCCTTGACAACTTCAATCTTTTCTCAATTTGTCATGATTTTGCTTATTGGTCCAGTAGTGGGAATTTTTGTTTTCTTTATGTTGAGATGTAATCCATATTGAAGGCTCTAGTCTTTGATTGTCATGAGTAAGTGCTTCAAGTCTTCTTCACTTTCAGCAAGCAAGATTGTGTCATATGCATAGTGCAGGTTGTTAATGAGTCTTTCTCCAATCCTGGGGCCATCTTCTTCATATAGTTCAGCTTCTTGGATTACTTGTTCAGCATACAGATTGAATAAGTATGGTGAAAAGATACAGCCCTGATGCACATTATTTCTAAGTTTAAACCATACAGCATTCTCTTTTCTATTTAAATGACTACCTCTTGGTCTATGTCCAGGTTCCTCATGAACACAATTAAGTTTTCTGAAATTCCTATCTTTGCAATGTTATCCATAATTTGTCATGATCCACAGTGTCAAAAGCCTTTGCACAGTCAATAAAACACAGGTAAACATCTTTCTTCACCACTTGTCTGTCAGTTTGTTGTACTGTGGTGGCTTGTGTGTTGCTGTGATTCTAGAAGCTATGCCACCAGTATTTCAAATATCAATAAGGTTACCCATGGTGGACAGGTCTCAGTGGAGCTTCCAGACTAAGACATATGAGGAAGAAGGACGGGGCCATCCACTTCTGAAGAAAAAAAAATGGCCACTGTAAACCTGATGAATGGCAGTGAAACACTGATATAGTACTAGAAATTTTATGAATATCCCTGAAACACTGTCTGATATAGTACTGGAAGATGTGCCACTCAGGTTGGAAGGCACTCAAAATATGATTGGGGAAGAGTTCTCCACAAAACAAGTTGATCTTAATGACGTGGATGATGTAAAGCTTTCTGGACCTTCATTTGCTCATGTAGCATGACTCAAAATAAGAAGAAACAGCTGGAAACATCCATTAATAATTGGAATGTGGAATGTAAGAAGTATGAATCTAGGAAAATTGGAAGCTGTCAAAAATGAAAGAGAACACACAAAGATTGATATTTTAGGCATTAGAGAGCTAAAATGAACTGAACTGGCCATTTTAAATCAAACAATCATATTGTCTACTATTCCAGGAGTAACAAATTAAGAGGAATGGTGTCACATTCATCATCAAAAAGAACATTTCAAGATCTATCCTGAGGTACAATGCTGTCAGTGATAAGACAATATCCATAAGCCTACACAGAAGAACAGTTAATGCTCTGTCTTTGTTCTCTAATGCTGTTATAACAGAAATTCCACAAATGGGTGGCTTTAACAAACAGATTTATTCTCTTACAGTTTAAGAGGCTAGAAGTCCAAATTCAGAGTGCCGGCTCTAGGGGCTGGGTGAAGGCCCCTCAACCTTGGACTTCAGCTCTGCCTTCGGTTATAGGCTCACTATAGCTGAAGGCTTTTTCTGACTCATACAGCTGCTGGCTTCTAAGGCTGATGAACCCAAGATCAACAAGTAAAACAGTGTAATCCCAAGATTAGCTGGCACATGGCAGGCTGCTAGTTCAAGCCCAATAACAGTCCCAAGATCAGCAGGCAACATAGCAGGCCCCTGTGATGAAGACTCAGAAAAATGCAGGTTCCAAATGTGCCAAAAGCTCAAAACTTTTCTCAAAGCTTCTCCTTACATACTGGAAGCAGGTCACACCCCAAAGGCAGCTATTTAGCTAGCTGCTCACAGCAGATTTCACCATGGAGTTGATTACCAATCTCATCATAGGGAATAACTACATTCAGTAGCCCAGCCAATCAAAACCATGGCCCAGCCAAGTTGACACACAACTTTAACTACCACAGCTTCTATTATTCAAATGTGTGCTCCAACCACTAAAGCCAAAGGTGATGATAATAATAATAATAATGAAGATTTTTACCAAATGCTATAGTCTGAATTGACAAAACATGCAATCAAGATGTACTGATAATTACTCGTGATTGGCATATAAAAGTTGGAAACAAAGTTGAAGCATCATTGACATCAATGACCTTGGAGATAAAAATGACTGCAGAGACCTGCATGATAGAATTTTGAAAGACCAATGACTTATTCATTGCAAATAACTTTTTTTCTCTAACAACATACAGGGTGACTATACGCATGGACCTAGCCTCCTAGATAGAATATACAGGAATCAAATCCCCTACATCTGTGGGCAGAGATGATAGAGAAGCTCAGTACTAACAGTTAGAACAAGGTCAGGAATGGCTGTGGAACAGACAATCAATTGCTCCAATGCAAGTTCAAGTTGAAGCTGCAGGAAATTAAAACAAGTCTACAAGACCCAAAATATGACCTTGAGTACATCCCATCTGAATTTAGAGACCATCTAAAGAACAGATATGACTCATTGAACACCAATGACCAAAGACCAGATGAGTTGTGGGATAACATCAAGAATATCATACATCAAAAAAAAAAAA
>NW_006921724.1:2653019-2658906 GCF_000298275.1 Orycteropus afer afer
AATGAAATGTACAAAGACCTGGAGTTAGAAAACCAAAAGGGATGAACACTCTCAGCATTTCTCAAGCTGAAAGAACTGAAGAAAAAAATTCAAGCTCAGGTTGAGTTATTGAAGGATTAGGGACAAAATATTGAACAATGCAGGAAGCATCAAAAGAAGATGGAAGGAATATAGAGTCATTGTACCAAAAAGAATTGGTCGATGTTCAATCATTCCAGGGGTAGTATATGATCAAGAACTAATGGTGTTTAAGGAAGAATTCCAAGCTACACTGAAGGAACTGGTGAAAAACAGGGCTCCAGGAATTCATGGAATACCCTCGCAGATGTTTCCACAAATGCATGCAGTGCTAGGGTGCTCACTTGTTTATGTCAAGAAATTTGGAACAGAGCTACCTGGCCAGTAGACTGGAAGAGATCCATATTTTGGCCCATTGAAAATGAATATGATTTAACATAATGCAGAAATTACTGAACAATATCATTAATATCACATACAAGTAAAATACTGCTGCAGATAATTAAAAACAGTTGCAGAATTGACAGGAAAATGCCAGATATTCAAGTGGGATTCAGAAGAGGGTGTGGAGTGAGAGATATCATTGCCTGTGTCAGATGGATCTTAGCTGAAAGCAAAGAATATCAGAAAGATGTTTACCTGTGTTTTATTGACTATGCAAAGGCATTCAATTGTGTGGATCATAACAAACTATGGATCACATTGCAAAGGATGGGAATTCCAGAAGACTTAATTGTGCTCATAAGGAACTGCTCAAGAGGCATTCATTTGAACAGAGAAGGGGGATACTGTGCAATTTAAAATCAAGAAATGTGTGTATCAGGATTGTATCCTTACACCATATTTATTCAATCTGTATGCTGAAAAAATAATCCATAAAACTGGATTATATGAAAAAGAACATGACATGAGGATTGGAATAGGATTCATTAACAACATGTGATATGCAGATGACACAACCTTGCTTGCTGAATGTGAAGATGACTGGAGGTAGTGACTGATGCAGGTCAAAGACTACAACCTTCAGTGTGGATTACATCTCAACAAAAAGAAAAAAAAAAAATCCTCACAACTGTACCAATAAGGAACATTAAGATAAAAGGAGAAAAGATTGAAGTTGCCAGAGACTTCACTTTACTTGGATCTATAATAAACAACCATGTAAGCAGCAGTCAAGGAATTAGAAGATTTATTTAATTGGGCAAATCTGCATAAAAGACAACTTTAAAGTGTAAAAGAGCAAACACGTCACTTTGAAGACTAAGGTGCACCTGACCCAAGCTACGGTATTTTCAATAGCTTCATGTACATGTGAAAGTTGGATGATGAATGAATAAGGAAGACCACAGAAGAACTGATGCATTTGAATTGTGGTGTTTGTGAAGAATACTGAAATACCATGGACTGCCAGAAGAAGGACAGATTTCTCTTGGAAGAAGTATAGTCAGACTTGTCCTTAGAAATGAGAATGGCCAGACTTCATCTCACTTACTCTGGTCATATTGTCAGAAGGGACTGGTCCCTGGAGAAAGATATTATTCTTGATAAAGTAGAGGGTCAGTGAAAAAGAGGAAGACTCTCAACAAGATGTACTGACACAATGGCTGTGACAATGGACTGAAGCACAGCAAATATTGTAAGGTTGGTGCACAATTGAACAGTTTCTTTCTGTTGGAAATAGGGTCACTATGAGTCTGAGCTGTTTCAGTGGCACCTAGCAACAACAACAACAAACATCTTTCTAGTGTTCTTTGCTTCTTGCCAAGATCCATCTGACATTAACAATGATATTTCTTGTTCCAAATCTTCTTCTCAATCCAGCTTAATTTCTGGCAGTTCCTGGTAGACATATTGCAACCATTTTAAAATTATTTTCAGCAAAATTTTATTTGTGTGTAATATTAATGACATTGTTTAATAATTTCCACATTCTATTGGATTAACTTTATTTAGAATGGGCACAAATATGATCTTTTCCAGTTGGTTTGCCAGGTAGTTGCCTTTCAAATTTCTTGGCATAGATGAGTGAATGCTTCCAATGTTGCATCTGTTTGTTGAAACATCTCATCTGGTATTCTGTCAATTCCTGAAGCCTTATTTGAAGCCACTAACTTCAACGCAGCTTGGACTTCTTCCTTCAGTGCCATCAGTTCTTAACCATATACTACTTGCTGACATGGTTGAATGTCGACCAACCAATTCTTTTTGGTGTAGTGACTGTGATTTCTTTCCATCTTCTTTTGATGCCCATAGAATTTTGCCCACAGGATCCTTTAGTATTGCAACTCGAGGCTTGAATTTTTAATTCAGTTCTTTTAGCTTGAGAAATGAAGAGTGCATTCTTCCCTTTTGGTTTTCTAATTCCAGGTCTTTCATATTTCATTTTAATGCTTTGCTTTGTCTTTTTGACTGCCCTTTGAAATATTCTGCTCAGCTCTTTTACTTCATCATTTCTTCCAGTCACTTTAGCTATTCTCTGTTCAACAGCAAGTTACAGACTTTCTTCTGACATCCATTTTGCTCTATTTATTCTTCTTTGCTTTTTTGAATGACATTTTGCTTTTTTCTTTGATGTTCTTGATAACATCCTACAACTTGTCTGGTCTTCAGTCATCAGTGTTCCATTTGTCAAATCTATTCTTGAGATGTTCTCTACATCCAGTGATGCACTGCATTGTGAAAATCTACTGTAAGGTCTCTTTAAAGTGTTTAAGAGCAAAGATGTCACTTTGAAGATTAAGATGTGCCTGACCCAAGCCATGGTATTTTCAATAGTCTTATATGCATGTGGGAGCTGGACAATGAATTAGGAACATTGCAGAGGAGTTGACACACTTGAATTGTGGTATTTGCAAAGAATATTTGATGTACTATAGGCTGCTGGAAGAAGGAACAAATCTGTCTTGGAGGGTTACAGCCAGAATGCTCCTTAGAAGTAAGAATGGACAGAGTTCATCTCTCATACTTCAGTCATGTTGTCAGAAGGGACCAGTCCTGGAGAAGGATATCATGATAGGTAAAGTTTAGGGTCAACAAAAAAGGGCAAGGCTCTCAGCAAGATGGATTTACACAGTATCTGCTATGATGGGCTCAAGCATGTGAGGATGATGCAGGACCAGCAGCTTTTCATTCTGTTGTACATACAGTCACTAAGAGTCAAAAATGACTCAAGGGCACCAAAGTTGTATTTTGGCTCTTGTGGACTTGTTTTAATTTTCTTCTGCTTCAACTTGAACTTGAATATGAGCATTTGATAGTCTCTTCCACAGTCAGCCCCTGGCCTTGTTCTAATTGATGATATTGAGCTTCTCTGTAGTCTTTTTCCACAGATGTAGTGGATTTGATTCTTGTGCATTGCATCTGGAGAATTCCATGTGTATAGTCAACATTTATGTTGTTGAAAAAAGGTATTTGCCATGAATAAGTCTTTGGTCTTGAAAAATTCTATCATGTGTTCTCTGGCATCATTTCTTTCAGCAAGACAATTTTTCAGCTACTGATCCTTCCTCTTTTGTCCAATTTTCACATTCCACACAAGTAATTATCAACACATCTTGATTACATGTTTGATCCATTTCAGACTGCAGAAGTTAGTAAAAAATCTTCTATTTCTTCATCTGTGCCTTTAGTGGTTAATGCATAAATTTGAATAATACTTGTCTGTATGTGATAATGTTGGGGGCTGTGTGTGGCTGTGATGGTGGAAGCTATGCCACTGGTATTTAAAATACTAGTAGGGTCACCCAGGATGACAGGTTTAAGTGGAGCTTCCAGAATGACAGACTAAGAAGGATGTGGCATTCTACTTCTGAAGAAATTGGCCACTGAAAACTTAATGAATAACAACATAACACTGTCTGATAGTGCCAGAAGATGAGTCTCTCAGGTTGGAAGGCCCTCGAAGTACAATTTGGGAAGAGCCGTCTCCTCAAAGTACAGTCATCCTCAATGATGAAGACAGAATAAAGTTTTCAGGACCTTCATTTGCTGATGTGGCACTACTCAACATGAGAAGAATCAGTTGCAAACATCCATTTATAACAGGAACATAGAATTTATGAAATCTGAATCTAAGAAAAGCCAAAGTTGTAAAAAATGAAATGGAAAGCATCAAATCAATATCTTTGGCATTAGGGAGCTGACATGGACTGGCATTAGTTATTTTGAATCACAAAATCATGTGGCCTACCATGCCAGGAATGACATATTGAAGAGGAATGACATCACATTCATTATCAGAAAGAAGATTGCAAGATCAATCCTGAAGTACAATGCTGTCAGTGATAGGATAATATCCATATGTATACAAAGAAATTCTACATTAGATTATTAAATTCTTAGGTTACTAATTTCTACTATTTGTTTTATGTAAAAACTCAATTCCATATGTAAAACAGATATTCTTTTAACCACAGCCTTAGAAGATATTTTCAAGAATGAGATGATCTTTGAATGCATAAAACCTCTACCTAAGAAGCTACAGATATCTTAGTCTAGACTCCTGCCATCTGATATTGGTGTGGCATTTGGCACATAGTTTGCCTATATCTAACTCATGAAGGGTGAGAGAGGGAACGAATACCAACCTTAAGGGAAAATCATTAAAGTAAAGTTTGCTTAGGAGCTCTGATAGCGTAGTGCCTAAGGCACTTGACTGCTAACCAGAAGGCTGTTGGTTCAAACCCAGCAGCCACTCCTTGGAAGGAAAGTTGGGCAATCTACTTCTGTAGTGATACTGCCTCAGAAACCCAAGGAGGGGTCGCTATGAGTCAGTTTACCATATCACCCAGGAATATCCTAAGGATATGTTTCTTAATGCTGAAATTTGAAAGGAATAGGGATGACAAGTTTGCTTTAGATCCTGTAAGGATAGTAACAATTTTTCATTGAGTTGATTTAGACTCATGCAACCCCATATGTATCAGACTAGAACTGTGCTCTATAGAGTTTTCAGCACCCAAACCAAAAACCAAACCCACTGCCATTGAGTCAGAGCTGACTCATTGCAACCCCTCCTTGGGTTTCCCAGCATTATTACAGAAGTAGATTGCCCTTCCTTCTGAGGAGTGGCTGGTGGGTTTGAACTGCCAGCCTCCTGGTTAGCAGTCAAATGCCTTAGACACTATGCCACCAGAGCTCCTAGAATTTTCAGTGGCTGATTTTTTTTTTTTTTTTTTTAAAGTAGTTTGCTAGGCCTTTTTTCCTGAGACACTTCTGGGTGGATTCCAACCACCCACCTTTTGATTAACAGCTGAGCCTATTAATCATTTACACTACTGGGGGACTCTGTAAGTGCAATATAAGGCAGAGAAAGCCTAAGTGAACCGCATTTCTGACACAAATATCTTCGATGGAAAGTAGGACACAGACAGCTTTCAGTAGTGCCTGAAATGCCAATTCACCACCATCATTATTCAGAATAATAAGACAAGGGGAAGAATTAACTTCTAAAGGGGTTGAAATACCATGACATGGACTTTCCAGTGTATATAGTTTTGATTTAAATTTTTTTTCACTTTTTGAGCTTTCAGACCTACTGTCCCAGGACCATAGTACTAGAGGACACTGGACTCAATTGGGCACAACAAAATACATAAAAGCTTTGTTCTGCATCCTACATTAGTGAGTAGTGACTAGGGTCTTAAAAGCTTTCAAGCAGCCATCTAAGATGCAGCTAATAGTCTCCTAGCGTTGGAAGTGAAGAAGAGTGCAGAAAAACAAGGGCATTTGGAAGCAATCAGCCCTAGGACACAATGGCCCTCGAGACCAGAAGAACTAGATGGTGCCCAGCTACCAATGCTAACCACTCAGGAAAAGATCAAATCTGGAGATCCTGGATAGAGTGGGAGGGTAGAGTTCTGGCAAGATG
>NW_006921724.1:2660046-2663141 GCF_000298275.1 Orycteropus afer afer
AAGATTAATACTAAATTGTCTGAAATGGATAGAGTGGGAGGAAAAACATGGAACAAAATCCAAAAACTCCATAATGACCAGAATTACTAGTCAGATGGAGTCTGATGAGACACCCAATACTATGGCCCTGGAATATATTCTGCACCTGAAATAAAACTCACTCCTAGGGGCTGGCTCTCAGCCCAAGAGTTAAAAAGATGTATATGCAGACCACTCAACCTGCGATGATGCACCCACATATTTTATGGTAATGCATCCCTTAGAGCAATAAACCACAGCGCTCCAGAGGGGCAACATTCACACTGAAGAAATGCAGGACAAACAGGAGTATGTAACTATGGGGGCACAGGAGGAGGGTTACTGGGCAGGAAGGGGAGGAGGCTGGGTTAGGGTTGGGCATGGTAAATGGGGAGTGAAACTAAATGTACACATAATGCTGTATGTAAAACAAACTCTTAAAAAAAAAATAGCATCTCCACTGTAGCACACGCACTAGTTCCCTCTAGCATCTTAGTGCCTGAAAAACTAGGTGCAGCAGTTTGTCATGGGGATTCTGGTGCTCTGAACAGCTCATTATGTCAGAGTACACCAAATTCAGGGGAGTAGGATTAGAAAGGAGAAAGGGGCAGTGCAATTACCCAGAGGGCAAAAGAAAAAAAAAAAAAAAAACAAGCAAACAGGTGAACCTGTCTTGCAGAGCGCTGATTGACAGGTGAGAAAGGGCATTGGAGGGATTCCTGGGGCAGTGGAGAGAATGCACTGCACCAGAGAACTTGAGGCCCTTCCACAGATCTACCTTCAGCACATGCTTTTATTGGTAAACTTGGGACTGCTGGGAGGAAGCGGAGCTCCATCTGGCTCTGGGAACCACTGAAGCAGGAGCAGAGAGGAAAATTATGCTGCAAGGGGTGGGCCCTGGGATGAACTCTCTTTGCAGATCAGGGCAGTTATCCTAGGTCAGTTTTTTGGCATGGAGGGGGCTGTAGAGTGTGGGTTTTTGAAGCTGTCTGAATCTGGCAGAAAGTGGCGGCCCCCTAACAATTGGAGTCTTTGCTGAACTCGAGCTGAGAGCTTGTCAGTAACAGTATAATGCCATCATTAGCAGCCCACACAAAGCCCTAGAAGTGGCTCCTGACACCCTAGGTTTTCTCTCTCTTTCTCTTCTTCTTCTTCCTTTCTCTGCCTCTTCCTGCCTCATCCATCAGAAAACCCACATTAAGCCACCATAACACTTGCTGGCACGGATTGAAAACTCCCTTCATGACACAGAGACTTGCATCCACATTCCACATAGTGATTCCATCACCACAAAGAAAACTGCAGAGCAACCCAGCACACCTGAATTAATAACCAATAAAATAAAATAAAGTAAAATACACCAGCTCCACCTTTTCAAAATATTAAATCAGAAAACCAAGACAAAACAAACCAATACATAATTAACAGTTAAAGACAACTTCAAAATGTCTAGGAAACAACAGACATTCTTAAATCAAACAAACAAACAAACAAAAACAGGATAAGACAATAGAAGTAAAATCCCAAACAAAAGTTTCATTAAACATGGAGGAAGAGGAGGTAATAGAATTATCCAAGAAGGAATTTGGAAGGTATGTTTATAGAACTTTACAAAAGCTTAATTAAACCCCAAACAGAAGCAAGGAGAACAGAGACTGTACCCTGGGGGAAAACCATTCAAGTACAAAATAACAAGATTAATACACAATCAGAACTCATTCAAAAACAGCAATTAGAAATCCAGAAGATGAATACAGTAGAAGCACAAAAGGATAGGCCAGAATTGGCTAAAGAACACATTTCCCAACTAGAAGACAAATCCTTGGACACCAGCCTGTATGAAGAAAAATCAGAACAAAGATTTAAGAGATATGAAGAGAACCTAAGAGTTATATGGGATGACATGAAAAGAAACAACATATGCCTCATTGGAATTCCAAAACAAGAACAGGTGGAAAAAAAAACACTGAGAAAATTGTGGAAGACTTACTAACAGAAAAATTCCCCCATATCAGGAAGTAAGAAAAGTTATTTGTCCAGGAAGCTCAAAGAACCCCATATAGGATAGATTCGAAGAGAAAAACATGGAGGCATATCATAACCAAACTCCAAAATCAAAGACAAAGAAAGAATCTTGTGAGCTGCCAGGGACAAAAGAAATATTACTTATGATAGCCAAACAGTTAGGCTGAGCTCTGATTACAGAGCAGAAACCATGCAGGCAAGAAGGCAATGGGATGGCATATAAATAAAACACTGAAGGAAAATAACTTCCAACCAAGAACCCTATATCCAGCCAAATTGTCTATCAGATATGAGGGTGAAATCAAGACATTCTCAGACAAACAGATGAAGGGGTATCATGAAAACCAGATCAACTCTACAAGAAATGCTTAAGGAAGTCCTTCCAATAGAAAACCCACAAGAGAGAACAACAAAATCAGGACACATGACATCAACACTAAAACCAAATCAGAAATAGACACTCAAAATAAAGCATTGTACACTAAAATTCAAGGAAGCCAATCTGCGTACAACAATAGCAACTAACCAAATGGAGGGCATAAAAGTTCTAGGTACAAGACTTCCAAATGGAGAGAAAAACAGGACAATGTCCTCATAGAACAGACTGTTCCAAAAATATAGAGACAAGAATTCACTCCAAGGTAACCACAGAGAAAATTAACAATCCCCCTAAGCAAATCCAGAAGGAAGGAAAACATATGGGTTTAATAAGTACAAAACTAACAATAAAGAAGAAAAGAGAAGAAGCACTTGACAACAAAATGAACTCAGTAGGAGAAAAGTATATGGACCAAGGAAACTCAAACAAACAACATAACAAAAAAACACAATAGAACAACAGCAATCAGTTCATACCTATCACTAATTACATTCAATGTGAATGGACTAAATGTATCAATCAAGAGAAAGAGAGTGGCAGACTGGATAAGAAAAGATGACCTGTCAACATGCTGCCTGCCTGCATGAGACCCACCTTAGACACAAAGATAAAAACAAATTAAGAGTTAAGGGATGGAAAAAAACATATCAATCCAACAACGTTAACCAAAAAA
>NW_006921724.1:2663241-2675735 GCF_000298275.1 Orycteropus afer afer
AAAAAAAAAAAAAAAGAAAGCAAGAGTGGCAATATTAATTTCTGATAAAATAGACTTTAAGGTGAAAAACAACATAAGAGCCAAAATAGGACACTATATGATGCTGAAAGGGTCAATTGAGAAAGAAGACATTATGATAATAAATACCTATGCACCCAATGAAAGTGCTCCGAAATATGTGAAGCAAATATTAATTGAATTAAAAGGGATAATAGATACCTCTACAATAGTAGTTGGAGACTTTAACACATGACTTTCAAGGAGGGACAGATCAACTAGAAAAAAACTCAACAAAGATACTGGAAGAACTTAAAAACACAATCAACCAACTTGACCTCATTGACATATACAGAGCATTCCATCCAACAAAAACACAATTCACATTCTTCTCCAGTGCACATGGATCCCTCTCCAGAACAGATCATATGTTAGGCCATAACACTAGCCTCAATAAATTCAAAATCTTTGAAATACTACAAAGCATCTTCTCAGACCACACTGCTATAAAATTAGAAATTAATAACAGGAAGATGAAGTAAAAAAACATCAAACATGTGGAAGTTGAACAATTCACTGCTCAAAAACTACTGGGTTATAGAAGAAATAAAAAGTAAAGTGAAAAAAATTCCTAGAAACAAATGAAAATGAAGATACATCATACCAAAACCTATGGGACACAGCAAAAGCAATACTCAGAGGTCAGTTTATAGCAATAAATGCATATATCAAAAAAGAGGAAAGAAACAAAATCAACACTCTAATTCAACAACTCCAACAATTAGAAAAAGAACAACAAAAGAATCTTCCAGTACACAGAAGTAAGGAAACAATAAAGATCAAAGCAGAAACAAATGAAACAGGAAACAAAAAAACAATAAAGAAAATCAACAAAAGAAAAAGTTGAATCTTTGAAAAGATTAACAAAATTGACAAACCACTGGCAAATCTAACAAAAGAAAAGAAAGAAGATGCAAATTACAAGAATAGTAAATGAAAAGGTGTCATCATAACAGAACCAACTGAAATAAAAAAGATACTGACAGAATATTATGAAAAACTGTACTCCAACAGATTTGAGAACCTAGAAGACATGGACAACTTCCTAGAATCACAAGACCTACCTACACTATCCCACTCAGAGATAGAATACTTGACCAGACCTATAACAAATGATGAAATTGAACAGATCATAAAAAAAAAACCAAAAAACAACTCTCCACAAAGAAAAGTTCTGGGCCTGATGGCTTCACTGGAGAATTTTATCAAATATTCAGGGAGAGTTGACACCTATACTATTCAAGATATTCCAGAACATAGAAAAAGATGAAATACTCCCAGACTCATTTTATGAAGCAAGCATAACAGTAATACCAAAACCAGGGAAAGATACCACTAAAAAGGAAAACTGCGAACCAACATCCTCATGAACATAGATGCAAAAATCTTCAACAAAATCCTAGCCAACAGAATCCAACAACATATCAAAAAATTAATACATCCTGACCAAGTGGGATTCATACCAGTATGCAAGGGTGGTTCAGGATCAGAAAAATAATCAATGTAATCCACCATATAAACAAAACAAAACAAAAGAACCATATGATTATATCAATCAATACAGAAAACACATTTGATAACATCCAACACCCATTCCTGTTCAGAACTCTCAGCAAAATAGGGATAGAGGGAAATTCCTCAACATAATAAAAGTCGTGTACACAAAATCAACAGCCAACATCGTATTTTTTGGCAAAAGACTAAAGGCATTCCTCTTATGAACCAGAACCAGACAGGGATGCCTTCTATCACCACTTCTATTTAACATTGTATTGGAAGTTCTGGCCAGGGCAATAAGGCAAGAAAAAGAAATAAAAGGCATACAAATTGGCAAAGAGGAAGTAAAACTATATCTATTTGCAGATGATATGATCCTGTACATAGAAAACCCAAAAGACTCAACAACAACAACAAAACTACTGGGACTAATAGAGAGGTTCAGCAAAGTGGCAGGATACAAGGTCAACATACAAAAATCAGTTGAATTCCTCTACATCAACAAAGAGACCTCTGAAAAAGAAATAAGGGAAACGATACCATTTACAATAGCTACTAAACAAGATAAAATATCTAAGAATAAATCTTACCAGAGACACAACAGACCTATACAAAGAAAACTATAAAACACTATTATAGGAAACAAGGGATCTACATAAATGGAAGAAACTGCCTTGTTCATGAATAGGTAGACTGAATGTGTGAAAATGTCAATACTACCTAAAGCAATCTACACATTCAATGCCATCCTCATGCAAATACCAACAATTTTTTTTTAAGGACATGGAAAAACCAATTACTAACTTCATATAGAAAGGAAAGAGATCTCAGATAAGCAGAGCACTACTGAAGAAGAACAAAGTAGGGGTCTCACACTCCTGGATCTTAAAACTATACAGCCACAGTAGTTAAAACAGCATAGTGTTGGTACAATAATAGACAGATAGACCAATGGAAGAGAATTGAAAACCCAGAAATAGACTCATCCATCTATGGACAACTGATCTTTGACAAAGGTCCAAAACCCATTAAATGAGGAATGGACAGTGTCTTTAATAAGTGGTGCTGCAAAATTGGGTATCCACTTGGAGAAAAATGAAACAAGACCCATACCTCACCCCATACTCAAAAACAAAGTTAACTTGGATCAAATATTTAAATGTAAAATTCCAAACTATAAAATTCATCAAAGATAAAATAGGGGCAAATCTGGGAGCCCTAATTTATGGCATAAATAGCCTATCAAACATAACTCAATGCACAGGAGGTAGAAGAGAAGCTAGACAACTGGGACCTTTTACAAATTAAATTCTTATGCACAATGAAAGACTTCATCAAAGGGTAAAAAGAGAACCTACAGACTGGGAGAAAATATTTGCTTATGACATATCTAACAAAGGATTTATCTCCAAAATCTATAGAAAACTTCAACAGCTCAACACCAAAAAGACAAAAAATCCAATTAAAAAATGAGCAAGGGACATGAACAGACATTTCACTAAAGACGATATGCTGGTGGCCAACAAACACATGAGGAATTGCTCACATTCTTTAGTCATTAGAGAGAGGCAAATCAAAACAACGATGAGATATCATCTTACCCCAGCCAATAATAGCACAGTTCAACAGGACAGAAAATAACAAATACTGGCGAGGATGTGGAGAGATTGGAACTCTTGTTCACTGCTGGTGCATTTGTAAAATGGTGCAACCATTGTGGCAAACAGTATGGTGTTTCCTTAAAAAGCTGAAAATAGAAGTACCATTTGACCCAGCAATTCCATTACTAGGACTATATCCTAAAGAGGTGAGAGGCAGGGCACGAACAGACATATGCACACCTATGTTCATTGGAGCACAATTCTCTATAGCAAAGAGATGGAAACAACCTAAATGTCTATCAACAGATGAATGGATAACCAAAGTATGGTACATTCACACAATGGAATACTATGCTACATTGTTGTTGTTGTTGTTATGTGCCGTCGAGTCAAACCCGACTCATAGCGACCCCTCCTTGGGTTTCCGAGGCAGTATCACTACGGAAGTAGGATTGCCCAACCTTCCTTCCGAGGAGTGGATGGTGGGTTTGAACCGCCAGCCGTCTGGTTAGCAGGCAAGTGTCTTAGCCACTATGCTACCAGAGCTACAAGATGTACTATGCTACATTAAAGAATAATAAAGAATACATGAATCATCCCACAATGTGGATGAGCCTGGAGGACATTATGCTGAGGGAAATAAGTCAATTGCAGAAGCACAAATACTGTATGAGCCCATTCCTGTAAAAAGACAAAGAAGGGTTTGCTTAATAAAGGGAACACACTTTGTAGGTTACTGGGGTGGGGAGGGAAGGGAGGGATTAATTTTGAGCTAGTTTGGAGCCACATGCTGGTATGTGTAAGGGAACAGATGGAATAGGAAGAGTCTGTGACCACCATGATATCATTAGGAAAAGGGAGGACACTTAATTGTGCACATAAGATATAGATGACACACGCTAATACCAACCAGTATATCCAGAATACTGCATTACCATTAACACCAAACACCAGACTACAGATAAACACATAAACATCTGAGCGATCAGATGGGGGTCAGTGAAAAGGAGTATACTCTAGACCAAGGATAGATTCAGCTGAGGCTAATCTTGCACAGATACCAGAGATACAAAATACCCGTAATCTTTACAGGAACAACAGAAGTTGTTGACACAGAGTAATCCCTCACAGACAGCCAAACACGGTGGGAGAGATCAAATGGATCTACCAGCTCAGGACCATAGTATTGGGAGACCCCAGACTCAATTGGCACAACAAAATTTATAACAATCTTGTTCTTCATCCTACATTGGTGAGTAGCGAATGGGGTCTTAAAAGCTTTCAAGCAGCCATCTCATATGTAGCTAATGGTCTCCTATTGTTGGAAGCAAAGAAGAGTGCAAAAAACCAAGGGCATCTGGAAGCAATAAGCCCTAGGACATGATGGACCTCAAGACCAGAAGAACTAGATGGTAACTGGCTACCAATGTCAACCACTGAGGAAAGGATCAAACCTGGAGATCCTGGATAGTGTGGGAGGAAAAATATGGTATAAAATCCCAAACCACAATAATAACCAGAATTACTGGTTGGGTGGAGTCTGGCGAGACCCCCATTGCTATAGTCCTGGGATACACTTCGGGCCTGAAATAAAACTCACTCCCAGGGCCTGGCTCTCAGTCCAATAGTAAACAAGATGTACACACAGACCAGTCTCCCAGGGTGATGCACCCACATACTCTATGGAAATGCATCTCTTGGAGCAATCGACCATGGGCACCAGAGGGCAACATTCGCACAGAGGAAATGCAGGACACAAGGGAGTGCATAACTATGAGGGGCATGGGGTGGGGAGGGGGGTTATTGGGCATGGAGGGGAGGAGACTAAGTTAGGGTTGGGGATGGTAAATGGAGAGTGAAACTAAACGTACATGAAATGTTGAATGTAAAACAAACTACTCTGTAAACTTGCACCTAAAGCACAATTAAAAAAAAAAAAAAGATGACCTTAGTAAGAAAAAAATAAAGTAATTTTTTTTTGCATTTAATCCTTTGTTAGTTTTTACTTTTATGTACTTAAAGAAGCAGAGTTTGCTTGGTAATTGAACTGGAGTTTGATGGCAAAGGAGTGGCCACAGTCTTGCTGTGAGGACAGAAGATGTGTTCCAAAGAAATATCCCATTCCATTGAAAAATTTCAGGGGAAGGTTTACTTTAAATGGCAAGAAAATAGTATGTTTTATACAATACTCACCTCTTCCCAAAATACTCCCTTTCTTTAATCTTCAATTCTTTATTAAAAATCTTCCCCAGTGTTGGTATTTAAGTTTTTGTGTCAACTTGGCTGGGCTTGGTTGAGTAGCTGGCAACTGGTGGTAATATTCTCCATGATGAGACTGGTAATCAATTCCATAGTGGAATCTACTGTGAGCAGCTGAGTAGCTGCCTTAGGGATGTGGTCTGTTCTTGTATATAAGGAGAAGCCTTGGGAATGGTCTCTAGCTATGGCATGGTTGAACCCTGGATATAGGAGCCATGTCATTGTTCAGCAACCTGCCATGCTCTACCAGCCTTGGGACTTTCAATGGACTTGAATTAATGGTCTTCTGTGTGTTTTGGTAACATCTGGACTGGGCCTTTTTACTTGTCAACCTTGGATTTTTCAGCCTCATTAGCCAGCAGCTGAGTGAAGAAAAACCTCTAGTTTCAGTGGGCTGGGAGCAGGAGGCAGAGCTGAAGCCCAAGGTTGAGGGGCTTTCACCCAGCCCCTAAAGCCTGGCACTTTGAACTTGGACTTAAAGCCTCCAAACTTAAGAGAATAAACTCCTGTTTCTTCAGGCCATCCCATTTGTGGTATATTCTTGTCAGAGCAGTAGTAGATAACCAGGACACACAGGTTACATTAAAAGAATACACTTAGCTCATTATAATTAGAGCCATGATGTGGTCTATTTATTGGTTTTTATTAAAGGTGTTAAAAAGGTATAGCACTCTAGTTCTAAAGACCAGCCATTCAAAAATCTATGGAACACAGCTCTATGCTGACACACATGGGATATGCATGAGTTAGAGCCTACTTAGCAGAGATTAATAGCAACATTACCTCTCAGACAAACAGACACATTGTCAGCTCAGTTGTATGCATGATGGAAAATGAAGATCTCAAATGGGCAAGTGATTCACTTAGCTAGTAACCAAATTTCAGGTTGATGTTTCCAAAATGTATTAAATGCATGAATCAATGGGGACATAGATTGAGGAAGAGGGAAAGGCTAGCTTTAGCTCAAGCCCATAGCAGATTTTATTTTTTTCCCATCTTCTGTGTTCCTACACCACCATTCATCTGCTAGTTTCTCCTACTGTGGTGGTGTGCATGTTACTATGATGCTGGAAGCTATGTCACCAGTATTTCACATACCAGCATGGTCATCCATGGTGGAAAGAGTTCAGTGGAGCTTCTAGACCAGGTAGACTAGGAAGAAATGCATGGTGATCTACTTCTGAAAATTAGCCAATAGAAGCTCTATGGATCACACAGAACATTGTCTGATATAGTGCTGGAAAGTGAGTCTCTTGGTTGGAAGTCACTCAAAATATATAATACCCACAGCAATGGAGTGGAGCATGCTAATAATTATGAAGATGGCACAGGACTGAATGAGGTCACCTTGAGTCAGAGTTGACTCAATGACATGTAACAACAAGTTCTCAGGCATGGATCCAATGACCCCAGTCTGGTCTCCCCTCATAGATGGTCTTGGTCCAACCAGCCAGTGGTCGTGGTGGTTTACTATTTCTGTACAGTGCTGTTGGCTGCTCTAGGGACTTGGACATGACTCTCATGGTGCTTTTCCTAGTGTACCTCTACCCACGTTTCAATACTTTTCATTTAGTGAAGCCTGGTTCTATCGCTACAGAGTTTTCTTTATACCAGTGACTTTTGTCTCACCTTGGAATGTGGGCATAACTTATCCAAGACTTTGTTCATCCAGTGTGTCCAGAGCAGCCCATTTGTAATCTTAGCATTCCTTTCCCTACAGCCTCTTGGAGAGATGCAAAGTGAATATATACACTGAAAGTAAATTAAGCTTCTGGATACCATACATTGCATCATAAATTTCAAGAAGTGGAAGGAACGAACCTAAGAAGGTATGTTGATAGACTGCTCTGTTAAACCTATTTTGATGGTTTTTTTTTTTTTTTTTTTTTTTTATCATGGGTGGTGGTGGTGGTGGTGGTGGTGGTGGCAGTGGTGCTATTATTATTTTTTTAATATTGTTATAAAAATATAAAGAACACAACATTTTTCAATGTAAAAACCAAAAAATCAAACACACTGCCATGGAGTTGGATCCGATTCATAGTTACCCCTCCTTGGGTTTCTGAGACAGTATCACTATGGAAGTAGATTGCCTAACCTTCCTTCTGAGGAGTGGCTGGTGGATTTGAACTGCCAGCCTTCTGGTCAGCAGTCAAATGCCTTACACACTATGCCACCACGTGTACAGCTCAATAAACCAGTGACATCAATCATGTTATAAAACCATTACCAAAACTGTTGTCAAATTTTCTATTCCCATAAACAAAAACTCAGTGCTACCTAAGCAATGATAAACCCATCCCTTTTGCCTTTGGTAACCATTGTTTAACTTTAATCTCTATACCTTTGCCTATCCTAGGTACTTCATTCATATTAGTGAAATCATTTGCCCCTTCATGATTGATTAATTTCACTCAGCACAGTGTTTTCAAGGCTCATCCATCTTGTGGCATGTGTCAGGACTTCATTTCTCTTTATGCAAGCATAGTGTTCTATTATATGCACAGATCACTTTTTATTATCCATTTATCTGTTGATGTACATGTGAGTTACTTCCACTTTTTCGCTATCGTGACTAGTACTCCAATGAACAATGGTGTACATGTGTCTGTTTGCATCACTACTGTTATGGATTGAATTCTGTCCCCCCCCAAATGTGTGTCAATTTGGCTATAACATGATTCTTGGTATTTTGTAATTATCCTCCATTTTGTGATCTGATGTAATTATTTCATGTGTTGTAAATACTACTCTCTATGTTAAGAAGGCAGGATACAATCTACAGGATTAGATGGTATCTTCAGTCAAACTCTTTTGATGTGGTGGTAGTGGTTGTATGCCGTCAAGTCAGACCTGACTCACAGCGACCCCTCCTTGGGTTTCTGAGGCAGTATCACTATGGAAGTAGATTGCCCCATCTTCCTTCCGAGGAGTGGCTGGTGGGTTTGAACCAGCAGACTTCTGGTTAGCAGTCAAGTGCCTTAGCCACTAAAATATTAAACAAGTGAGCAGAGATGGAGGGGTCTAACTGCTACTAAGAAAGAAGACTTAGAAGTGGAGTGTATTCTTTGGACCCAGGGTCCTTGCACTGAGAAACTCCTAGAACCAGGAAACACATAGAGAGAAAGCCTTCACCTAGAGCTAGCACCAATTTGGACTTCTAACTCCCTAAACTGTGAAAGAATAAATTTATGTTTATTAAAACCATCTATTTGTGGCATCTCTGCTTTAGCAGCAGTAGATAACTAATACAGCTACTTTCAAGTATTTTTGGTCTATAGCTAAGAGTGAAATTGTGAAGTTGCAGGGTCCTTTGGTAGTTTTATATGCAATGATACATACAGAACTGGGTAGTTCTATAAGTACTGTTTTGCATTTCCATGTGCAATGGATGAGGGTTCTAATTGCTCCACATCTTCTCTAACACTTATTATTTTCCTTTTTTAAAAAAATCTTAGCCATCCTAGTGAAATACTAAGTCCTTGTGCTTTTGATTTCCATCTCCCTAATGGGTAGTGACATTGAGCATCTTTTTATATGCTTGTTGGCCATTTGTATATTTTCTTTGATTAAAAATGTATTTAAGTTCTTTGTATACTTTTAGATTGTGTTGTTAATATTTTCTTGTTAAGTTGTAGAATTTCTTTATATGTTCTGGCTACTAAACTTTTATCTGATATATGGTTCCTCAAAATTGTCTCCCATTCTGTAGGTTGTCTCCTCATTTTGTGGGTAAAATCCTCTGATGTGCAGAAGTTTTTATTTTTGAAGAGATCTCATTTATCTATCTTGTCTTTTGTTACCTGTGTTTTTGGTTTCACATCTAAGAATTTACTGTTGGAGACTAGGTCCTGAAGCATTACCCTTATGTTTTCTTCTGAGAGTTTTTTGGTTTTAGGTCATACATTTAGGTCTTTGATCCATTTTGAATTAGTTTTTATATATGGTGTAAAAGGAGCTCTGGTAGTGTAGTGCCTAGGGCACTTGACTGCTAACCAGAAGGTTGGTGGTTCAAACACACCAGCCACTCCTTGGAAGGAAGGTTGGGTAATCACTATAGTGATACAGCCTCGGAAACCCAAGGAGGGGTCACTATGAGTCAGATGTGACTTGACGGCACATAACAACAACAACATATGGTGTAAGGTATGGGTCTAACTCCAATCTTTTGCATGTGAAAATCCAGTTGTCCCTACATGATTTATTAAAGACAGTACTCTTTCCTGATTTGATGGATTTAGCAAATTAATTGCCATTTAATTGACCATAGACAGATACAGGAGCCTAAATATGGACACCCAATACTATTCCATTGGTTTATTGTTGTTGTTAGGTGCCAATGAGTCATCTCTGACTCATAGTGACCCTGTGTACAACAAGATGAAACACTGCCCCATCCTGTGCCAGGTTCACAATTCTTGCTATGCTAAGTCAACATTATTACATATGTCCTACATACTGTGGTAGAGTATAATAATAATAACAGGCATGAGGATTTGAAAGGATGAGCTAAAGCTGTCATTACTTGCATATAATGTAACTGTATATGTGAGAAAAAAACACAAATCAATAAGAATTAATAAGAGTTTAGGAAAGTTTCTAGCTAGAACACAAAAACAAACCAGTTTTTAAAGATGGTGTACCAGAAGCAATGAGAAAATTAATTTTAAAAAGATATCATTGAAAATCACAAAAAAATACAAATATCAAAGAATAAAGCTACCAAAGGATGTGCATAATATGTGTCATCTTGCCTAGATCATGATTTTCAGTGGTTTACCAGTTATGTAATGATATAGTTTGGCAGTTACGTAATGATGTAGTCATCCTACATTTTGTGATCTGATATAATTATGTGTTATAAATCATAAAACTTCTATGAGGTGGGATTAGGGTGGGGTGTATCATGAGTCTCACCCTTTACTTCCTTACTTAAGTCACCTTCCTTGCCCAAGTTACTGGCATGCTCAGGTCACACTCTTGGTGTGTCACATTTTTTTGTCTTGCAAGAGATAAAAGGAGAGAGAAACAAGCAGGGAGACTTAATGCCACCAAGAAAGAAGAACCAGAAGTGGAGCACCTCCTTTGGACTTGGGATTCCTATTCTGAGAAACTTCTAGACCCTGTGGAAGATTGATACAAAGACACATGTAGATCTCCAAGGAATGCCAGGCTTACAAATGTTTAAATGAGACAAGGACTCTCCCTTAGAGCCAGTACAGGGATAAAGCCTTCTCTTAGAGCTGATGACCGACCTGAATTTGGACTTCTACTCTCCTAAATTGTGAGCAATTAAGTATTTTTTTTGTTAAAGCCATCCACTTGTGATATTTTTGTTACAGCAGCAGTAGATAACTAAAATAATATGCAAGACCTTGAAAGAAAAAACAAGTACACATCACTGAAAAAAATTTACAAAAAGCTCCATAAATGGGACATATACCATGTTCATGCAATGGAAGATTCAATAATGTTAAATGTCAATTCTACCCAACTGATGTATTGATTTAATGGGATACTAGTAAGCAGTCCCTAAGGTCTCTTTGTTGCTGTTGTTTTAACCTGATGGGCTGATTCTAGTATGCAAAGATTAGGTGGTGTAACTTGCCTTCTAGATATTGAGATTTATTTAAACACTATAATAATCAACAGAGTGCAAGGAGTATAGAAAACCCATAAACATATGTATGATAAATTTCCAACATTAAAATTAGGATCTCCTCTTCATCCAAAGCAGTCAAGCCATCAAAAAATGTATTGCATTGGGAAAATCTACTGTAAAAGAATTCTTCCAAGTGCTGAAAAGCAAAGATATCTCTTTGAAGACTAAGATGTGCCAAATCCAAACCATGGAATTTTCATTTGCCTCATATGCATGTGATAGCTGGACAATGAACAAAGAAGATCAAAGAAGAGTTGATGCTTTTGAGTTGTGGAGTTGGAGAAGAATGATGAAAGTACTGGGGACTGCTTAAAGAACTAACAAATTTGTCCTGGAAGAAGTGCAGCTGGAATGCTCCTTGGAAGCAAGAATGGCCAGACTTCATCACACCTACTTTGGCCATGTTGTCAGAAGGGACCACTATCTATCTGGAAAAGGATGTCATGCTTGGTAAAGTGAAGGGTCAATGAAAGAGGGGAAGGCACTCAACAATATGCATTGACACAGTGGTTGCAGCAATGGACTCAGGTATAGTAGGGATTGTGAGGCTGGCACAGGACTGGGCAATGTTTCACTCTGTTGTACATAAGGTCGCTATGAGGCAGAGACTACTCGGCAGCACATAACAGCAACAACAACTTATCCAAAATACCAACAAGTGAAAAAGAAAGCCACTAAATGGAAGAAAAATTTTTACATTTCAGGAAAGAAAAACAACTCAATAGAAAAATGAGCAAGGGTCTTGAACAGTTATTTCCAAGAAAGATGTTCTTGTGGAATATATTTTAAAAAGTGTTTGTTATGTATTGAACTGTGCTCCCTCAAAGTATATGTTTGGATTCTAATCCTTGGACCTGCAGATATAATCCTGTTAATTAAATAATACCCAAATAGGATAGGTTTTAATCTAAGTACTTCTGAATTATACAAAAGAGCAGATTACACTGGGCCTGAGAGCTCAACACTATAGTCTTGAGGGACATCAAGGAAAATTGGCACAACATATTCAAGAAAAAGGAGCTCCGGTGGTGTAGTGCCTAAGGCATCTGAGTGTTAATCAGAGGGCTGGTGTTTCAAACCCACCAGCCACTCCTTGGAAGGAAGATTGGGCAATCCACTTCTGTAGTGATATCACCTCTGAAATCCAAGGAGGGGTCACTATGAGTTGGATCCAACTCAATGGCAGTGAGTTTGGTTTTTGGTTTTGTGTTTGATTGGGTTCTCTAGAGAAACACAAAAACCAGCAAAGTGTGTATATATATTTATAGAGAGAGAAAGAGAGAGAGAGAGAGATTTATCTTAGGTAAATGGCTCACAAGCGTGTAGAAGCCGACAAGTTCAAGCTGAAAAGTTCGTCTCTGGAGGGGGATGGGGCCCGGAGCCACCTGGCTTTCGCACGCACGGCAGGGGAGTTCAAG
>NW_006921724.1:2688946-2694147 GCF_000298275.1 Orycteropus afer afer
AATGCTCCTTGGAAGCAAGAATGGCCAGACTTCGTCTCACCTATTTTGGTCATGTTGTCAGAAGGGACCATTCCCTGGAGAAGGATGTCATGCTTGATAGGGTGGGGGGTCCATGAAAGAGGGGGTGGCCTTCAAGGAGATGGATTGACATGGTGGCTGCGATGATGGGCTCAAGTATAGTAGGGATTGTGGGGCTGGCGTGGGATCTGGCAGTGTTTCGTTCTGCTGTGCATGGGGTTGCTATGTGTCAGAAATGACTCGATGGCACTTAACAACAACAACAACAAAATGTCTTTTTTCATCCTTTGTAAGCATTAGCATTTAGTAACTCAAAATGTATGTGTGAATATAATCACAAAACTCATTTTGATTTATTAATTTGAACGATTTATGTAGTAAAATTTTAGTCAACATAGATTATATTGCAGGAGCTCTGGTAACATAGTGCCTAAGGCACTTGAGTGCTAACAAGAAGGCTGGCGGTTCAAACCCACCAGCCACTCCTCGGAAGGAAGGTTGGGCAATTGACTTCCATAGTGATACTGCCTTGGCAACCCAAGGAGGGGTCGCTATTAATCAGGTCTAACTTGATGGGACATAACAACAACAGATTTTATTGCTAGGCAAAAAATTAACTTTTTATGTTGATGTTGCTGGTTGCTGTAGACTAAGCTCCAACTTCATGGTGTCCTTATGTATCACAGAAAAAACATTGTGCAGAATGATATGATTGTCTATTTTTGGAGTTCATACTCTGTATTGATGCTTACATGACACATGTATGTAACTAGTTCTTTCATTTTCTGGGAGTCAGACTCCAGCCTTTCAAACAGTATAGCTTGGGCTTTTAATTGTAATGCCCCATACTTAGGCAAAAAAATCTGTCTTAGAAAAAATACAACCGAATGCTCCTTAGAAGCATAGAAGGATGGTGGCTTCAGCTCACATACTTTGGACACATCATCAGGAAAGCTGAATCACTAGAAAAGGACACCAAGTTTGACAAAGTCAGCAAAAAAAAAAAAAAAAAAGGGAAACCCTTAATAAGATGGATCAACGCAATAACTGCAACAATGGACTTAAACATACCAATGATCATGAAGATAGCAACAGGACCAAGGAATGTTTCATTATACAGAGAATTGTCATCAGTTGGAGCCAACTGGATGACAATTAACAACAAGAACAGAAACACAATATTTGGACATATTTTGCTAAAAATTATAATTTTTTTGAGATTAAAGTTTAATTGGGTGTACCATATTTTCATTTGCGAACTCTGGCAACCTACCTCCCAGGAGCCTTGTGGGAACACTAGTCAATATGAGGATTGACTTGAGAGTCATGAGTTCAATCTGCCAGTGATCAGTTTGGAGATGTCACCTCCCTTATGGGCCTTAGTTTCCTTATCTATGAAATGGAGATGATTTTTACTACTTGTAGCATTGAACGGGGAGCTTTGGTGGTGTAGTGCCTAAGGCATTTGACTGCTAACTAGAAGCCTGGAGGTTCAAACCCACCAGCCACTTCTCAGAAGGAAGGTTGGGTGATCTACTTATGTAGTGATATTGCCTCGGAAACCCAAGGAGGGGTCACTATGAGTCGAAATTGACTCTGTGGCAGTGAGGTAACTTTGAACTTCTATGAACTTTTTACTGAAAATCAGAGTTTAGGCCCCAGTTTTAGGTTTCATATTGCTTATTTCTGACCGATACATTGATAGTTTTCAAGGTCTTCAAGAAAGCTCAGCAAATAAATGTGAACATATGTATATGTTGTTGTTGTTGTTGTTATGTGCCATCGAGTCAAACCCGACTCATAGCGACCCCTCCTTGGGTTTCCGAGGCAGTATCACTATGGAAGGAGGATTGCCCAACCTTCCTTCCGAGGAGTGGCTGGTGGGTTTGAACCGCCAGCCGTCTGGTTAGCAGGCAACTGTCTTAGCCACTATGCTACCAGAGCTAGTCCCTGCCTTATGACAGGATTCCATTCTGACCACTTCATCTTAAGTTGGTTCTGATGTAGCAATACATTTGTTTCCATTATTATTGCCTTTTATTATCAGTATCTTTATAAATCTGATATTTATTTATTTATTTAGGTCTTTGGGGGTTGGGAACATCATATGTAAACTTACAGATGTACTTTAATATGCACATATTAAAAATACACAAAGCATAAAAATGTACAACAAAGAAGAATTGGACAACATTGGCATTTTGTCACTTGTAGTAGTTCCACTTGTGGAAGGCTTTGGATCATCTGAGTCATTCCTGGGAGTGAGGATAGCTTTTCTAGCCAGAAAAAAATAGTGAGAGTTGCCCACATAGCTCGTTCTTTTTTTTCTTCATATATTTGATGGTAACATCTCACTGCTTCCTAAATCTGCCTTTCAACCTTAGCTAAGTGATCAGTATTTGGGTCCATGTTTTAAAGCAATTGAAGCCCCTAATTCAGTTTAGAATAAAATCCAGCTAATCTTTGCATGCTAAATGCTTTTGACAGCTTCTCTCCTTTTTTCTCATTATGGCTTTCTTCAGCATTTCTTTCTTCTTCAAAATTCATTAAATTTTAATCTGTCAATTACTCTTCTTTGTGATCTATGAGCTGTTCTACATCAACAATATTAAGTTATAAATTTGGCATTCTTATCATATGGACAATTTTCACACTAATCTCTTTCATCAAATTTTCCTGATCAAATACTTGGAGCCTGTTTACATAACTCAGCAATTTTTTTTTTTTTCCCAAATTGCCTGCATACATTTTCCTATAACTTCCTCCCAGGAAGATGTAGTGTTCTGGATACACTAAAGAATATAATTCTTCCAGAAATTGCATAATATTTTCGTACCTCCATCTGTTGCAGTTATTGCTTGAGCAAACATAGTCCGTAGGTAGTATGTCTTGAAAGTGGTGATTGCACTTTTATCCATAGGCTGAGTCAGTTTTTTGTATTGCGAGATAGATACACCGCTTTCACATCTTGATTTAGATTGTCTACATGAGGAGGATGTCTTGGGGCATTATCAAATAGCAGAAGAATCTTGAAAGGAATGCTCTTTTCAAGGCAATAAGCACCCACTTCTGGGATGAAACAATTTATGTGTTGCAACATTGTATGTAGTACTTAATATTAATGATACATTGTAGACAAAACAAAACAAAAAATAACATCATAAGTGCAGTTCCTCCTAACTAGAATACCTCATAAGTCAAGGATCACCTATACTTATTTCTCAGTCAAACTTTTCTGTTGCTGAATAAAGCAAGCCGACCCACCTGGGCAAAAGTAGCATGCTGCCTGGCAGGAAAATAAATTTGCTGAAAATCGTTAAAAGTCTTCTCCCTTACCCTCCTGACAAGCAAGCCCCGATGCACAGACTATTAAGAGCATGTTCTCAGAGAAAACAGGAGGACAGAGGTTCAGGTCCAGGGTTGTAAATTATCCTTTTCAGCAAGTGACAATGCTTGGTGTGCATGCTCAATTGTGCTGCTATGAATCACTGGGTGGCTCATGAATTAAGACTCTGGTGTCTGGGATTCATCATTGTGACAACAACAACAACAACAACAAAACCAGGTTCTATACCTCTAGCAAGGCAAGACTGGATCAGGGCCGCCACAGCTGCATTCTCATTAGTGGAAATGCGCATTTCCACACAACTATATTCACAGAGGGAGCTCTGGTAGCCTTGTGCTTAAGGCACTTGATTGCTAACCAGAAGGCTGGAGGTTCAAACCCACCAGCTACTCCTCAGAAGGAAGGTTGGACAATCTACTTCCATAGTGATACTGCCTCAGAAACCCAAGGAGGGGTCACTATGAGTTGAGTCTGACTCAACTCATAACAACACATAATAACAACAACAACAATAACATCTTCACAGAATTGGAGATTTCAGAAGTGAGTATGGAGTTGGTTTATCTGTGGGGTTGGTTAGCAGACCCCTGGCAGAACTGTGGTCTGCAGTTCTGTTTCAATTGAGGCACCCCCCCCCCGGGGGGTGGCAGGCAGTTTCAGAAGTGGTATAGAACTAGAGATGGGTGCTATGTAAGTGCTGTGATGTGTTTGTTCCAGCATCCTTCATTTCAAAAGGATCAGCCAGTGCTGCCTTCCTGGTCTGATGCACTGAAGGAGGTTCATCTCCCCATGGGAAGATTTTTCAGCAGCTGTGGGAATCTGTTGTTGTTTTAGCTGCCATTGGGTTGCCCTCTGACTCATGGGGACCCATCACCTGATTGGTTGAAGGTTAGACCATTGTGGTGTGAAGGGTTTTCATTGGCTGATTTTTGGAAGTTGATTGCTAAGTATTTCTTCCTAGTCTATCTTAGCCTGGATGCTATATGGACAGTTGTTCAGCATCATACCAACACAAAAGCCTCCACTGACAAATGGGTGGTGACAATGCATGAGGAACATTGGCCAGAAATCAAACCTGCATCTTCTGTAGTTGTTGTTGTTGTTATGTGCCGTCGGGTTTTGAGAATTCTCTCACTGAGCCACAATGCTTTGTGGTGACCTAGAACTGTTTTTTTTTTTTTTTTTTTCCTTTTCCTTTTTTTCCCTCCCAATCATTTGTGGGTGGGAGCTGGGGCAGTGGGCTCCTGGCTCCGTTTTTGTTGACCTTGAGCTGAGTTCTAACTGGGATTGAAGGGCACAGGATCCCAGTGAAGCAATGATTAGCAAATGCTCTCTGAGATTCATAGTGTCTTATTTATCTTAAGGAGAGAACAGGTGGATGAGAGTGGAAAGATAAACAATCCTTCTCAGAATCTTTTGCTTTTAGGAAGTGTGTGTTATTTTCTTAGCACTGCCATAATAAAGTACCACAAACTGGGTGCCTTATAATAATAGAAATATATGTTCTCACACTTCTAGTGTCTGGAAGTCTGAATTCAGGGGTCAGGAAGACCATGGTCTCTCTGTTTGCTTTAGGAAGATACTTCTTGGTCTTTCCTAGGTTTTTGTAGTCCCAAGCATTCCTTGGAAGCTGGATTATCACTCTATCTCTGCCTCTTCTGCACAAGGCATCCTTCTTCTGTCTCTGTGTCTCTTCTCTTTTATAAATACATCATTCATACTCCAGCATGACTTCATGTTAACTAGTTACATCTCCTTCAGTAAGATCTTACTTGCATGTGATATTAATGATATTGTTCTATAATTTCTACATTCTGTGGGATCACCTTTCTTTGGA
>NW_006921724.1:2695352-2751376 GCF_000298275.1 Orycteropus afer afer
TGCATGGGGTCGCTATGAGTCAGAAACGACTCGACAGCACTTAGCAACAACAACAACAAGTTACATCTCCAAAGACCTTACTTCCAAATTTTCCTTACCAAGGTGACATTTGGTAAGGAAGTTAGGACTTCAACATATGTTTTTGAAAAATACTATTCAATTGACAACAAAATGCAATGATTAATTTACTCTTTCATGTTTCATACTTTTGTTGTCTTTTTTAAGAAATCATCTCACTCAAGGTCTCAAAGATTAATTCATATATATATATATGTATTTTTTTTCTAGATTTTTTTTTTTCAGTTTTTTGTTACATATATAGGCCTGAAATCCACATTGAGTTGATTTTTGTACATGATGCAAAGTATAAATTGTAGTTTGTTCTTGCCCATGAATATTACATTGGTCCTTCACAGCTGGTGAAAAGGCTATCCTTTCTTCACTGAATTGACTTTAATGTATGGATCTAATTCTAGATTCCCTATTTTATTCCAATCCTTTATATGACTATCTGCACACCTGTACTACACTACTTTTGTTACTCTACTTTTTAAATAATTCTTGAAACCAGATAGTGTTAGCCCAACTGATGCAGAGACTCAAAATTCTTGAGCAGTGATGGCTAAGCACCATCTGCTTCAGGATCTAGTGATTTTCAGACTCAAATTCAGAGTCCCATTGAATGTTTAAGGCAACTGCAGCCTAGGAGAATTGAGTGAATGGTCTATGGAGATAGTGCATGATAGGGAAGAATCCAGAGTCTAGCTCTCCTTTCTTTCAGACACTCAGCAAAAAGCTTTTTCAATAGTCAGATAAAAAGACAATAATAAGAGTTGGCCTTTTTTTTTTTTTTTTTTTTTTGAGTACTAGCTATGTTTTAAGTGTTTTACCTGTAGTGTCCCATGTAACCTTAAATGTATTTGTATCACACATTACTATTATTATCTATATGATGCAGATTGGGAAACTGAGGCATCCTGAGGTTAAGTGACCTGTGCAAGGTTATATAGCTCTGAGGTAGCTGGGCCCAGATACAAATCCAGGGCAACTCATTCTGAAGCTGCTCTAAACCAGTGACATTCAAATGTGGTCCCTGGGCAACATGATCAGCAATACCAGAAAACTTGTTAGAAATGTCAATTCTTATCTCCCCAACTCCATCCAAGGTGCTTCTGATGCAAATTGAAGTATGAGGACTACTGATGTAATTCTATGTGCTGCCTCTTCTAGCAAGATAGCTTTTGTACATTTCAATCCTGCAGTGAATTGCTTGATGTGGCCCTTCTAGCCATTGTCCTCCATTCTGTGATGTTTTGTAAATCCCATTATCCATGCCTGTTTGGGGTGGTGTGGTAGTTAAGGTCAGGTATCAACTTGGCTGGGCAACTGGTAGTAGTTATTCCCTATAATGACTGGCAGTCAACTCTCTGATGGGATTTAGGTTAATTCTGTTGGGGCAACACAGGTGGAATGTATCTTGAGTCCTGCCTTGCTGGAGGGTATAATTAAAATCACCACCTTTAGCTTCCCTGAGGGTATACCTATGAATCTCCTGGGAGGATTCACCCTCCTCTTGCTCCAGCTTTGTGTCTCGGATCATCCTCATCTCACCCCTGGATTTGGGATAGCAGCCATCATCTGATCGGCTGATCGAGGTTCATCAAACCCCGAGAGTTGGGAGGATCCGCCAGACCTACTCACGGACCCGGGACTCACCAACCTGCCAGCCTCCACCACTACTACGTGAGACGAACCCTTGGGTCTCTGTGAGTTCTGTGAGGCGTTACAGCAAAATACAGAACCCTAAAACTGGGGAAATTACTGGGAGGAGGAGGAGGAGTTAATGTCTGAAATGGTGGAGTGGCATGGTAGTTTGGACATTTGGGACATCTTTAACCTCTGCCTCATGGGGTCCAGCCTCGTGCTGATCTTTCTAAGAGAAATTGTTCAAGCAAATCCCGATGGAGAAAAAACATTATGGGTTGATCTTAATGAGGGTTTTGGGGATCTTACACTTATGGTTCTCTCTTTTGGTCCTACTGAATGGGACTGACTTATGGGGAAGGCATAATGTTTAGAGAGGGGCAGTATTATATCAGGTTAAGTGTGTGGAGATGGTGTATGGACATGCTGGTACAGGGTAGGCCAGAGTCCTGAGAAACTGATTTTACCTCCCTATACCTGTTTCCGGGAGCTCTGGTAGCATAGTGGCTAAGGCACTTGACTGCTAACCAGAAGGCTGGTGGTTCAAACCCACCAGCCACTCCTCAGAAGGAAGATGGGGCAATCTACTTCCGTAGTGATACTGCCTCAGAAACCCAAGGAGGGGTCGCTATGAGTCGGGTCCGACTCGACGGCAAACAACAACAACATACCTGTTTCCATCTCTGTTCAGTGAGGATAACAACAATACCTACCTCCTAAGACTTGTCTATTAGTTTGTGGTACTGTGGTAGTTTGTGTCTTGCAATGATGCTGGAAGCTATGCTGTTGACATATCAAATACAAGCAGGGTCACCCATGGTGGACAACAGATCTTGTCCAGCAGAGCTTCCAGACTGAGGTAGACTAGGAAGAAAGGCCTGGTGCATTACTTCTGAAAAAGTAAGCAATAAAAATCCTATGGATCACAACAGAATTTTGTCCACTATGGTGCTGGAAGATGAGCCCTCTAGGTTGGAAGGCACTCAAAATACACAGTGGCCCATTCTTTGCTGAAAAACAAAAGCAAATAAATAGGCTGCTTTGTTCTGGGAGGTGGAAAAAGAAAGAAAGAAAGAAAAAAAGAAAGAAAAAAAACCCACAACAAAACATTAGCGACAAAACAAACTCACAGATACATTTAACCAGAGTGTATTTATTTAGTCCTTCAAAATGTCTTAATAAGAGGCTAGCTAGTTCTGTTTTATAAATCTGTAATTACAAGTAACTTGTGTTGCAATGATTCTAAAATTGCAGTATATTTAGGCGGGAATTAAGGCATTAATTGGAGAGTGGAACAGTGAGTACTACTTAATTAACCTGAGAACAGGCTTCTGTTAAAAAATCCACCATGACCAGGTAAGCATGGATTGCAAAAGCAGCAGAGTTTAAACATTTAAACGCTATAAATTATTGATGCAAGAATCAGTGCTTCTGACAAGCAGTAAACTGGGTGACTCAGTGCTAGGAAGTTGGAAAGCATTTGATCTGTGTAGGTGGAAATGTTCATAGTAAAAATAGAGTCATGGCAATTTCTTTTCCAGAACTCTAAGACCACTGGAGAGAGAGAGATCTGTTACAGGCTCTCTAGCCCCACTTGACCTGTCTGTCAGTTTGCTGTATGTCACTAGCTTGTGATATTGGAAGCTATGCCACCAGTATTTCAAATACTGGCAGTGCCATCCATGGTGGATTTCAGTGGAGCTTCCAGAGAAACACAGAGTAGGAAGAAAGGACTGGCAATCTACTTCCAAGAAGTAGATATGGTTCACAATAGAACATTGTCCAACTGGCTTGCTAGATATGTCCTCAGGAGGGACAAGTGTCTAGAGAAGGGCACTGTATTTGGTGATGCAGATGGTCAGAGAAAATGAGGGAAACTCTCAATGAGGAGAAGTAACACAATAGCCGCAGCAATGGACTCAGACATACCAATGATCATGGACATGAAGCAGGACTGGGCAATGTTTTGTTCTGTTACACATAGGTTACATGAGTTGGAGCTTACTCAATGGCGACTATCAACAACAACAAGCCTCTCTTGCTTGTTCTTCATCTCTTCCTGTCACACTTCCACACTGTGTCTGTGCACTGATCACCTGAGTTTGACTCTGGTAAAAGGAAAAAAAGATGGGAAGAAATAAACCAGGCTGAAGAGTTTTATGGGGTTCTGAGCAGAAGCCCCAGGCAGTGGAAATGAAAATTTGCCAAGGAAAGCTTGTATTTTGTCCTGTCTTTTCTCTTACCTCTCCGTTCAAATGGGGATTTTGTTTTTAATGCTGATTTCTTTCTTCCTCACTGGAATTGTCTTATGTAATTCTAGCTAGTTGAGTAGCAGAATTTAATTTGATGGAATGAAAGGAAATGTGCTTTTGTTTTCTTAAGAAGAACTAATGTTTGTCATTTCTTATTTATGAACACAATAAACCAGACGATTAGGGACAGGAGGGGAGAAGAGAGAAGATGCAAAGAAAAAAATCACATAGTATTTACAACACTATGCATGAAACATTAAAAATGCAAATTAAAGCAATCCTTCAGCAGAAGGGACATATGTATCACTAGAAACTCATATGAATATGTTCCAGGCTTTTCTATGGAATTACACTGGATGCTGAGTTACTTGATAAGGGCAGAATTTGACCTGGAGTTTATGTTTTCAAAGGAATCATTGTAGGTGCTCATTTATGAGTAAAACACGAGTAATACAACACTTGAAACTCCTTCCCCAGTTTCAGTGGAGTTTGTCACTGCTAGGAGATTTCAATCAGAAAAATGCTGTTCTATATCAATCTCAAAGAATTGTTACTAGAATCAAAGGAGAGAAAGTTATGACAAATATAATGCTGGTGAACCAGGATGTCCATTCTTAGGCATTTACCCAGGAGCAATGAAAGTACATGCCCATGAAAAGATTTGTTCAAGAATCTTTATAGCAATCAAACACCAAAAAGCACCACAACTACCCATCAATTGGTGAATGCAGAAACAAATTTTTTATGCATATCCCTATGACAGACTACTACTCAGCCATGAAAACAAACATAAAAACAATGCATGGAGAAACATGATTAAATCCTAAAAACAGTATGCTGACCAAGTAAAGCCAGGAATTAAAGAATACATACTATATGATTGATTTATTGAAATTATAAAAAAGTCAAGGACTCTTTTAGTTCTATTCTAAAACTTGTTAAAGACTTCATATTACTTGGTCTACACTCAACACCAATGGAAGCATCAGTCAAGCTATCAGTCTGGGAAAATTGGCTACAAAGGACCTCTTTCAAGTTTTGAAGAGCAAAGATATGTCCTTGAAGACTAAGGTATGCCTAACTCCAAGCCATGGTGTTTTCAATCCCTTCATATGCATGTGAGAGCTGGGCAATGAATAGGGAAGACCAAAGAATAGTTGATGCTTTTGAGTTGTGGTGTTGGTGAAGAATGATGAAAGTACCATGGACTGCTAAAAGAACTAACAAATCTGTCCTGGAAGAACACCCGGAATGCTCCTTGGAAGAGAGAATGGCCAGATGTCATCTCACCTACTTTGGTCATGTGGTAAGAGGGGACCATTCCCTGAAGAAGGATATGATGCTTGGTAAAGTGGAGGGTCAACAAGAAAGGAGAAGGCCCCCAACGAAATGGATTGACACAGTGGCTGCATCAGTGAGCTCAGGTGTAGCGGGGATTGTGCAGCTGGCACAGGACTGAGCAGTATCTCGTTCAGCCATACATAGGGTGGTGGTGGAGTCAGAGATGACTTGATGGCACCTAACAACAATGACAACAAAAAGAGTCAAAGCTTATAGTGTCAATGCATGTTGATGGCTGTCTGAATCAGGAGAGGGGGCAGAAGGAAACTTTTGGAGGTGATGGAAATGTTCAAAATTTTAATTGTAGTGATAGATGCATAATAGACATTTTCCCAAATTCAAGGGTGAATGTTATTGTATGCAATCTATATCACAATAAAATTGATTTGCAAGCAGTCCCTGCATGGTGCAAGCAGCCCCTGCTCAGCTGTCACCTGAAAGGTTGGTGACTGGATTTCACCCAGAAGCAGCTCATAAGAAATACCTCGTGATTTGCTTCCAAAAAATCAGCCATTGAAAACCCTGTGGAGCACTATTCCACTCTGACACTCATGGAGTTGCCATGAGTTGGAATCGGTGGTGACTTGTAAGTGGTAATGTGGTTACAGCATAGTGGCCATGTGCTTAGTTAAAATCAGGAGCCAGACAGGTTTGGATTTGAGTACAAATCCATTGTTTATGAGCTGTGAGATAGTGAACAAGTTGTTTGTTCTCATTAAGAATCATTCTCTTCATTAGTACAAATGTTCTAAGAATGTTTGAGTGTGTGCATTTTCTTTTACATGTGTCTCTTGGGCAATGTGATATAGTGGAGTTGTTGTTAATTGCCATCAAGTGAACTCTGACTTATGGTGACCCCAGATATAGTAGAATAAAACATTGCCTTGTCATTGTTAATCAGACAATATTCTGTCGTGATCTAGAAGATTTTCAGAAGTAGATTGTTAGACCTTTCTTCCTAGCCTGTCTTAGTCTGGAAGTTCTATTGAAACCTGTCCACCATGGGTGACTCTGCTGGTATCTGAAATATTGGTGGCATAGCTTCCAAATCATAGCAACACACAAGCCACACCTGTACAACAAACTGACAGCTGGGTGGTGGGATATAGTGAAAAGAGAATGAGATTTCAAGATTGAATAATCAGGCTTGGGTTCCCTTAGTCTCAGTGTCTTCAACTGTAAACTGAGGAAATAATCATCTCAGCTCAGCTATAGTACATTGTGATTAAGAAAGTAAATGTGAAAATGGGTGTGGTAGTGTCCATAAGAAGAGCGATATCACAAGTGAAAGCAAACTAATAAATGGAATCACAGGCAAGTTTTCTTTTTCTCTTTATGCTCTATATTTGCTGACTTTTTTCCATAAAAGTGAATTATTTTTATAATCAGGAAAAAATGTTAATTAATTTCCATTTTAGGAAAAAACAACATTGTAAGCCTGTAATATTTATTTGAAAAATAGGCATAAAAGTAGAGATGATTATACAGTTTATCTTCTAAAGAAGTCACTTTTAAGAGTGAAGAAGGGTATACAAAATCAGTTTTTCTGACTCTTAACTATCTGGAGTTAGGCCACATTTTGCAGGTGAAGAGCACAGTCTTCACAAGACAGGTCTCGCTTTAGATGCAGCCACAAACTTGGTAGTTCCCAGGATAGTTGAACTTCTGACTTGTTGTTGTTGTTAGGTGCCATCAAGTCAGTTCTGACTTGTACAGACCCCATATATAACAGAATGAAACAATGCTCAGTCCTGCACCCTCTTCACAATCATCGTTAAGCTTGAGACCATTCATTGTTAAAGCCATTGTGTCAACCCATCTCATTGAGAATCTTTCCCTTTTTCACTGATATCCTTCTCCAGGGACTTGTCCATTCTGATAACATGATCAATGTGTAAAAGTTGAAATCTGGGCATTCATGTTTTAAGGAGCATTCTGGCTGAACTACTTCTGTCTGGCAAATTTATGGTATTTTCCATATTCTTCACCAACACTACAATTCAAATGCATCAATTCTTCTTCAGTTTTCCTTATCCATTGTCCAGCTTTCACATGCATATGAGACTACTGGAAATGACATGGCTTGTGTCAGGCCCACCTTGGTCTTCAAAGTGACATCTTTGCTCTTTAACTGTTTAAGAGGTCTTTTGTAGAAGATTTGCCCAATACAATATATAATTTGATTTCTTGACTACTGCTTTCATGAGTGTTGATTGGGGATCCAAATAAAGTGAAATCTTGACATCAACATTTTCTCCATTTATCCTGATATTGCTTATTGGTCCAGATGTGAGTATTTTTGTTTTCTTTATGTTGAGATGCAATCCATACTGAAGACTGTAGTCTTTGTTCTTCATTAGTAAGTGCTTCAAGTCATCTTCACTTTCAACAAGCAAGGTTGTGTCATCTGCATATTGCAGGTTGTTAGTGAGTCTTCCTCTAATCCTGATGCCACATTCCTTTTCAGATATTCCAGTTTCTTGGTTTATTTGTTCAGCATACAGATTGAGTAAGTATGGTGAAAGGATAAATCCCTGACATACACCTTTTCTGACTTTAAACCATGTAGTATCCCCTTGTTCTCTTCGAATGAGTGATTCTGGGTCTACATACAGGTTCCTCATGAGCACAATTCATTGTTCTGGAATTCCTATTCATCACAATGTAATCCATAATTTGTTATGATAGCACAGTCAAATACATTTGCAGTGTCAATGAAACATAGGTAAACATATTTTTGGTATTCTTTGCTTTCAGCCAAGATCCATCTGACATCAGCAATGATAGCTCTCAAAATCTGACTTGAATTTCTGTTGATGTACTGCTGCAATCATTTTTATATTATTTTCAGCAAAATTTTACTTACGTGTGATATTAATGATATTGTTTGATAATTTCCACATTCTGTTGGATCAGCTTTCTTTGCAATGGGCCCCAATATAGATCTCTTCCAATTGGTTGGCCAGGTATCTGTCTTGCAAATTTCTTGGCATAAATTACTGAGTACCTCTAGCTCTGCCTCCATTTGTTGAAACATCTCAATGGATATCCCACCAATTCCTGGAGCCTTGCTTTTTCCAATTACTTCAGTCAGCTTGGCTTTCTTCTTTCATTAGCATCAATTCTTCATCATATCCTGCCTCCTGAAATGATTATACATAGACTAATTCTTTTCCATACAGTGACTGTGTATTCCTTCCATCTTCTTTTGATGTTTCCTACCTCATTCAATATTTTGCCCATAGAATCCATCAAAATTGTCACTCAAGGTTTGAATTTTTTCTTCAATTCTTTTAGCTTGAGAAATGCCTAGTGTGTTCTTCTTTTTAGATTTTCATACTCCAGGTCTTTGCACATTTCATTTTAATACTTTAATTTGCCTTCTTGAGCCAGCCTTTGCAATCTTTTGTTCAGCTCTTTTACTTCATCATTTCTTCGATTTGCTTTAGCTGCTCTCCATTCAACAGCAAGTTTTAGAGTATCTTCTGACATTCATTTTGGTCTTTTCTTCCTCTCTTACCTTTGTAATGACCTTTTGTTTTCTTCCTATATGATGTCCTTGATGTCATCCCACAGATCATCTGATCTTCGGTCATTGGTGTTCAATGCATCAAATCTATTCTTCAGGTGAGATATACTCAAGGTTGTATTTTGGCTCTTGTGGACTAGTTTTAATTTTATTCAGTTTCAGCTTAAACTTTCATATGAGCAGTTAATGGTCTGTTCAACAGTCAGCTCCTGGCTTTATTGTGACTGATGATATTGAGCTTCTCCATTTTCTTTTTCCACAGATGCAGTATATTTGATTCCTGTATATTCCATCTGGTGAAATCCATGTGTATAGTCACTATTTATGTTGTTGAAAAAGGTATTTGTAATAAACAAGTCATCTTCTTGCAAAAGACTATAATGTGATCTCCAGCCATTTCTGTCACCAAAGCCATATTTACCAACTACTGATGACTTGTTTGTTTCCAACTTTTGCATTACAATCACCAGTAGTTATTAATGCATCTTGATTGCATGTTTGGCTAATTTTAGACTGAAGAAGTTGGTAAAAATTTTCAATTTCTTTATCTTTGCCTTTAGTGGTTGGTGTGTAAATTTGAATAACAGTCATATTAACTGGTCTTCCTTATAGACATAAAGATGCCTTGTAGGCATCCTATCACTGATAGCATTGTACTTCAGGATAGATCTTTAAATGTTCTTTTTCACAATGAATGTGACACCTTTCCTCCTCATTTTGTCATTCTTGGCACAGGAAACCATATGGTTCAAAATCATCAATACCAGTCCATTTCAGTTCACTCGTGCCTAGACTGTTGTTGTTGTTAGGTGTCATTGTGTCATGTCTGACTCATAGCGACCCCATGCACAACAGAATGAAACACCGTCCAGTCCCACACCAGCTCCATGATCCTTGCTATACTTGAGCCCGTCACCACAGCCACTGTGTCAATCCATCTTGTTGAAGGCCTTCCCCTCTTTCGTTGACCCTGCACCTTACTAAGCATGACATCATTCTCCAGGGAATGGTCCCTCTGACAACATGACCAAAGTAGGTGAGATGAAGCCTGACCATTCTCGCTCCCAAGGAGCATTTTGGCTGCACTTCCTCCAGGACAGATCTATTAGTTCTTTTAGCAGTCCATGGTACTTTCAGCATTCTTTGCCAGCACCACAACTCAAAAGCATTAATTCTTCTTTGATCTTCCTTATTCGTTGTCCAGCTCTCACATGCATACGAGGTGATTGAAAATAATAAGTAAATCTTGTGTCGGGTTCACCTTAGTCTTCAAGGAGATATCCTTGCTCCTCAGCACTTGAAAGAAGTCCCTTTATATGTCCCTTTCCATTTTTGATAACATCCAATTTTCCAGGGTTCATATGTTGTACATTACAGGTTCTGATTATTAATGGTGTTTCAGATGTTTCTTCTCCTTTTGAGTTGTCCACACCATCAAATAAAGGTCCTGAATGCTTAAATCCATCCATATTATTAAGTCAGAAGGAAGGTTGGGAAACTTACTTCTGTAGTGATACTGCCTCAGAAATCCAAAGAGGGGTTTCTATGAGTTAGACCTGACTCAGTGGCAATGAGTTTGATTTTGGTTTGGCTACTTTGAGGATGCAGCTTTTTACACTCTTATTTTGAATGCCTTCCAATCTGAGAGGCTCTTTTTCTGGCACTATATCTGACAATATTCAAATGCTTTTCATAAGCTTTTCAGCACTGTATCAGATAATGTTTCACTGCTACTCACAGTGTTTTCAGTGACCATTATTTATTTATTTATTTTCCAGGAGTGAACCTACAGGTCCTTGTTCCTAGTCTTAGTCTGGAAACTTCACTGAAACCTGTCCACCATTGGTAACTTTGCTGGTATTTGAAATACTGGTGGCATAGCTTCCAGCATTACAGCAACACACAAGTCACCATAGTACAACAAGCTGACAGATGAGGTAGTGGAAACTTTTGACCTGCTGGCTACAGAGTTGGAGGTTCCCACTATCACCAGCTCAATAATTTGCTATGACTCATAGATATCATGAAATTATAGTTTTTCTATGAAAACTAGAACTATGATTATAGTTTTATTTCAGAAAAAAAAAAATTAGAGCTAGTCAAAGAAGAAACTCATAAAGTGATGTCCCACAGGGTCCCAAGCCTAGAGCTTTCATATCCTGTACCCCTGGAGTTAAGGCCATAGAATATTGTCAATCAGAGAAGCTCACTTGAGCTTCAGTATCTAGAGTTTTTATTGGGGTTTCATTATGTATGCATGACTGATTGAATCATTGACCACAAAAATGAACTCAATCTCTAGTCCCTGTCCTTTCCTGGAGATTAGGCTACTATTACCTGGTGGGTCTTTCTAGCCAGCCTTCACCAGAAGATCACCCAGTGATCTTCTTAACATAACCTCTCAGATATTTTCCAGGACACTTCATTAATAACAAAGACACTCCAATTACTCAGAAAATTCTAAATATTTAGAGGTTAGCTCCCTGGACCAGGGACAAAAACCAAATTCTTTGAGTTAAGTTATTTCATCACCCCACAGAGCACTATCAATAATTAATTATACCAGGACAATTTACATTCATCAACACTGTCCCAGGAAAATTGAACGTTTGGTCATCTATATATAAGGGCCATATAAATCATTATCTACTTGCAAATGTCTCTTAGAATTAAATAATAAACCACTTGAATATGTTTTTATATTCCAACACCATTGGATCTTGAAGTTAAAGAAACCATGGTCTTGCCTTTGGATCTCAGTGTTAAGAGGCACCTTTGTAAAGCAAGATTTGCCCAGATATCACACAAGCAATAGACAGGCTAGAGGGTGAACATTTACACCAGGTAGGTACACACCTTACAGCAATCAACTATGGGAGATTAGAGGGGTAGTATTTGCACAGGGAGATAGTTTAGAGGGCAGGAATGCAGGGGAAAGAAGAACACAGGGAAATGGTAGCCACAGGGAAAAAGTGGGAAGAAGGCTGTTACATTGTGGGGATTTCAATCAATGTCATGGAATAAAATGTGTATGAACTGTTATATAGAAAATGAATGTGCTCTGTAAACTTTCACCCAAATCACAATAAAAATAAGATAAAACACTTATGGAGAGAGAGAGAGAGGGAAAGAGAGAATTTTTTCTTTTGTAGGGAATGTGCAAATTTTGTCAGACTGCTTTATGGGGGCTGAAGCCTGGTGGAATGAGAGAACCACATACTTGTTTTCCTTCAGAGTAAGACTGATATATACAGACATATAGGTGTCATCAAGTCAACTCGTACTCATGGTGACTTTGTGTAAAACAGAATAAGATGTTCTCTAGTCCTGCATCATCCTCTTCATTGCCAGCATGTTCACATTCATAATGATGACTATTGTGTCAATTCATCTCATCAAAGCTTTCCCTCATCCTCACAGACCATTTATGTCACCAAACATGATGTCTTCCTCCAGTGATTCATCCTTCCTGTGGTGCAGTGAATTATTTAATATGGATGGATCTTCTGGCCATGGTTTTTGTAACTCCCACTAGATAACTAGGTGGGACAATATAAATGTACTTGTAGCCCACCAAGGGGATTTGATAGCTTATTAATAATGCAAATAAGGTACATGGCACCCTTGTAGGGGTGGGAAATAAGATGTATGGAACCCTGATGTGGGGATTGACCAGTTTTCCCAAATTGCAGCTTAAAATGAGCCATCCTGGAGGCAGAAAGGGGGATCTCATTTATATCAAGGAAGAAGAGCCAGGAGTGGAACACATCCTTTGGACCCAAAATCCTTGTGCTCGACTTCCTCAATCCAGGAGAGAGAGAGGTATAACAGTTTGCTGAAGTGGTTAGATACAGTGAGAGATGGCAACAGAGAAACCACAGCAGAAGAAGTAGGAGAATCAGACACCAGCAAGAGACAGAGTGGTGGGCTTTTTGGCCTACGGAGTCTTCAGGCAGGATGCTTGCTGGTGGAGCACTTATTGGCAGAGTCGAAAGAGTTTTATAACACTTGCCTGAGCAGGGAAAAAGTTGAGGCCAGAGAGAAGTATACTTGTAGCATGACTGAGAACAAGCTGTCCTGATAGAAGAAATGTATCCTCAGTCACATCTGATCCTGAATTGTAACCTGTTACTTCCCTCATACTCTTTGTAATCTTGAATATTGTCTGTGAGTTCTGTGTGGTCACTGCAATGAATTATTGAAGCCAGCAGAGAAGTGGAGAGTGTTACTGGAAGGAAAAGCTGGTGTCAGAACTGGCCAAAAGGTTGGTGAGAGGAGACATGTCTGACTTGTGCACATAGGAATAGGGATTGTGTTGTTGCTACTGATGGTGATTCTCTCTCCCTCTTATGAAGTTAGAGAAGGTCAGAAGATGCTTCCCCTAAGCCCTTTTTGCAGTTAGCACCAGGAATAGTGCCATTTGTTGCAATGGCTTCAGACTCATGGAAGCATGACACTTTGTAAGAGAAAGAAGGAAAGGGTATGAGGAACTAAACTTTTGATTCTTATATGTTTACTTTGATGTTGTTACCTGTAGTGGTTGAAATAAATGTAAGAGATGTTATGCTGTGGCTGAGGTGAGAAAAGCCTAGGGCAATCAGGATGATTAAAGTAGATGATTGATAGTGGGCCAGGGTATATCGGTTCCATCGAGCCAGAGGGCCAATGGTCATATTCACATGAATGGAAATATAGTCAAGGTGTGGAGAAGAGATGATGAAACTGGAATGTTTTAAAAAGGCATATAGGGGGTTATGTGTTTATCTGAATGTACTATGGATATTGAATGTTTCTCTTACTTAGAGAGAGAGCTGTAACAATTTGCTAAGATGGCAAGAGACAGCAAAAGATTATGAGAGACAGTGTCAGAGAAACTGCAGCAGCAGAGGCAGAGGAATCAAGAGACTAGTACAAATGAAACAGAGTGGTGGGCATCCCAGCCCCATGGAGTAAGAAAGCTGAGTGCCTCTGGGTAGGAGGCTTGCTGTCAGTGTGGCATTTGTCTCTGAACACCTATTAGCAGAGCTAAAACACTTGCCTAATCAGGGCAACGGCCAGGCTCAGAGAGAAGCTAACAGCTGAGAAGAAGCTGTCCTGACTGAAGAACTGTTTCCTGAGTTATTTATTATCTTAAATTATAACCTGTTACTTTGCTAATAAATCCCACAGTCATGAATACTGTCTGTGAGTTCTGTGAGAGCACTGCAATGAAGTAAATAACCTAGCAGAGAATCAGAGAATGTTATTGGGAGGGCCTTCTTTTTAATTGATAAAAAACGTTGGAAGGTAGTGGTATAGGAATCAGCCTTGGGCTGTGGATTCTCATGGTGATTCTCTCTCCCCTTCATGAAATTAGTGGAGGTACACCCTTCTTTTTGCACTTCCAAATAATGTGTCCAAAGCAAGTGAGTCACAGAATGTTCTGTTGCAATCCATAAGGTTTGCATTGGCTAATATTGATAAATAGATCACAAGGTCTTTTTCCCTAGTCTGTTTTAATCTGGAAGCTCCACTGAAACCTGTCCATCAGTGGTGACTCTTCTGGTATTTGAAATACACTGACATCGTTTCCAGCATCATCACACACACAAACCAGCACAGTACAAAAACCTGACAGAAGTTTGGCATCAAGTCCACTAGAATACATCAGAAATACTATTTTATTTGGAGGAAACAGTCCACATCCTAATTAAAATGAACAAACTAACAGAGGTTTGAAGATGGAATGGAAGAAGAAAGAAGAAATAAAAGAGGAATTTTATGACACCTTGAATTCATATGTAAGAACAGTGATTTTATTATTCTTTCTTTTCTTCTATTATTCTGACACATTAATTACAAAGAGCTAACTTTGATAGGATTGATTACAGCATAGAAAATGAAAGCTGTATATGTATTTTATTCTTTCTATTTATTCAGTCCACATCCTTTTAAATTCATTGCATAATTTCATCTGGCTAAGGAGCTCAGTTTGGAGTTGACTAGATATGACATTAACTTCAAAATATAATGCTTGTCAAAAATCTTATCATTGCAGCGTAATGGGAAGTATAATATACCTATTATTCACAACACTGTACAAATCAACTGATTATTCTGCAGAATATAAGTATATGTTAAATGTCTTCATATGAATGTCATTCCATGTCTAGTGGTTTCCAAACGCAGTTATATTAACATCAAATGCTTGTGCTTAGGAACATGTTTGACACATAACAGCTATAATTTCATTCAAAGTCCTGTGCTAGCCTTCCAGGAGCTCTGGTGGTGTAGTGCCTATGGCATTTGACTGCTAATCATAAGGCTGGTGGTTCAAACCCACCAGCCACTCCTCAGAAGGAAGGTTGGGCAATCTGCTTTTGTATTGATACTACCTCAGGAACCCAAGGAGGGGTCACTGTGAATTGAAGTCGACTCAATGGCAGTGAGTTCTTCTTTTTGTGTGTGTGTGCTGGCCTTCCATGTCTCTTCATTGAATGTGTTTCAGAGTCCTGCTCTTCCTCATACATTTATCAAGCACAGAGTAGCTGACCAATTAATACTTTATTGAACAATTGGCACAAGGATATCCAGACACCTCACTGTTCTAGGTGGTTTTCTCTGACACCATTATGGACTGAATTGTGTCCCCAAAAAATATGTATTGTAGATCCTAACCCTTTTACTTGTGGATATGATCCATTTGGGAGTAGAGTTTTATTTGTTATGTTAATGAGGTCATATCAGTATAGGGTATGTGTTAAGTCAATCACTTAAAATGGCAAATTAGGGAAGATCGTGGCCTAGGAAGATACAATATCCAGACCCTCTATAATAAAGACCTGAGAAATCAAGTGAAATGGATATGGATGACAGTCCTGGAACCCAGAACTTAAAAGGAAAGGATAAAGAAGTAGATCAAACATGATGACAGGATGAGACTGAACAAAAACAGTGAACATGGAGCAGTAAACTGCCAAGTGGCACAGTGTGACCACTTTGAATTATTGTATGCAGTGTTCTGATTGGAGCAGGAACCAGATAACCATCTCTGATTGCCCAGGACTACACTAGCACCCACATAGATAACCAGGGAGATGTGACCTCCCCTTTTATATAGCATAACCTTCTGGTGACCAGAGGTGTGGCCACTCTCACGCACACCCACCCAGCAGGCAGATAAACAACCACTCGCTGCCCCGCTGCCAGTGCTGTTCTGCTTTTTTGTCAATCTTTTATCTTAGTTACCCCTCTTTTTCTCTTTTAATTTCTTTCTTTTTTTCCTTCCTCTTCCCTTGACCTTTTTGTTTTTCTTTTTGATCTTTCAGTGTGAGGACATCTTCCCTACCACCCATGTGGTTAGTGGTGCTCATCCATGCCCCTCTCCAGTTGAAGGTGCACACTCCTATGGAGCTGTTTGACAAGTCATACTTTCACCAGTATTATGCTGCTTTCTTTCATTTTCTTTTTAAAAAATGCTTTTCATTTTATTTTTTATTTTATTTTTCTCCTTCTTGTCCATTCTCTCTTCCCTCCCTTGTTTCTTCTTCTTTCTTTCCTTTTTCCTTCCCCTTCTTCCCTTTTCATTATTTGATCCTGCAGAGCGTGTGCCTGCTCCCTGACTCTGAGATCAGCAGTACCCATCCTTGACCCTCTGTGGATGGTGGCATGCTCCCCCAGAGTAAACTCTATGTTCTTACTGTAACTGTATTTGGTGGCTAACATTTGCATCAGTTTTTTTTTTCTTTTTCCTTTTTCCCTTTTTTTTCTCAGTTCTATTTTTCCCCAACTCCTGTTTTTCTTTTCTTTTTTTCCTTTCTCTTCCCTCCATCTTCTTTTCCTCTTTTTATGTTGCAGATAAGTGGGTGCTCCACCCATTGCCAACCCTACCTTCAGCAGTTCCTGTCCCTGACCATACATATTTGGTGGTGTGCACTCCTGTAGGGTGAGTACCACCTTTCTGCTGCAGCTGTGTTTGGTAGCTAGTGCTTGTGCCAGTACTGTGCTGCATTTGTTATTTTATTTTTGTTTTTTCTTTTCCTTTTTTCCTATAGCTCCCTTCTCCACTTCCTTTATTTATTTTTTCCTTTTCCTTTCCTTTTTTTCTATCTTTCTCCAGCATTTGGGAGCCAGTGACCCTACCCAGTCATACCTACCACACCTGCCATCCCATCCAATGAGTAAGTTCTTCCACCTCCTCCAGCACCACTAGATCAACAACAGACTGTGGCCAACACCTACCCAGCCTGCTCTCATCTTCTCTGCACAATCAGAAATCAGAAACTCTCACCTGTTACCAAATCCACCAAGACAGACAACGTGAACCCCAGTGCTGACAAACTAGTGACCAGAGTAACATGCCTGCCCTGTATCCAGGATATATTAAAACAAAAGAAAAAAAATCATGATAAAGCAAATGAACATACAATCAACAAATTAATACACTAACAGTAGAATGACTTTGAGAAAACAGAAAATTTCAAATCATACACACACACACACACACACACACAAAGACCAGATGGTTCAAACAAGTGACAAAAATACAGGGCCAGAAAATCTTTTAGAGGAAAAAATGCTATTGGAACTAACTGATAAGGATTTCAAAAGAATTATATTTAGGCATCTTCTGTGAATTGAGAGAAAATTTGAGGCAACCACAGACAAAATAAAGGAAAACACAGACAAAACTCTAGAAGAATTATATATATATATAAAAAAATACAAGAAGAAATGAACAAAATAAACAGAAAATTAGAAATGAAACAAAAAAAGTAAATAGAAACCTAGAGATTAAAACTAAAATTTCAGAAATAGATAACACGTTGGAAGGACAAAGGAATAGAAGTGATCAATGGAAGAAAGAAATTGCAAGATTGAAGACAAATCTCTTAATACTAATCTGTTATAGGAACAGGCAGAATAAAGAATGAAAGAAATTAAGAAAGCCTAAGAATTATGTGGGAAACAATCAAAAGGAATAACTTATGTGTAACTAGCTTTCCAGTAAGGAGCTGTTTTGGTTACCTAGTGCCACTCTGACAAGAATATACCACAAATGGGATGCTTGAACAAACAAGAATTTATTCTCTTGCAGTTTGGAGGCTTTAAGTCTGAGTTCAAAGTGCCAGGTTCTAGGGGGTAGGTGAAAGCCCCTCAATCTTGGGCTTTCAGCTCTGTCTCCTGCTCCTGGCCCACTGGAGCTAGAGGCTTTTTTTCACTCAGACCGATGCTGGCTGCTGAGTCTGACAAGCCCAAGGTTGACAAATAAAAAGGCACATTCCCAATGTTGCCAAACCATGTGGCAATCCATTAATTCAAGTCCATGAAAGTCCCAAGGTCGGCAGAGCATGGCTGGCTGCTGAACAATGACATGGCTACATGCAGGGTTCATGCATGCCATAAGCTAGAGACCATTCCCAAAGCTGGTGCTTATATACGGGAAGCAGACCACATCCCTAAACCAGCTACTCAGCTTTTTGTTGTAGATCTCACCATGGAGTTGATTGCCAGTCTCATCATGGAGAATAACTACCACCAGCTGCCCAGTCACTCAACCAGGACCAACCAAGTTGACATACAACTTCAACTACCACAGAAGTTTTGGTAGCACAGTGCCTAAGGCATCCAACTGCTAACTAGAAGGTTGGGGGTTCAAACCTACTAGCTACTCTGTGGGAGAAAGACTGGGCAATCTACTTCCATAAAGATTTACTGCCTCAGAAACCCCAATGGGGATCACTATTAGTTACAATTGACTCAATGACAGTGGGTTTGGCTTTTTTGGTTTGGCATTCTAGAACAGGAAGAGACAAAAGAAGAAAAAAACTTGAGAGTTTGCTGGACTAATACTTCCCTAATATCATGAAAGATGAGAATATGTGTGAATATATATTCAAGAAGTTCAATGAACCCCACATAGAATAGACCCCATAAGAAAATCAACAAGAAATATCATGAACTTTCCAAAATTAAAGACAAAGGAAGGATCCTAAAAGGGGTTCAGGAAAAACAAAAAGTTATCTCCAAAGGAGAGCCAATAAGACCAAGCTCTGATTTTCTGGCAGAAGCCATTTGGACACGAAGACAATAAAACTCATTGCCCTCGAGTTGGATCTGACTCATAGTGACCCCTCCTTGAGTTTCTAAGGCAGTATCACTATATAAGTAGATTGCCCAATCTTCCTTCCAAGGAGCAGCTGGCAAAAAAAGACAATAAGGTGACACATATAAAACCCTGAAATAAAAGAATTGACAATCAAGGATTATAAATCCAGCAAAATTGTCCCTCAGATATGAGGGTAGTATTGGAACACTCCAAAATAAACAGAAAATAAGAGAATTTGTAAAAACCAGATGAACCTTACAAGAAATGCTAAAGAGAGCCCTTCAGACAGAGAACCAACAACAGCAGACACAAGCAGAGATTAAGGCACATGACAATATTACCTGGAAATCAACCCAGACATAGAAGTATCAAAAATAACATAAACTTACAATTCTTAAAATAGAGAACCAGAAATTTCAATTTGTAAAAATATTATTATTACAAAGCAAAAAGAGGTAATAAACAAGTAATTCCCAAACATCCAAATGGAGAAGAAGTCAAGACAATATCAAGATAGAATGGACTATTTTAAACATGGGAATATAATAATAAATTACACAGTAACTTCAAAGAAAATTAATAAACCTTCCTACCAAAATAAAAAAGAAGAAAACAATAAACTTCTAAACCAAAAAAAAAAACCCCAAAAAACAAACAAACAAAAAAAACCCCAAAAAACTCACTGCCATCAAGTCAATTGCAACTCATGGTGACACCTCCTTGGGTTTCTGAGGCAGTATCTCTGCAAAAGTAGATTGCCCAGTCTTTCTTCCGAGGAGTGGCTGGTGGGTTTGAACCATCAGCCTTCTGGTTAGCAGTCAGGTGCCTTAGGCACTATATTCCCAAACCTCCTAGTAAAGACTAAAACAGCAGTAATGAAGGAAATGATAACAAAACCTGTAAGTAAAATGAACTCAGCACAGAAATATATATTGAACAAAAAATTTATCAGCACCACAAAAAACCTACAGCATAATGTAGTAGTAAATTCATACCTATCAATAGTTACACTGAATGTAAATGAGTTAAATGCACTAGTGTAGAGACAGAGAGCAACAGAATGGATAAGAAAACATGAGCCATCAATGTGCTGTTTATTAGAGACATATCTTAGAAATAAAAAAATAAGCTAAAAATCAAAGGATAGAAGACCATATATCAAGCAAATGGCAACCAAAAAAAGAGCAGGAGTAGCAATATTAATTTCTGACAAAACAGACTTTAAGGCAAACAACAGTAAAGTAACAAGGAAGAACGTTACATAATGATTAAAGTGTCAATTCAGCAAGAAGTCATAACCATAATAAACATCTATGCATCTAATGAAAGTGCTCCAGAATGCATAAGTCAATATTTAACAGAATTGAAAACAGAAGTAGACAACTCCCTAATAACAGTAGGAGACTTTAATACAGTACTTTCAATGGAGGACAGAATGATTAGAAAAAAACTCAAGAAAAATATGGAGGATCTAAACAATACAATCACCCAACTAGATCTCATAGAAATATACAGAACACTCCACTCAACAACAGCATAATATTCTTTATATGTATATTACAAATATAAATAATGTGCATGGAACATCTTTAGAATAGACCATAAGTTAGGTCACAAAACAAGCTTCAATAAGTTTAAAACCATGGAAATATTACAAAACAGCTTCTCAAATCACAATGTTATGAAATTGAAAAATAACAGAAATATCAAGGAAAAAAAAATCACATACATGGAAACTGAATAACACCATGCTTAAAAATATTGGGTAATAGAAGAATTTATCAAAGAAATTTTAAAAATTCCTTGAATCTAACAAGAATTAAAAGAAAACATATCAAAATCATTGGGACACAGCAAAAGCAGTGCTCAGAGCACAATTTGTAGTAGTAAATGCACACATCAAAAGAGAAGAGAGAACCAAATCCAGCACCTTTACCCAACGTCTCCAACAATTAGAAAAAGAGCAAAAAAAGCCTACAGTCACCAGAAGAAAGTAAATAATAAAAAATTGAGCAGAAATAAATGAAAGAGAAAAAAAATAGAAGGCGTCAACAAAACTAGAAGTTGGTTCTTTGAAAAGATTAATAAAACTGAGGAACTATTGGCAAATTTAACAAAACAAAAGAAGAGGATGAAAAACCATGAATAAGAAATGAAATAGGTTATTTCACAACAGAACATACAGAAATAAAAAAGACTAATAACAGAATACCACGAAGAATTATACTTTAACAAATTTAAAACCTAGAAGAAATTAACAAATTTCTAGAAACACCTTATTCACCCAAAGTAGCAAAATATGAGGTAGAAAATTCGAACAGACTTATCACAAAAGAAGAACTTGAACAGGTCATAGAAAATGTCCCAAAAAAAGAAGACCCTGGCCCAGATGGCTTCACTGGTTAATTTTGCCAAACATTCAGAGAAGAGCTAGCATCAATTCCACTCAAAATATTCCAGAGCATAGAAAATAATGGAATACTCCTGAACTCATTCTATAAAGCATGCATAACCCTGATACTAAAACCAGGAAAAGACATCACTAAAAAAGGAAATTATAGACCAACATCCCTCATAAACATTGACACAGATATTCTCAACAAAATCCTAGCCAATAGAATCCAACAACATATTAAGTAAATAACACATCACGACTAAGTGGAATTCATACCAGATATGCAAGAATGATTCACCAGTCAATGTAATCCACTTCATAAATAAAACAGTGGAAAAGAAAACAACACATGATCATATCAATTGATGTAGAAAATGCATTGGACAAATCCAAAACCCATTCTTGATTAAAAGACCACAAAATAGCAATACAAAGGAAATTCCTCAAAATAATGAAGCCCATATATACAAAACCAATGGCCAATGTTATTCTCAATGAAGAGTGACTGAAAATGTTCCCCTTCTGAACAGGAATCAGACAAGTATGCCCTTTATCACCACCCCTATTTAATATTGTATTGGAAGTCCTGGCAGATGATATGATCCTATACATAGAAAATCCCAGAGACTCAACAATTAAAACTGCTGGAATTAATAAACGGAATAAGCAAAGGTGGCAAGGTCTGAGATCTACATATGAAAATTATTCAAATTCCTCTACATTAACAAAGAGAAATCTGCAAAGGAAATTAGGAAAACAATACCATGTATAACCACCCAAAGATGAAATACTTAGAAATAAATCTAAGCAGAAACACAAAAGCCTATACAAACAAAGCTACAAAACACTATTACAAGAAATCAAAAGAGGCCTACATAAATGCAAGAATATACCATGCTCATGGATAGGAAGACAGCATTGTGAAAATGACAATACTACCCAAAGCGTTCTACAGATATAATGAAATCCTGATCCAGATTCCACCATCATTCTTTAAAGAGATAGAAATACTAATCACCAACATTATCAAGAAAGGAAAGAGACTCCAGATAAGCAAAGCATTACTAAAGAACAAAGTGGGAAGTCTCACACTCCTTGATCTCAAAATCTACCAACATCCATGGTAGTCAAAACAGCTTAGTATTGGTACAGTGACAGACACAAAGAACAACAGAATAGAACTGAGAACCTAGAAGTAAATCCATCCACTTATGGACAGCTGATCTTTGACAAAGACCTGAAACTCATTAAATGTGGAAGTGTTATGACATTGAATAGTTTCTTTAACAAAAGGGGCTGGCAAAAAGCAGATATTCATTTGTAGAAAAATGAAACAGAATCTATATCTCTCATAATATTTAAAATATTAGTCAAGATGGATCAAAGACCTAAATATAAAACCTAAAACTTCAAAGATCATCAAAGAAATAATAGGGGCAAACTTAAGTCCCCTAATACGTGGCATAAATACACTATCAAACATAATTAAAAACATACAAACACCAGAAGACAAACTCGATGACTGGGACCTCCTGAAAATTAAACATTCATGTACCTCAAAAGACTTCACTGAAAGAGTAAAAAAGGAATCTACAGACTGGGGAAAAAAATTGGCAACAACATATTGCAAAACTGATTTCTAAAATTTATAGAAAATTTCAACATTCAACAATAAAAAGACAAACAATCCAATTAAAAAATGGGCAGAAGGCAAGAACACACACATGAAAAAATGATTGTGATCAATAGCCATGAGAGAGATGGAAATCAAAACAACAATGAGATATTATCTCACCCAGCATTAATAGCACAGTACAAAAAGAAAATGGAAAACAACAAAAACTGGTGAGGATGGGGAGAGAATTGAACTCTCGTACACTGCTGGTGGGACTCTAAAAGGTTGCAGCAACTGTGGAAAATGGTATAGTGCTTCTTGAAAAGATGGAAATAGAAATACCATATGATCCAGCAATCCCACTACTAGGTATATATCCTAGAGAATAAGAGCTATGAACAGATATATGCACACCCAAGCTCATCACAGCATTATTCACAAGAGCAAAAAGATAGAAACATCCTAAGTGCCCATCAACTGATGAATAGATAAAGAAACTATGGCACACGCACACAATGGAATACTGTTGTTGTTGTTAGGTGTCTTTGTGTCAGCTCTGACTCACTGTGACCCTATGTACTACGGAACAAAACACTGCCTGGTCCTGTGCCATCCAATAATTTTTGTCATGTTTGCATCCATTGTTGTAGCCACTGAGTCAATCCATCTAATTGAGGGTCTTCCCATTTTTCACTGATCCTTTACTTTATCAAGCCTGATATCCTTTTCCAGGGACTGGGCCTTTCTGACAACATGACCAAAGTAGGTGAGGCAAAGTCTGGCCATTATCACTTCTAAGGAGCTTTCCAGCTGTACTTCATTCAAGACAGATTTGTTCATTCTTCTACCAATCCATGGTAATTTCAGTATTTTCTTCAATACCATACTTCAAATGCATCTGTTCTTCTGAGGTCTTCCTTATCCATTATCCAGCTTTCATATACATGTGAAGCTATTGAAAATACCATGGCTTGTGGCAGGGCACCTCAGTCTACAAAGTGACATCTTTGCTCTTTAACACTTTAAAGAGGTCTTTTGCAGCAGATTTGCCTAGTGCAATATGTCCACTGATTTCTTGACTGCTGCTTTCATGGGTGTTGATTGTGAAGCCAAGTTAAATGAAATCCTTGAAAACTTCAATCTTTTCTCCATCTATCTTGATGTTGCTTATTGGTCCATTTGTCAGGATTTTTGTTTTCTTTATGTTGAGATGTAATTCATACTGAAGGCTGTAGTCTTTGATCTTCATTAGTAAGTTTTCCAAGTCATCTTCACTTCCAGCAAGCAAGGTTGTATCATCTGCATATTGCAGGCTATTAGTGAGTCTTCCTCCAATTCTGTTGCAGTGTTCTTTTTTCTATAGTCCAGTTCCTCGGATCATTTGTTCAGCATACAGATTGAATAAGTATGGTGAAAAGATACAACCCTGACAGACCGAATGGAATGCTACACAAAGTTGAAGAATAACAATGAATCTGCAATACACCACCTAACATGGATGACCCTAGAGGACATTATGCTGACTGAAATTAGTCAATCACAAATGAATTAATATTGTATGAAATCACTACTGTAAAAAGTCAAGAAAAGGTTTACACACAGAAGGAATCACTCTTTGAAGAGTACCAGGGGTGAGAGGGTAATGGGAGGGTAAATCACTGACTAGAAGATAAACATGTATTAACTTCAGAGAAAGGAAAAGCAATATACAATAAGGAGGAGGTCAGCACAAAATGATCAAGGCAAAGGAAGACAGTGGGATGTGCACTAGAATCAAAGGCAAGAAAAGTAAATGCTCTTACATACACAATCCTTCAATAACAATGATAACAAGGAGAATGGAACTACACCCATGGACATATATATAGGTTTGATAGAGGATATATCTACATATATATAGTTATGTGGTGCATATGCATCTATGAATACAGTAGAGCATACAGGGGGCAAAGTTATGGAAACTTCTTAGCCATAACAAAACACCTTGAAGGAACAAGTCACTGGGCTTGGGAGATTAGGACCATAGTCTCAGGGGACACTAAGGTAAATTATCGTAACATCATCCACAAAAGCAATGTTCTACATCCTACTTTGGTGAGTAGCAACTGGTGTCTTTAAAGTTTGTGAGCAGCCATCTAAGATGAAACTATTGGTCTCTTCTTGTCTGGAGCAAAGAAGAGTGAAGAAAATAAAAGATGCACAGAAACAATTAGTTCAAAAGTCTAATGGACCACATGAACCCCAGTCTCCACCACCCTGAGATGAGAACTATATGATGTCCAGCTACCCCTGGTGACCACTATGAAAGGGATCACAATAGGAGGTCCCAGATAGAGTGGGAGGAAAATATGGAACAAACTCAAAATCATAAAAAAGACTAGGCTTATTGGTTGAATAGAGACTGGTGGATGCCCCCAAGACTATGACTTTTAGACACCCTTCACCTAAAGAACAGAATTCTTCCTCTTGGCTCAACTCTCAGCCAAATAGACAGGCCTACAGTGTGAACATTAACAACAGGGGTACATATACATTGGAATAGTTAGCCATATGAGATCAAAACAGCAGCATTTGCCCTGTGATATATCTTAGAAGGGAGGAAGGGATAGGAAAGGATGAAAAGACATGGTAAATACTGAAGTGAGTGACTTCACTTTTGTAACTCTATTTTTGTAATGTCCAGCTATAACTGGCGATATCTTGCTAAAACTCCATTTTATGTAACTGAAGTGACCATCTCATCCTGCCTCCACTCCCCGTGGGTTAAGGGGTACCCCCCTTTTTGCATATTAAGCAATTAAAACACCCCTAGATAAATGCCTGTGCCAGAGCATGTACTCCGGGGTAGTTATCAAACCTAACTCCCATCACCCCTCGATGAAGCCCTGTGCTAGAGCACGTACTCTGGGAAGACCTGAGCTAGGATGTACTCCAGGGTGGTTATCAAACGTAACTCCCCTCACCCCTCGACGAATGCCTGTGCTGAAGCACATATTCTAAGACCTTGAAACTGCAGCTTCTGCTTCTGTATTATTGCTTGCTTGACTGCTTTATAAACACCTACCTAAAATCGGGCCCGTTGCTGCAGCATAGGAGTGCACTTCAGCTCCCTGCAGTTGGCTAGCCTAAATAAATCTCTTTTACCCAAAAGTGGACATTATAGTGGCTATTATTTTAAACTGAACCCATAACAATACTGGGAGGAAGTGGGAAGAGTGCTTTTACATTGTGAGGATAGCAATCAATGCCATAAAACAAAATGTCTATGAATTGCTGAATGGAAAACCAATTTACTCTGTAAACCTTTCACTCAAATCATAATTTAAAAACCAAAACCAAAATGAAACAAACAAACAAACAAAAACAGATTAGGCACAGCAGCAAGGAAGCACAAATGGAGAAAGATTGATGCCATATGGAGATCACCAAGAAGCAACACATATTCATGCAAACAATGAAAAAGTAAATTTGTCAAGTAAACTTAAAACCAAACTTACTGCCATTGAGTAGATTCTGACTCATAGAGACTTCCATTTGGCCAACGTTGTAAACCTTTATGGGAGCAAATTGCCTCATCTTTCTTCTGTGGAGCAGTTGGTAGGTTCAAACCACCTTCCTTTTGGGTAGCAGCCAAATAACTTAACCATTACACCACCAGACTCCTGGTGTTTCAAACAGGAGGATTAAGTTAATGCAGTAACACCAGAAAGAAAGGAAATCCTCTCTGAGAAAGGGGATGAGAGATGAAGAAAACTGAATTTATCAGAATTCTTCTCAAACTGAATAGCCCACCTGGTTGAATGTAGTTCTTGGATAAGCTGCTTGAGGAGGAGCAAATGTCATACCCCGTGGGCAGGTTACTAAACTCTCCTAATGAGCCAAGGTCCCCCCATCCACAGGGTTTACTTGTGCCAATGCGGATTTGTTTGAGAATACCTCAGGACAATTGAAAAAAGACTGAAAGAGTCTGATGAAACCAAAGCAGCAAGGGGAATGCTACCTCAAATCTAGAGTATCTAGATTGATCATTAAAGGATAAGAAGGAATAGTGAGCACCTCAAATCTAGTGTGTCTGGGTTAATAACCAAGGGATCAGAGAACCATTAGGAAGAATGTAGACTGAGGAGGTGTTGTAGCAGCAAGTTCTGATCTCAGCTGGTCAACCCAATATGGGTAGCTCCAAAGGGTGGGGGAAGCTGCTTCCAACTATGTAATTGATGCAAATGTAGTAGAGGGATCAACAAGCAATTGGCTCACCTGAGAGGCAGCCAGGATTCAGCAGATTCACACATACCTTCTGCATCTGGATGGGATAGAACTTCCCAGGTCTTCTCACAGCTCTGGCATTAGCTATCCTGGGACTCCTGCTGACTCATCGTTCGGGTCAACAGGACCCCATTCATAAGGGCTTGTGAATAAGAGATGCTTGTTTCAGGACCATTTTGCCATCTCTGTGTCACTGCAGAGCCTGGCACCAAATCCTCAGCTTTTTCTTTGATGTTGAGTGATAGCCAAAGCTTTACAGAGACACTTTTGCTATAAATACTGTTTGGCAATGATGAACTCACTTCTTGATTGAGGTATTCTCCCACTGCCATCGAGTCAGATCTGACTCATAGTGACACCCCCCCCCCCTTGGGTTTGCCAGCTGGTATCAAAACATCTGGTTAGCAGTCAAATGCCTTAGGCACTACGCCACCAGAGCACTTCTAAATGTTAGGTGTTTGCATAACTGTTTCTTCTTTCTGAATTATCTATGGAGGGAATAACAACTTTGTAGCATGACATCCCCTATTCTTACAGCCTACTGGATGATATGACTAAATGGTGATGTCACCCCAACTCAGCCTCAAAATCTTTATCAACATAAAACCAGGCAGCTACTTCCTATTGACTATAATAAAACCTACTTGCCACCTGCTGATCTAGAGAATGTGTTGGCAAGATTTGAGTGGCCAGGGATTGACCCTTTAGACATGCTGGGTAAAATTGATAGGATTTCTTGGACTATACCATTTCAACAATACATTGCCATTTGGTATTGTATTGCTGATCTGGGCACAGTTTGTTGAACACTACCATATTATTATTACTCCTTATGTTTCTTCTCAGAGAAGTTAATGGAATTGGATGTGCATGTACAATGCAGGTCAGGGGATTGCCACTTTGTTTTTGTTGGTTGGAAGGGATGATCCAGCTCACCCTCATATCTTCTCCAGTATTGTGCAGGTTCTTTTTCCTTCAATGCCTGTCCTCATCCCCAAGCAGAGAAGATTCAGAATAAAATGATAATACTATTATAACAGCAATCACAATATTGCCTCATACTTCTGTGCCAAGTTACTCTGATAAATGCTTCATGCCTATTTTCTAACATATCCTTCACAGCAACCTTTCAAGGTAGTTATTAGTATTATTATCATTTTGTTGTTGTTGTTAGGTGCTGTCAAGTCATCTCCTATTCATAGTGACCTTAAGTACAACAGAACGAAACACTGACTGGTCTTGCACCAGCCCAATGATCCCTGCTATGCCTGAGCCCATCATTGCAGCAATTGTGTCAATCTAAATTATTGAGGGCCTTGCATGAAGCCTGGTCATTCTTGCTTCTGAGGAGCATTCCAGCTGCACTTTTTTCAGGACACATTTGTTAGTTCTTTTAACAGTTCATGGTACTTTCAGTATTCTTTGCCAACACCACAACTCAAAAGTATCAACTCTTCTTTGGTCTTCCTTATTTGTTGTCCAGCTCTCATATGCATATGAGGTGATCGAAAATACCATGTCTTGGGTCAGGTGCAGCTTAGTCTTCAAGGATGCATCTTTGCTCTTCAGCACTTGAAAGAGGTCTTTTGTGATAGATTTTCCCACTACAATACATTGTCTGATGTCTTGACTGCTGCTTCCATTGGTGTTGATTGTGGAACCAAGTAATATGAAGTATTTGACACCTTCAGTATTTTTTCCATTTATCATGATTCTATTTATTGGTCCAGTTGTGAGGATTTTTGTTTTCTTTATATTGAGGTGTAATCTATACTGCAGACTGTAGTCTTCGATCTTCATCAGTAAGTGTTTCAAGTCATCTTCACTTTCAGCAAGGAAAGTTGTGTCATTTGTGTTAATGAGTCTTTCTCCAATCCTGGTGCCATCTTCTTCATATAGTCCAGCTTCTCAGATTATTTGCTCAGCATACAGTTTGAATAAGTATGGTGAAAGGATGCTACCCTGACACACTCCCTTCTTGATTTTAAACCATGCAATATCGCCTTTTTCTGTTCAACCAACAGTCTCATGGTCTATGTAGTTTCCTCATGAGTACAATTAAGTGTTCTAGAATTCTTGTTATTCTCAATGTTATCCATAATTTGTTATGAGCCACACAATCAAATGTTTTTGCATAGTCAATAAAACACAAGTAGACATATTTCTGGTATTCTTTGTTTACAGCCAAGAACCATCTGACATCAGCAATGATATCCTGCATTCCACATCCTCTTCTGAATCCAGCTTGCATTTCTGGAAGTTCCCTGTCAATATACTTCTGCAAACACTTTTTTTTTTTTCCTTTTTAAATTTTTATTGTGATGTGGGTGAAAGTTTACGGAACAAATTCACTTTCCAAACAGCAGCTCGCATACACTTTGTCTCATGACATTGACAGCAATTTCCCATAATGCAACAGTTCCCCTCCCATTTCCTCTCCATAGTAACCTCTTCCCTGTGTCCTTCCCTACCATATATTCTTGCCCCCTTAGCTGTCTCCTTGTGCATACATAGCCCTTCTATTCCCCCATGATTGACCTCTCCAAGGAATATATCTACCTAATGTAAATGTTCAGCTCATATGCCTGTCTTTTGTTTGGCTGAAAGCCACAGGAGTGTGTTCAATTCCAGACCTGAAGGGCCGCTAGGGGCCATAGTCTCAATCGTACCATCAGGATCTATCAGACCAGCAAACCTGGTCCATTTTTTTTTTTTTTTTCAAATGATTTTGAGTTTTGTTCCACATTGTTCTCCCACTCTATCCAGGATCTCCTCTGTAGATTCCCCTCCAAGTGGTTGACAGTGGTAGCTGGGCACCATCTAGGTCTTCTGGTCTCATAGTCATATAGGCTGAGGATCACATGATGTATCAGTCACTTGGACTAATTCTTTCCATGCTTCTTTGGTTTTCTTCATTCTTCTTTGCTCTAGATGAGGAGAGACCCATAGTTGCATCTAGATGGCCGCTTGTAAGCTTTTAAGATCCCAGTCACTACTTGCCAAAGTAGGATGTGGGACAATGTTTTTGTGTACTATATTATGCCAATTGAATTTGATGTCCCCTGTGACTATGGTCACGATCCCACAGGTCCAACTACTGGCTCCCTCTGGGTAGCATGACGTTGATTGTTTTTCTAATGTTGAACCATCCTTGCATACCTGATAAGAACCTCACTTGGTCATAATGAATTATTTTTTTGATATGCTGTTGGAATCTATTGGCTAGGATGTTGTTGAAGATTTTTCTGTCTGTATATGACAGATATTGGTCTGTAGTTTTCCTTTTTAGTGATGTTTTGCATGGTTTTGGTATGAAGGTTATGCTTTTCTGCAAACAGTTTTGAATTATCTTCAGTAAGATTTTACTTGCATGCAATATTAATGTTGGAAGGAAGATTGGGCAATCTATTTCTGTAGTGATACTACCTCAGATAATTTCCAAATCCTGTGGGATCACCTTTCTTTGGAGTGGATACATATATGGTTCTCTTCCAGTCAGTTAGCCAAGTAACTGTCTTCCAAATCCCATAGCCGAATGAGTGCCACAAGCACAACATCCATTTGTTGAAACATCTCAGTGTGTATTCTGTCAATTCCTGGAGTCTATTTTTTTTTTTTTTTTGCCAGTTCCTTCAGTGTGTCTTCAACTTCTTCCTTCAATACCATTGGCTCTTGGTCATGTGCTACCTCCTGAAATGGATGAATATCAACCAATTCTTTTTGTTACAATGACTCTGTGTATTCCTTCCATCTTCTTTAGATGTTTCCTACATTATTCAATATTTTGCCCATAGAATCTTCCAATATTGCAACTCTAGGCTTACATTTTTTTCTTCATTTCTTTCAGCTTGAGAAATGCCAAGCATGTTCTTCCCTTTTGGTTTTCTAACTCCAGGTCTTTTCACATTTCATCATAATAATTGACTTTTTCTTCTTGAACTGCTTTTTGAAATCTTCTGTTCAGCTCTTTTATCATGTCATTTCCTCCATTTGTTTTAGCTACATTCCATTTAAGGGCAAGTTTCAGAGTTTCCTTTGACATCCATTTTGGTCTTTTCTCCTTTTCTTGTCTTTTTAATGACTTTTTGCTTGCTTCATGGATGATTTTCTTGATGTCATCTCACAATTTCTCTGGGTTTTGGTCATTGGTGTTTAATGCATCAAATCTATTCTTTATATAGTTTCTAGATTCAGGAAGGATATAATTAAGGTCATATTTTGGCTCTCATGGACTTGTTTTAATTGTCTTCAACTTCAACTTGAACTTGCATATGAGCAGTTGATAGTCTGTTCCATCATCAGCTCTGGCCTTGTTTTGGCTGAAGATACTGAGCTTCCTCCTTGCCTCTTGCTTCAAATGTAATCAGTCGGATTCCAGTGTACTCCATGCAGTGAAGTCCAAGTGTATAGCCACCATTTGTGTTGTTGAAAAAGTATTTGCAATGAATAAGTCATTGGTTCTGCAAAATTCTGTCATGTGATCTCCAGTTTTATTTCTGGTTGGATAGAATTTTAGAAATGGATATCATTTTAGAAATGAGGAAATTGAAGCTTAGAGAGGTTAGGAAACTTTCCCAAGGTCATGCAATAAATTTCAGATGCAGAAGTGGAACTTGGCTTCATCTGACTTCAACATCCATGATTTGTTCTATGACCTTAACCCAGGTGTGTGAACTCATCCCTTGTGTTATGGAAATTGACCAGGTAGGTAATTCCATGTGACTTATCAGTTAGGATAAAGTGTTCTCCCTGAGTCTTCCTGGTGTCCTCAGAAGCAAGATATCTCAAGGATGGCCCAGTACATCACCTATCAGCTGGGTTAGAACTTGTACTAACAACCCCACTGGAAACTAGTTGTTTTTAGCTGCCATCAAGTTGGCATGACAACTCCATGCACGACAGAAGGAAATACTGTCCAGTCCTACACCATCCCCAAGACAGTACAATAAATCAAACTGTTCTGATCCATAGAGTATTCCTTGGTTGATTTTCAGAAGTAGATCTCCAAGAATTTTTTCCTCATCTCTCTTAATCTGGAAGGTCTGCTGTAACCTGCTCAGCATCATAGCAACATGCAACCCTCCACTGACAGATGAGTGGTGGCTTCACATGAGGTACACTGGCAGAAATTGAACCCAGATCCCCTGCATAAAAGGCAAGAATTCTACCACTGAACCACCACTGTCCCCACTGGAAACAAGAAGAGAGTCTACTCTGAGCTTTGTGTGATGGGCTATGGGGAGCAACAGAATCATAGCATTGGAAACCATTGACTGCTGCTCTCACTGAGGCACTGTCACTATTTTTTTTTTTTTTTTGTGGCAAAGAAACACTAATTGTTTTAGGTCGGGAGGGACAAAAGAAAGAAAGGGTAACCATGACGGGCTTAAGAAACTTGAGGTTAGATTGAGCTCAGGCTGAATTTTGAAATTCAAGACGTTAACAGGATTGAAATTTAGGGAGATTTGTCCTCTTCTCTTTGCTTGAAAGGGAGCCTGGTGACACAATGGTTACGTGCTCAGGTGTTGTTTTGGTCCTGTAGTGCCACTCTCACAGACGTACCACAAATGGATGGCTTCAACAAACAAGGATTTTATTTTCTTAGAGTTCATGAGGCTAGAAGTCTGAGTCCAAAATGCCAGCTCTGGGAGCTGGGTAAAAGCTTCTCAACCTTGGGCTTCAACTCTGCCTCTTGTTCCTTGCCCACTGAAGCTGATGGTTCTCTCTTCACTCAAGTAGCTGCTGGCTGCTGAAGCTGACAAACCCAAGGTTGACAAGTAAAATGGCACAGTTCCAAGATTATAAAACAACATGACAGGCCACTAGTTCAAGCCCAGAAACAGTCCTAGATAGGCAGGCAATTATGATAGGCTGCTGAATAAAGACTGGTCTACATGCAGAGTCCAAGTGTGCCAAAAAACTAAAGACCTTTCTCAAAGCTGCTTTTTATATACTGGAAGCAGACCACATTTCTAAGGTAGCTATTCAGCTCCTCACAGTAGATTTCACCATGGAGTTGATTACCAGTCTCATCATGGGGAATACTGCATTCAGCTGCCCAGCCACTCAGTCAAGCCCATCTGAGTTTAAACAAAGCCTTAATTACCACAGGTTCTAACCTAAAAGTTGGTGGTTTGAACCTACCCCATGCTTTTTTGGGAAAAAGACTTGGTGATCTGGATCTGTAAAAATATTACAGCCAAGAAAACCCCATGGGAAAGTTCTACTGTCATAGGGATCACTATGAGTCAGAATTGACTATATGGCACCCCACAACAATAACTTTGCTTGAAATATTAGAAATACTGTGTATTGTGTATGAGAATGTTAAAGAAATAAATGTAAAGTTATAGTGTTAATATTCATAATAAAAGTTAATGTCTGTGTGGCTCTAATGGTCTGGGCTCCCTTTTATTATTATTATTAGCAGCATTTTAACCCCTCAGAGAAGTTATTAGACTCTAACCTCCACTGCCATTGCTATTGTAATAGGAATAAATGTCATTTTCCTCTGGTTGTTAATTCAGCTTTAAAAACAAAACATGAAAAAGATCCTGTCTATAAACAATTCCAAATACCACACAATCAGCACATTGGCAAGGAAGGTGAATGTTAATGAGATCATGTTCTGGCCATTGGTCTAAATGTTACAGGCTTCAGGAAGTATTACTATTAATGATCTGAATCATAAGCTTGTGTTGGAAACCAATTATTTTACTCAAAATCTTATCACAGAGATTATGAGGAGCATTCTTTATTTTATTTCAAACATATCGACAATCTAATAAAGGACTGGGCACTGTCATATTTCCCCCATTTGGTAGTGATCAGTGTCTACTCCCTCGGGAGTTTCCTTGGTGTGATATGCAGAGGGCCTAGTGGATCCAGGAGAGCTCTCCAGGAGAACCAGTTTCAAAACTATCTTAAATTTTCTGTTGCCCATGACAGTTTATCATTTATCCTGAGCCCTGGAAAAACCCATCAATGTGAGCTAGGCTGGGGATCTTCCCTATACTCCCCCACAGTTCCAGTTGCTATAGACTCATGACAATTTCATATGTGTGAGAGTAGAACTATGTTTCATAGGGTTTCATTGGCTGATTTTTTGGAATTAGTTGGCTAGGCATTTCTTCCGAGGTGCCCCTGGGTGGACTCGAACCTCCAATGTTTTAATTAGCTGCTAAATGCATTTACCATTTCTATCACTTAGAGACTTTCTTCTGCCTGAATCAGCTCACTCTTTCCAGGAACATATGCTAATGTGTAGCTAGGTGACCTTAGATTAGTACATTAGGTGTTAGACAATAATGAGATGTGACATCTTTCTTCTGAACTGAGCCTGATATTTTTAAGCATAAATTTTAAAAAAGTAGAATTTCCAGAACAAATTGGACATTCTGATGTTGTTGCATTAATTTCAACCCTCTGCTTGGCAGATTTATTTTTCCAGTGTTTGTGTGAATATGTGTAGCTCTCCTATGGTTTTGGGGTTGGTGGATGTAGATGTTCTGCCCGCTATTGGGTTTCTGCTTCAAAGGAGAGAGGTCCTGATTCTACATTTGCCCCTTTTTTGCAGTTAAGGTGATCTGTGATGTTGAGCTCCAATTATAGTCCATTTCCTTCCTGAGCTGGGATGTGAGATGCACTGTAGCATTGATAAGAAAGTCAGCATCTTTATGGTCACCATCACTGAAGCATCACGTGCGTTTTATGTAACCAAAAACCAAAACCACTGCTGTCAAGTCAATTCCAACAGGGTGTGTAAATTATCTTCTGGGAAGAGGGCTTATGTATCTCAGGGCTACTTAAGTACAACAGAGAAAATTTGCCGGTGACAATAGTTTCCTAAAAAAGAGCGGGAAAAATCACTAATTTTGCAGTAAAGATTAGGGAGCTTTAGGACAAGAAGGGAATTTGATCCAGGACATACTGGCATGTAAAATCAGGTAGAAACAAGTACCAGTATGGGGATTAAATATGCATGGATTTTATTAAGGGAGAAGTCTGAGCAAGAGAAAATAAGGGAGCCAGAGAAGGCAGGGAGAGCTGCCAAATCATGATTCAAGACTGACTGATGTGAGAAGTGAGGAAGGGGAGGCTGGGTGGTGGGACAATTTGATGAACTTCTGTGCTACAGTCTTTGGCATTTTCCACAAGGCTGTAGGGGAGGCCTTGAGCCAAAGTCAGTCATCAGAAATATCCCATTCTGTGAGTACCAGAAACTAGCCTCAATGACTTACCTCAATGACTCTGCTATGCTTGCTCACTGGCTGGAAGCAAGCTGTGGGAAGTGTGGACTCATACAAACCCAGCCATGATGGATTTCAGAGCCCTCAGTCAGTTATACTCTCTTTGGTTGGAGTCCTGCAAAGCACATTTGCAGTCCACTTTGTGCTTTCATCTCCTTAACTTGAAGTAGAGAAAGATTCCTTTATTAAATACTATCGATCCTCATCACTCACAGATTCCATATTTGCAAATTCATTTATTTGAAACCCCAAATCAATACTCACGGCATTTTCATGGTGCCAAAGGGACAGGGAGGCTGCATCTTCTGACGTCCTCTAACCACACAAGAGGAAGACAGAATCACCATCAATAGCCCAAAACTTATTCCTGCAAGGCCAGTCATGCTGCCTCCCTCCAGCCCTTGAACCAATCATTCCTCCCGCAACACCCACTACTTCTCTGCTAGATTTGATAATTCGCTGCAGTGGCCACACAAAACTCACAGATTATGGGGTTTGTTAGGAAGCATCAGGCTACAATTCACATCAGGAACCATGCTCAGTCTCTCTCCCAGCAGTGCATGTCTCTAGGTGTCTCTTTCTCAGCAGCGAATGTCTCTCAGTGTCTTTTTCTTAGGAGCACGTTTCTCTTAGCAACATATCTTTCTCAGCCAGCAGTGAAAGAGAGACTTCTTCTGCCTCTAGAAGGGTTCCTTTTGAGCCTGGCAGAGTGGCCAAACTAACCAATCATAACATCAGAATTCTAAACACCTGAGAGAAAGCAAACTTCCCAGAACATTGCTTTGTACCACTTGCAATAGAAATACCCCAGGTGGATAACTTTAACAATCAGGAGGTCTTCAGTTGCTCATGGCAAATTCCACCATGAAGTTTACAAAGACATGGCTAGAAAAGTCATACCAGGTAATTTACTACACCACACATGGTCATTCATGGACATGTGAAGAGGAGGGAAAAATTTGAGTTTTGCCCAATATACATGTTCCCAGCTGAGGCTGAACAAGGCAAAACTCTGATTTTTTATTTCAGCTCTTGTACTGTAAACAAGTGTCATTTGGGGGGAGGTTTATTGACTGCTGTGTTTTATACATTTTTGTTGGTGATTTTGCTGTTTAAAATGGTTCCCAAGGGTAGTGCTGAGATGAGGTGTTGTCTACTGCTCCTATGTGCATAAAGGCTGTGACATGCCTCATGGAGACAGCACATGTGCTAGATAGATAAGGTTAATTCAGGCCATGAGTGCAGTGTTAATGAGTCAACAATATATATTAAATAAAGTTTCTTTAAACAGAAACACCAATACAAGTTTATATATTGATTGGCTGATAAAAATGTTGTGACCAGAGACTGACAGGCACCTAGCCCTGTATTTCCCCTAGGAGCAATGATTCAGTGTTCACTAATTGAGTGTTACAGTAACTGTATAGATTTAATTACCATGAATAAGGGGAGCTGACTGTACTTGTTTTGGGTCAGACACTGCTATATCCTAGAGTCACAATGGGGAGTAGGAAGGAAATGAGAGAAAAAGACCATGTGCCCATGGCTCAGAGGTACTTCACTGGCCAACCTCCCTTTACTGCTATTATTAGTTTCTGTCAAGTCAATTCTGACTCATGGTGACCCATAGGACTGCCCTATGGGTTTTTCAAAGCTGTGATCTTCAGATGCAGATTGCTAGGTTCTGTCTTCTGAGGTAGCTCTTGAGGCACTCAAATTGCCAACTTCTTGGCCAGTAGTTGAGTGTTTAACCATTTGCACCTCCTACAGCAAGCACACACAGACTCACAACAGCCCAAGTCTAACAGACTCCAAAGCTCACTGGTATTCTCATGTTTTCTGTTCCACTGACATATTAGTTGAAGTCACAGGTTTTGTCCAAACTCTGGGCTGTTTGATGCTCCATCATCAAGGAGATCACTAGCATCCTTATTGCTTCCTTTTCAGAGCATTGATTTCTTCCTTCCTTGATAAGACACAATTCAGTCACATTGCCAGAGCATTTCTATTCACATTCCTCTGCCAAGCATGTAACAGACAGGAACTGTAATTCACATCCCTGTTTAGTGGAAATTATATTTCCTACCTGTCATTTTTATTTTGTCCAGTGGTATTTCTAGTGTCCCTCGGTACTATCTCTGTATAATGAGGTGTCCTCATGCTTCTTGCTTAAATGTAAAGAACATGAAAATCTTCACAACTGGACACATAAACAACATCATAATAAATGATGAAGAAATTGAAATTGTCAAGGATTTCATTCTACTTGGATACACAATCAACAGCAGTGGAAGCAACAGTCAAGAAATCAAACAGTGTGTTGGGTTGGTCAAAAGACCTCTTTAAATTTTGAAATGCAAAGATGTTACTTTGATGATTACCATGTGCTTGACCAAGCTATGGCATTTTCAATTGCCTCATATGCATGCAAAAGCTGGACAGTGAAATTTGAATTTTGAAATTTGAATTGTGATGTTGGTGAAGAATATTGAATATACCCTGGACTGCCAGAAGAATAAGCCCTAGTGGGACAGATTAAGTCTTTGGCTACTAACCCAAAGATCAGTGTTTCAAACCTACCAGTTTCTCTGTGGGAGAAAGATGTGGCAGTCTGCTTCTATAAAGATTTACAGCCTCGGAAACCCTATGGGATAGTTTTACTCTGTATAGGATCACTGTGAGTTGGAATAGACTTGATGGCAATGGGTTGGTTTGTTTTTTGAGCCAGAAAAATGAAAAAAATCAATATTAGAAAATATACAACCAGAATACTCCTAACAAGCAAGATTTGCAAGGCTTCATCTCACTTACTAAACAATATCAGGAAGGACAGTCTTTCGAAGAACAACATGCTTGGCAAAGCAGAAGATCATTGGAAAAGAGGGAGACCTTCAATGAGATAGACTGACATAATTGCTACAACAACAGACACAAACAAGGTACAGGACTGAGCAAGATTTTGTTCTGTTATATGCTGTTGTTGTTGTTAGGTGTTGTTGAGTTGGCTCCGACTCATAGTGACCCTAGGTACAACAGAACAAAACACTGCCCAGTTCTGCATCAGCTTCACAATCCTTGCTAGACCTGAGCCCATTGTGGCACCCACTGTGTCAATCCATCTTGTTGAGGGCTTCCCCCTATTTCCTTGACCCTCTACTCTCCAGGGAATGGTCCCTTTTGACAACATGACCAAAATCAGTGAGATGAATTCTGATCATTCTTGCTTCCAAGGAACATTCATTCTGACTGCACTTCCTCCAAGACAGATGTATTAGTTCTTCTGACAGTCCATGATACTTACAGTATTCTTTGCCAACATCACAACTCAAAAGCATCAACTCTACTTTGGTCTTCTTTATTCATTGTCCAGCTTTCACATGCATATGAGGTGATTGAAAACACCTTGGCTTGGATAGTTGTTGTTGTTATGTGCTGTTGAGTCAGACTCAACTCATAGTGACCCCTACTTGGGTTTCTGAGGCAGTATCACTACGGAAGTAGATTGCCCAACCTTCCTTCCAAGGATGGCTTGGGTTAGGTGCACCTTAATCTCCAAAGAAACATCTTTCTTCTTCATAACTTTAAAGAGGTCTTTTTCAGCAGATTTTCCTACTGCAATACATCATCTGATGTCTTGACTGCTGCTTCCATTGGTATCGATTGTGGAACCAAGTAATATGAAATCTTTGACAACTCCAATCTTCTCTCCATTTATCATGGTGCTGCTTATTGGTCTAGTTGTGAGGATTTTCATCTTCTTTATATTGAAGTGTAATCCATACTGCAGACTGTAGTCTTTAATCTTCATCAGTAAGTGCTTCAAATCATCTTCACTTTCAGCAAGCAAGGTTTTGTCATCTGCATATTGCAGGTTGTTAATGACTCTTCCTCCTATCCTGATGCTGTGTTCTTCTTCATATAGTCCAGCTTTTCTGATTATTTTTTTCAGTATGTAGATTGAATACTGAAAGGATAGAACCCTGACACACTCCCTTCCTGACTTTAAACTATGCAGTATCCCCTTGTTCTGTTTGAATGATAGTCTCCCGGTCTATGTACAGGTTCCTCATGAGCACAATTAAGCATTCTAGAATTCCCGTTCTTCTCAATGTTATCCATAATTTTTTATGATCCACACAGTAGAATGCCTTTGTATTTTCAAGTAAATATCTTTCTGGTACTCTTTGCTTTCAGCCAAGATCCATCTGACATCAGCAATGATATCCCTTGTTCTGTTATATAGAAAGTCATTATGAGGCATTGTTGCATGTCTGGGTGCAGAAGCCTGACTGCCTAACTAGTTTTGCATCCTGGGTCTACTGCCTACTAGTAGCGTGATTTGGGACAATTTATTCAAGCTCTCTGTGCCTCAGTGTCCTTATTTGCAAGCAGGGATAATATTATATCATATGTAAAAAAAAAAAAAAAATCATTGCTGTCAAGTTGATCCCGATTCATAAGTGACCTTTCCTGGGTTTCCAAGTCAGTATCTATACGGAAGTAGATTGCCCAGTCTTCCTTCTGAAGAGTGGCTGGTGGGTTTGAACCACCAGCCTTCTGGTTAGCAGTTAAATGCCTTAGGTACTACACCACCAGAGCTCCTATTATAACATATATCAGTTGCCATTGAGTTATTTTGACTTAATAGAGACCCCATGTGTATCAGAACAGAACTGTGCTCCATGAAGTTTTCAATGGCTGACTTTTTGGAAGTAGATTACCAGGTCTTTCTCCTGAGGCACCAAAGTATGTTCAAATCACAGACTTTCTGATTAGTAGCCAAATGCTTAAGCATTTATGTCACTCAGGGACTTGAATAATAATAGCACCTACCTATTATAGCTGTTATGAGGATTGAATGTGATCATACAGGCAAAATTCTTACCGTAGTGCTCAATAAATATCAGCTATTATTAGACTGAACCACATAAAATTCCCACTTTTGTAAGTCAAAAATCATTAGTACAGGCATACCTCAGAGATATTGCAGGCTTGGTTCCAGACAACTGCAATAAAGCAAATATCACAAAGAAGCAAGTCACATGCATATTTTGGTATCCCGGTGCATAGAAAAGTTACATTTACCCTATACTGTAAGCTATTAAGTTTGCAATAGCATTAGGAAAAAGTTTGAAATATTGTGAGGTTTAACAAAATGTGACACAGAGACATGAAGTGAGCACATGTTCACTGTTGGGAAAAATGGTGCTGATAGACCTGCTTGACTCATTGTTGTTACATGCTGTCGAGTTGGACCCAACTCATAGCAACCCCTCCTTGAGTTTCCGAGACAGTATCACTACAGAAGTAGATTGTCCAACCTTCCTTCCAAGGAGCGTTTGACTCAAGGTTGCCATAAACCTTCAATTTGTAAAAAAAATGCAACATCTGCAAAGCACAATAAAACAACGTATGCCTGTGTTAATAGTGTCACATGGTTCAACCAAAAAAAAAAAAAAAAAAAAGCAACTTGTTATTGAGCAAAGGTTTTTGTCTCACTAGCTTTTACTCATTCATTCATTCATTTTCCATGGGGTATTCAATTGCCCTGTAGTGCAGCTCAGGAGAACTGCTTTTGCCTTCTTGTCAGAACTAAACAAATTATCCCACTCAAAGTCTATAATTTGAAGAGAAGGCAAATTTGGAGACAAAGAAATTGTTTCTGTCTCATCTGTCCTCACCTCTTTTTCACACAAGGGGGGACTTGGGCTGATAAGAATTCTCTGTGGTGGGTGCTCAGCCCAAGAAAGAAGAAGGACTTGTCCCTGCTCACAAAGCAAACTAAGTCACATCAGGCTGTCCCCTTCTACCTCAGAAATAGCCACTTGTCCAGGTAGATCTACCTGTGGGGAATGTGATACCTTTGTGGAAAACAGCTTACTTTCTGAGAGACCATGGGGAATCCTTTAATTAATGCCAACACAGAGAGGTGCTCCACCTAAAAAGCAGGTCAAGTCTGTGCAGGCAGGATTTGCAGAGTGAGTATGAAGGGTCCTGCAAGTGTGGCCTGTTTCTTTCCTCACCTGTGCTGGGATGCCTAAAATCATAGGTACTCCTTGAAGTCCAGGTATTTACTTCCCAAAACTCCTGTTAAAGTGCCAATTCACATTTATTCAGTGGGAGGTAGTTTAGTATTAAAGTGGCCTCTGACACATGGCAACTCCATGCACAATGAAACAAAATGCTGTCTTGTCCTGCATCTAACCTATGATTGGTTGTGGATCTGACTGTTGTGATCTATGGAATTTGCATTGACTAATTTTGGGAAGTAGATTACCAGACGTTTCTTCCCACTCTCACTTAGTCTGGAGACTCCACTGAAATACATTCAGCATCATAGCACCACATAAGCCTCCACTGACAGAGAAGTGGTAGCTATACACAAAGTGCATTGGCTGAGAATTGAACCCGAGCCTTCCGCATGGGAGGTGAGAAATTCTGCTGCTGAACTACCACTGCTCCCAAGTTTTGGAGTATAGCATGAAATTGTCCCAAGTCTAGCTGTCTGGCCATGTGAATACATTATACCTCCTTGGACCTCATCTACAGAATGAAGGCTTTGTATGTAAGTCAGAATGGCCAATGCATCTTATCCCCAAGACCATTTTGATCTATGGGTACAAACTCCTTAAAGCACTATGTTGGGAGGGACTAAGCCATGTAAGATCTCAGATGGGAGGAAGGCCATGAGAGAACAAAAGTGGAAGAAGCCCAGCCCAGAAGGCTATTTGCATATCTGTTATATGAGTCTCAAGGATTGTGTCTATCCTATTGTCCCTTGTTTGCTCTATATTTGTTCCTAGGAAATACTTGAGCTCTGAAGAAATGAGAAGTAGGACAGAGACATAGAAAAGTCTGGAAAGAATAAAAGGTCTGGGAAATCAGTTCCTTTTCATAGGTAACTAGCTGTCCCGGGAGAGGCTTAGAAATCATCATCTAGCCGCAGATGTTCTACTCAAGACCGTGATGAGTCCTACTAGAAGTAAAAAATAAGGTCTTTGGGGCAATGGAGGAATAAAGAGTCCTGTTTTTCCTCACTGTCAAAATAGAAGGGGTTCCATTTGGCTGCAGAATGACCTTCCATTTTCATCCCATTCACTGTTCTCTCAAGCACCAGTGCCATCCATAGTCAACCCTTAAGAGTGCGTCTCCATCACTTATTCTTTCTCCTTCTCTGTCCTTCCACCTTTCTTTCTCAGCTCTCCTACTTCCTCTGCATTACTACTTTCTGGTTTTCTTTCTATATTTTGAACAAGTTTTAATCACTATCTTGCTGGATTTTTTATTTATTATTATTATTTTTTTGGTGGGGGTTACCTTACCTCCATACCTCTTCAGGTAAATTTTGCAAAGGTGGCACTAACACATTTCCAGAAATATTGTCATCATAGGCCTCCCATTGCTATACAGAGTGTATAACCATCGCATGTAATCAATAAGATAGAACTGTTTGTTAAAGGTTATGTGAATAAACAAGAGTTATACTATATACATATCAATAGGGTTGACTCTATCTTTCACCTTTCATTGTGTCACTGAATAGGAAGTGATCTTGGAGTTTATCTGTTCCAATTCTTCTCACTTTCCTGGTGAGGAAACTGAAATGCAAAGGGTGTAGTGGTTTGACAAAGGTTAGTCAATTAGGTTAATAGTATAGAAAGAACTATTAAACCCAAGCCTGAGCACCCACATTTTCTTTTCCATTTTAATATCAAACCCATATCTAAACAATCACAACATGGACATCTCAAACAAACTTTTCTACATTTTTTCAGACACAATTTCTATGGACAAAATGCTCTCCATGTACAGTAAGCAGCCAAGTTTGTGACTTAAAAATTAATAGTAAGGTTCACCCATCTAAAATCTCTACCTGTTTTGGTCCTCTGGTGCTTTTGTAACAGAAAAATACCACAAATGGGTGGTTGTAATAAATACTTTATTCTTTCACAGTTTTGGAGGTTCAAGTTCCGGCTCTAGGGACTGGTGAAAGCCCCTCAGCCTTGGGCTTCAGCTCTGCTTCTTGCTCCTGGCTCACTGAAGCTGGAGGTGTCTCTCTCTCTCTCTCTTTCTTTTTTAATGTATTTTATTGAAATATAATTTATGTACCATGAAAAACACAAAACTAAAGTGACATGGGTCAATGTACATTTTTTTTTCTAATGTTTTCTCCCCTCCCCTCCCACCCCTAGTAACAAACAAAGAAAATTTCCTTCCATATATAAACCTTTCCTTGACTTTTTATAATAATGAACTAATACTATATTTGTCCTTCTGTGACTGACTTATTTCACTCAGCATAAAGTCCTCCAAGTTCATCCACATTATGTAGTGTTTTGCAGATTCTGCGTTATTCCTTAGTATTGCATAGCATTTCATTGTGTGTATGTACCATAGTTTGGTTATCCATTCTTCTGTTAATGGGCACAGAGGTTGTTTCCATCATTTTGCTACTGTAAATAATGCTGCAATGAACATGGGTATGCATATATCTGTTCCCATCCTGGCTCTTTCTTCTTTAGAATATACACCTAGTAATGAGATTGCCGGGTCAAATGGTATTTCTAATTCCAGATTTTTAAGGAATTGCCATATTGTTTTCCACAGTGATTGTATCATTTGACAGTCCCACCACCAGTATATGAGAATCCCAATCTCTCCACATCCTTGCCAGCATTTGTTATTTTCTATCTTGTTGAACTTTGCCATTAATGCTGGGGTGAAATGGTATCTCATTGTTGGTTTGCTTTGCATCTCTCTGATGACTAATGATCATGAGCATTTCTTCATGTGTTTGTTGGCCACCTGAATATCCTCTTTGATGAAGTGTCTATTCATGTCTTCTTCCCATTTTTTAATTGCATTGTTAATCTTTTTGTTGTTGAGGTGTTGGAATTTTCTATAATGTTTAGAGATAAGTCCCTTGTCAGATATGTAATTATTGACCAGTATGAATTTGTTGCCGTCATTTTGTTGTGTGTTTTCTCGTGGTGTTGATTTCTTTGTTCCATATAATTTTCTATGCTGAGCTTATTTTGTTTATGAATCATGTTATCACTTCCTTCATTGCTATTGTTTTAGTATTTGTTAAATATTTAAATATTTGTGGTTGTCCTTTTTTTTTTATTTTGATGTGAAAGTTTATCATTTTTCTTTGAGGTTACCCTGTGATTTATAATTTTCTCCCCAAGTTTAGAACAATCTGTTCTATCTCATAATCGTCTTAACTTCCTGCAGTGAATTGCTTGATGTGGCCCTTCCAGCCATTGTCCTCCATTCTGTGATGTTTTGTAAATCCCATTATCCATGTCTGTTTGGGGTGGTGTGGTAGTTAAAGTCAAGTATCAACTTGGCTGGGCAGCTAGTAGTAGTCATTCCCTATAATGACTGGCAATTGACTCTGTGATGGGATTTAGGTTAATTCTATTGGGGTAACACAGGTGGAATGTATCTTGAGTCCTGCCTTGCTGGAGGGTATAATTCAAATCACCACCCTTAGCTTCCCTGGGGGGGTATACCTATGAATCTCCTGGGAAGATTCGCTCTCCTCTTGCTCTGGCTTTGTGTCTTGGATCATACTCATCTCACCCCTGGATTTGGGACAGCAGCCGTCATCTGATCTGCTGATCGAGGTTCATCAAACCCTGAGAGTTGGGAGGATCCACCAGACCTACTCATGGACCCGGGACTCACCAGCCTGCCAGCCTCCACCACTACTACCTGAGACGAACCCTTGGGTGTCTGTGAGTTCTATGAGGCATTACAGCGAAATACAGAACCCTAAGATTGGGGAAATTACTGGGAGGAGGAGGAGGAGTTAATGTCTGAAATGATGGAGTGGCATGGTAGTTTGGACATTTGGGACATCTTTGACCTCCACCTTATGGGGACCGGCCTCGTGCTGATCTTTCTAAGAGAAATCGTTCAAGCACTTCCCTACCATTTAGAAATTATGTAACTACACAATTTTGTCCCCTCTTTTTGGTTTGTAGTTGTCCTCATTTGTCAATTGATGTCTGTTTACAATCTTGTAGGCTTGTTTACTTTGGATACTTCTATAACTGGGTTGGTTTCTGGGTTATGTATGGTCAGTTATTGTTTGCTGTTGTTGGTTCTCTGTCTAAAGGACTCCCTTTAGTATCTCTTGTAAGGTTGGTCAGGTTTTAACAAATTCCCTTAATTTCTTCTTATCTGGAAATGTCCTAATTTCACCATCATATGTGAGGGATAATTTTGCTGGGTATATAATTCTTGGTTGGAAATTTTTCTCTTCCAGGGTTTTATATATTCCATCCCATTGTCTTCTTGCCTGCATGGTTTCTGCCAAGAAATATGAGCTTAGTCTTTCTTGGTTGCCCCTTGTAGGTAACTTTCCATTTTTCCCATGCTGCTTCCAGGATTCTTTCTTTGTCTTTGGTTTTGGTGAGTTTGATGATGATATGTCTTGATGATTTTTTTTTTTGGAGTCTATCCTGTTTGGGGTTCATTGGACTTCTTGAATGGATATATTCTCATCTTTCATCATACCAGGAAAATTCTCTTTCAACAAATCTTGGACAATTTTCTCTGTGGTTTTCTTCTCTTCCTGTTCTGGAATTCTGATGACACATAGGTTATTCCTTTGCATGGTATCCCAAATGAATCTTAGGCTTTCTTCATTTTATTTTAATTTTTTTTCTGATTGATCCCTTTCCAAAGAAGTGTTGATGTATTTGCCTTCAACCTCACTAACTCTGTTTTCCATTGATTCAATTATATTCCTTTGCCTGTTCAACGTGTTATCTATTTCTGAAAATTTAGTATTAATCTTCTGTATTTCTGGCTGTAGATATTGTATTATTTCTAATTTTTCATTTATTTTGTCATCTTGTTCTTGTATTGTCTTTTAAAATTGTTGTAGGGTTTTCTCTGTGTTTTCCTCAATTTTGTCAGTGTATTTCTGTCTCTCGATTCTTTGAAGGTACCTAAATATAATTCTTTTGAATTTGTTATCAGGGTGTTCCAATGCTGCATCTTCCTCAGAGATGTGTTTGGGTCTGTATCATGGTCTTTTATTTCTCTTGCTTCATCTTTCTTCTTTGTGTGGATTGTGATGCTCTGTTGTCTCCAAGCCATTGTGACATTTTGTGTTTATATTTAATTGGTGATTGTATGTTGGAGTGACTTTCCCACGATTTTTGTTTTCTTTATTTTGTTTGGATATTATCTACATAAGCAGGATACTGTGCTATGCTCCTATATTCACTAGTTGGCAGCATTTATACACTCACCACCTTTCTCCTTTCCCATTGTCTGCCTCCGGTATGTCTTTTGTCAAACAGAACTTATTCTTAAGTTCCTGGAATCTGAATAAGAATGCTGTCACTTTAAAATCCAAAATGGTCACTGCTTGTAAACCTTCAAAATGGCTGCACCCTCAGTCACTTTAAATATCCAAAATAGCTGCTGCTTGTAAACAATCAAGATGGCTGTGCCCTCTGGATAGCTGTAAGTCCACAGCTCAGGTTGTCTCCCTCCTTGCTGTTTCCCTTCTTAGTCATGGGCCACCAATACAGTAATGCCTGGAGCCCTTAGCAACCAGGGCTGATCTCTAGGTCAATTCTCAGGCCCCAACACCACTTGGAAATATTCAGGCTATTGGTCCCATCAGAGTAGCTGACAGTCCACTGCTCCAAACATCTCCACACTTACTCTTTTTGTTCTGGTTTTTCTACTAGTTGGTGCCTAATCCACTTCTGTATACTTCCTTTCAAAGCTCAGGACTCCAAGATTATTTTCTGTATCTCTGTCAACTGGTTTTTATTCTTTGTTAAAGAGGGTCTGTGTAGCTTGTCTGCCTATTCCACCAACTTACTGGAAGTCTGGAGGCTTCTCTTAATTCAGGCAGCTTCTGGCTGCTGAGCTTGACAAACCCAAGATTGACAAGTGAATGACACAGTCCCAAAATTATCAAACCACATGGCAGGCCACTAATTCAAGTCCAGAGACAATCCCAAGATTGGCAGGAAACATGACAGGCTGTTGAATGAAGACTTAACTACATGCAGGGTCCAAGCATGCCAAAAAGCTAGAGACCTTTCTCAAAGCTTTTACTTATATACTAGAAGCAGATCACATCCTTAAGGCAGCTACTCAGCTGCTCCAGTAGATTCCACTATGGACTTGATTTCCAGTGTCATCATGGGGAATAACTACATCCAGCTGCCTAGCTAGTCAAAACCAGGTCCAGCCAAGTTGACATACAGCTTAACTACCACTTATCTACTATTTTACTCTACTTTCATCAACTCTTAATTTCAAGTTATATTGAATCTGTTTTCATAATAAAAGAATGGAAGCATACTGCCCTTTTCCATCTAGTCCATAATTCCTGAATATTGAAAGCAGACACAATAAGACTGAAGAGGAAATTCATAACCCAAGATATGATCATACATATACTTCCATAGACATTGAGAGCAATGGATGGGACCTTTCTTACCTTGGTTGGAGGAAGTAGGGAGCAGGAAAATTCTCAGGGGACAACTAAAGGATGATTTGATAAGATAGGATGGTAGGAGTTGTCAGTTAGGTCCATGCTTTCACTTCTCTCTCCTAAAATATCTGAGCTCTAACCAAAAGACTGGCAGTTCAAACCTACCAGCTCCTCCTCAAAAAGAAGATTGAGCAATCTATTTCCACAGTGATACTGCCTCAGAAACCCAAGGAGGGGTCACGATGAGTTGGATCTGACTTAACGGCAGGGAGTGAATGAGGTAAGATAGACTCAACAGACTCAATAAATGAAAAAATGTACACCTGAAGAAATGGAATTAAAAATAGAGAAATCTGGATATATAATAAATATATCTAAGTGAGAAGAGAGGGTTTTGCTGTCATTATACAATATCAAAATTTAGAGATAGAACCAAGTATGTTGTTGTTGTTGTTAAGTGCCATTGAGTTATCTCCAACTTGTAGTGGCCCTATGCACAGCAGAATGAAACACTGACTGGTCCTGAGTCAGCTCCACAATTCTTGCTACACTTGAGCCCATCGCTGCTGCCACCCTGTCAATCCACCTTGTTGAGAGTCTTCCCCTCTTTCATCGACCCTCCACTTTACCAAGCATGACATCCTTCTCCAGGGAATGGTCCCTTCTGACAATATGACCAAAGTATGTGAGATGAAGTCTGACCATTCTCACCTCTAAGGAGGATTCTGGAAATTTAAAAATATATATAGATATCCCCCACTTCTTGAAAGTTTGCTGTACTCCACTTGACATTTACAAATGACCTACATTAGGACCTGTTTTCATTAACTGAAAGAGATCCAAAGAGGAGTTTTTCTTTTACCAAAAAAAGAAGTGAAAAACAAAGCAGTATTCAGCATTTGTTTCACAGTGAGCTCTTAAAGAAGCAGTGCACACCCAAAGCTGCAAGAGTGGCATTGCCTACCTCCTTTCCTGGGAAGTACACTGTACATACATTATTTCAATTTTAAATAAGTTGAGCATTTATCATATCATTATTGCTTTTGCTATATGTTAGTTTATTTTAGGTTTTATGTGTTATTTGGTAAAATTTGGTAGGTTATTTTTTAGGTCTGGTAAAGCTCAAAATTTTTTCCCATATAAATGAATTGTAACTGATTCTTTGCTTTATGCCATTTCAACTTATGAAACATTTTATTGGAAAAATCTATTTTTGGATAGCAGGGGGAATCTGTATGATTGATTGAAATAATAAACTCAGCAGATCTACAGACAGTGGAAGAGACATATGTGAGAAAAAAATAACTGAGTTGAGAGATGAGGTAGAAGAATTCTCCCAGAATGTAATACAAAGAAAAATGAAGAGACATGAAAGATAGTGGAGAATTCCAACACTTATCTAATAGAAGTTTCAAAAGAAGACAACAGAATACTACAGAATTGGAAAAGTTCCAAAGAAATAACTGAGCATTTCCTTAAATGGAAAAATATACCCAAAACCTATTTCAAAAGGAAAAGTGTTCAGGGATGATCAAACTAATATTGAATTTAGCCCAGATGAGGAGGACATAGAATCTCCAAGGAAGAATCCCACATTGCAACAACCATCGATAGGACAAGTGGAACCAATGAGTACCTCCTGACTGGCCCTTGCACTTAGATGATTAATTACTCACAAGTACAAGTCCTAAACAAAGGGAATTGTTTGTTCCTGGAAATATATAACAAGTTCTAAATTCAGTTCCTTTCATAATATCTCAGCACCAGAAACAAACTTTAGGATTATCAAAGGATTTTGATAGTGCACTACCATATGTCCTGTCTGTGAAATCATTTATATATAGGCATGCTGTATAAGACTGACACAAAGGAGGAGTATTTACATTTGTACTCTTTAGATGATTACTTTTTTTTTTTTTTTTTCTATTTGTTTGCAAATCTGTGGGTAAAAGGGAATTTTTATTCTCTGGGTTCATGACAGTGAGGGGGATGCTTCATCTGCTTCTATCTCTTTCTATTGCTATAGCCCAGTCTGCTATGAGCATAAATTTAATTTCTCACTTAGAGCAAATAAAACCCAGTGCAAGATTCTTGTACAGCTCCAAATAGGTTTGCTGTCTTTGTTATGGTGCTCATTTTGAAATTGTCTATGCAGTCTCAGTGAACATTCTCCCTTGCAAAGTTTAAACAGTAAGAAGTAAGGTTTTACATTATCACTCCACAAGGTCAATTAGCAGTTCAAATTTAGAGAGCATGGTGATTGAAGGGCTTTTGAAATTTGTTTTTCCATGAAATTGCTATGGAATAGACTTTGTTTCTTACACAGAGCAAAGATTTCTTCAATGAATGTAGTAGTAGGTAGTTGGAGATTAAGTCTACCTTGTTTGACTCACTATGAGTGGTAGTTGACTTGATGGCACACAACAATAACAGCAATAGCAACACAATGAGATCATTGCTATAGCTCTGAAGAAAGATATTTGCTTAAGCTCACAGTTACAAATACAAAATTCATTCTCATGTTGGACTCTCATTTGTCCCTGTGAGCTGGGAATATCATAAAGACACCAACTGATTTCAGCCAGGTTTTGCCCTCGCAATTTCAAGTCTCCTTTCATATCAAAAGCTCTGGTGGTATAATGGTTAAAGAATTTAGCTGCTAACCAAAAGGTCAGCAGTTTGAACCCACAGCTACTCCACAGGAGAAAGATGAGACAGCCTGCTTCTGTAAACATTTACAGCCTTTGAAATCCTTGGAAACGCTATGGGGGCAGTCTTACTCTGTCTCTATAAATCAAAATTGACTTGATGGCAATCGGCAGTTGGCAGTGTGTGGGTCTGTCATGTCATGAAGAGTCATTTTCAGAAAAAATAATAAATCTTCTACTGAACAATAGAAAAATCAGCAATGAAAAAGATTACTAAAAGAATGAGTTTTATTTGTGCATAGATAAGAAAACTAGACAGGCCTCACCCCAGAGGCAGGAAAGGGATGGAATGCCAGGAAGGACAAAGCAGTAGGATCCAGGTAAGTAGAGGGAGAAGAGGTTTCAAACAACTAAAGGAGATGAACTTGTCTGTCAGTTTGTCAAACTGTGGTGCTGTGAGGCTTGAAGCTGTGCCCCTGGTGTTTCAAATGCCAGCAGGGTTGCACATGGTGCACAGGTTTCAACACAGCTTATAGACTGAGACATACTAGGAAGGAGGTAGAGGCTACCCACTTCTCAAAGAATCGGCCAGGGAAAACCTTATGAATAGCAGAGAAACACTGTCTGATACATCACTGCGCAACTTTATGAATAGCCGGAAACATTGTCCAATGCAGTGTAGGAAGATGAGTCTCTTAGGTCAGAAGGCACTCAGAATGTGACTGGGAAAGAGCAACCTCATCAGAGTAGAACCAACTGTAATGATATGGATAAAGTAAAGCTTTTGGGACCTCCATTTGCTGACGTGGCAAGACTCAAATTGAGGAGAAACAGCTGCAAACATCCATTAATAATTGGAACATAGAATATATGAAGTATGAATCTAGGAAAATTAGAAGTTGTCAAAAATGAAAAGAAACAATAAAGATTAATATCCTAGTGAGTTGAAATGGACCAGTTTTGGCCATTTTGACTCAGACAACCAAACAAGTCAATTGAGATGCACCACTGGAGGCACTCTGTTATGCCAAGAAATTTAGAAGACAGCTAGCTGGCCAACTGACTGGAAGAGATCCATATTTGTACCCATTCTAAAAAAAGGTGATCCCACAAAATGTGCAAATCACAGAACAATATCTTTAATATCACATGCAAGTAAAATATTACTGAAGATAATTAAAAAATGGTTACAGCAGTATATTGACAGAGAACTTCCAGAAATGCCAGCTGGATTCAGAAGAGGACTTGGAACAAGGGATATCATTGCTGGTGTCAGATGGATCATTGTTCAAAGCAAAGAATACAAGAAAGATGTATACTTGTATTTTATTGACTATGCAAAAGCATTCAATTGTGTGGATCGTAAAAAATTGTGGATAACATTAAGAAGAATGAGAATTCCAGAACACTTAATTGTACTCATGAGGAACCTGTACATAGACCAGGAGGCTGCCACTTGAACAGAACAAGGGGACATTGCATGGTTTAAAATCAAGAAGCAAGTGTGTCAGGGTTATATCCTTTCACCATGCTTATTCAATCTGTATGCTGTGCAAATAATCTGAGAAGCTAGACTATATGAATAAAAACGTGGCATCAAGATTGGAGGAAGAATCATTAACAACCCATGGTATGCTGATGATACAACTTTGCTTGCTGAAAGTGAGAATGACTTGAAGTACTTACTGATGAATATTGAAGAATATGGTCTGCAGTATGGATTGCATCTCAATATAAAGAAAACAAAAATCCTCACAACTGGACCCATAAGCAGCATCACAATAAATAGAGATAAGATTAAAGTTGTCAAAGACTTCACATTGATTGATTCTATAATTGATGCCAATGGAAACAGCAGTCAGGACATCAGATAAGGTATAGCACTGGGCAAATTGACTGCAAAGGACCTCTTTCAAGTGGTGAAGAGCAAAGATGTCTCCTTGAAGACTAAGGTACACCTGACCCAAGCCATGGTGTTTTCAATCATCTCACATGCATGTGAGAGCTGGACAATGAATAAGGAAGACTGAAGAAGAGTTGATGCTTTTGAGTTGTGGTGCTGGTGAAGAATGCTGAGAATGGACTGCTAAAAGAACTAACAAATCTGTCTTGGAGGAAGTACAACTGGAATGCTCCTTGGAAGCAAGAATAGCCAGACTTCATTTCACCTACTTTGGTCATGTTATCAAGAAGGGACCATGCCCTGGAGAAGGGTGTCACGCTTGGTAAGGTGGAGGGTTGACAAAAAAGGGGGAGGCCTTCAACGAGATGGATTGACACAGTGACTGCAGCAATGGGTTCAAATATAGCAAGGATCATGGAGATGGTACGGGACTGCTGTGCATGGGGTCTCTACGAGTCAGGGATGACTCAACAGCACCTAACAACATCAACAACAAGAAGAAAACTATACACATGAAGGAAATTATTTTGTGTTATATTTTCCTACTTTTAGTAAGAGGACATTAAAAGTATTAAACATACCTATTTGCTAAATAAAAAAATCATCTAAAAAAGGAATTCAAAACAAAATTACAATGATATAAATGTCTGGACACAGTGAAGACCACAGCAAAACACATCTCACTCAGAGAATTCTAATTAGCTCACTTTTTTTTTCTTTGCTTTTGTTTCTTGCTTTATAGATAAATGTTAGTAACCCTGAAACGTTTCAAACACCCAAATAACAGAAAATCAGATCAAAGTCAGCTGGATGGGCAAGTGACTACAAGATACTTTCTGTTTCTAAGTAATTTGTATGGAACCAGAAAATACAGTTAGCTCTCTAATGATTGTCCTTGCTGTCTAGCATGCTGTCCATGGAAGGAATACTCTCAATAATTATAAACTGTTCTTGAAATTGCAGTTCAAGAAAAATGCAGCAAGACATCTTTTTAAAAAATATCTCATGTCCATTTAAATTTCTCTTGGTACATGAAATTGCGCCATTTCCAACTTGTGTTGTTAGGTGCTGTCAAGTCGGCTCCAACTCACAAAGACTCTATATATGACAGAATGATCAGATAATGTTTCAGGGCTACTCTTATCTCAAATTACTAGATAGTAATTAGCACTGATCTACTGTGACACCATATTAGTTCTTCATGGTAAGAGACCAGGAAAGGACCTTGAAATTTTTCCTTTATCTACTCTGCCAGTCCTTTGTGTGCACATCCCCCTTCTCTAGAGGGTGCGTGGGAGGCCTGTCCCCTCTGTTGTTGCAACTCTTCTACTATACACTCTGAGGTATCATACCTGATACTGGTTTTTATGAAGAAAGTTGTATGTGAGCACATAAAACATTACTGGGGGAAAAAAAAAAAATTAATAAGATCTTCAGACAACCAAACAAGAACCTTTAGTCTTCTCAAGGTCTTTCTGTTTTGTTCAATCCAAAATCTTTGGAAAGAAACCATCACCAGGTAGCCACAAGCTGACTCCACCAGATCAAAGAGAGGGAAAAAATCTTGCTAGCCAGTTGGTATACAGTATCACCACAAAGCTAGGAATTCTCAAGATTGCTCAGAAAATGGTGGGAGTTGAATATTAGCTGAACATCTGTGTTATTTATCTCAATTCACTCACATTCATTTCAGGCTCTTGGTATCCTTGCTAATAATGCCAGGATATTGTCACTTTTCTGCTACAGATTCCCCAATAACCCTCAGATCAGTTGTGTACCTACATTCCCTTCTCTACCTAATTCCATTTTTCTGAAAAAGTATTGTGGACATGTATATGTGTGCTTTCCTTACAACGCAGGCCCATGAATGTTTGACTTTCTGTTTTGGTGTATGTTGCAAGGCCCAGAAAACAGGGACAAAACTATTGTTAGGATTTCTATGTTTAGCAGAATATTGGACTTCATTGAGATATGTTTTTTTCCTTTCTAATCTATAGCATTTTTTTTAAAACTGTCATTATAAATCTGCCCTTTAAAAACAATTTAAAAAAAAAAAAAAATTTGTTTGTTCTTGTTAGATCCTGTCAAGTAGCTTCAGACTTATAGCGACTCTGTATACAACAGAATAAAACCCTGCTCAGTCCTGCATCATCTTCACAACAGTTTCTATGTTTGAATGCATTTTGGAGCTACTGTGTCAATCCATCTCATTGAGGGTCTTTCCCTTTTTCACTGGGTTTCTACTTTATCAAGCATGATATCCTTCTCCAGGGACTGATCCCTTCTGATGAGGTGACCAAAATAGAGAGACAAAGTCTGGCCATTCTAACTTCTAAGGAGCATTCTGCATGTACTTCCTCCAAGATAGACTCATTTGTTCTTCTGGCAGTCCATGGTATTTTCAAGATTCTTTGCCAGCACCACAATTCAAATGGATCAAATCTTCTTCAGTCTTCCTTATTAGTTGTCCTGCTTTCACTAGAATATGAGGTAACACAGATATCTTGGGTCAGGGGCACCTTAGTCGTCAAAATTACATGTTTGCTCTTTAACACTTTAAAAAGTTCTCTTGCAGATCATTTGCTCTGTGCAATACAATGTCTGATTTCTTGACTGTTGCTTTCCACATGTGTTGATTGTAGATCCAAATAAAATGAAATCCTTGGCAACTTCAAAGTTTTCTCTGTTTATTGTGATATGGTTTATTGAACCAGTAGTGAGGATTCTTGTTTTCTTTATGTTGAGGTGTAATCCGTACGGAAAGCTGTAGTCTTTGATCTTTCTCAGTAATTGGTTCAAGTTACCTTAACTTTCAGCAAGGTGTGTCATCTGCTGATTGCAGGTTGCTAATGAGTCTTCCTCCAATCCCAGTGCTGTATTCTTTTTCATTTAGTTCAGCTTCTTGGGGTATTTTGTCAGCACACAGATTGGCTAAGTATTGTAAAAGCATGCAACCCTGACAGACATCTTTCCTGATTTTAACCATGAGGTATCTCCTTGTTCTGTTCAAATGACTGCCTCTTGGTCTATGCACAGGTTCCTTACAAGCACAATTAAGTGTTCTGAAGTTTCCATTCTTTGCAACGTTATTCATAATCTGTTATGATCCACACACTTGAATGTCTTTGCATAGTTAATAAAACACAGGCATATATTTTTCTGGTATTCTTTGCTTTCATCCAGGATTCATCTGATATCAGCAATGATATTCCTTGCTCCACATCCTCTTCTGAATCCAACTTGAATTTTGGACAGTTCCTTGTCAGTATACTATTGCAACCTTTTTTTGAATTATCTTTAGCAAAATTTAATTTGGGCTTGATATTAACTATATTGTTTGATAATTTCCACATTCTGTTGGATAACCTTTCTTTGGAATGGGCACAAATGTCAATCTCTTCCTCTTGGTTGGCCAATTTCTTGGCATAAAAGAGTGGGTGCCTCCAGTGCTACATCCATTTGTTGGAACATCTCAATGGGTATTCCTGGAGTCTTGTTTTTCAGTAGTTACTTAGTGATCTTCCTCCTTCAGTATCTTGAACATATGCTATGTCTTGAAA